>NC_138240.1:3394343-3994343 GCF_964197995.2 Scardinius erythrophthalmus | reverse complement strand
CGTCGGACGCAGAATGACAGCAGGAGAAAGGGCCGTTTTGGGCCCCGGTGGAGAGGAATACAGTAAAGCAAAGCATCTCACCCAGAACTGCCTCACGGAGCCCTGCACTCTGACAGCCGAGCGCGCTCATTTTAACCTCGCGCAAACACTTCGCTTATTCTGAATGTATCTTCACGACTGAGGGAGTCGGAGCGCGTGGCTCCTTCTGACAGCTGGTAGGAAAGGGAGGGAGCGTTAAATGGCTGCCATGGCGGATCCGGTGCCTGCTGTGCAGAACCTTATTTTGGCATTTACTTGTCAGGCATATACAAACATAGATAACACACCTGGACAGAAATGGCAATAGTTTGTTTGTCCAGAATGAATTTTGTGTTGGATTCACTAAAAGCAGGTTTCTTGAAACGACCTTACTGACCTTTCAAAACATCCTTGTAGAACCCTGTGTTCTTTTATTCCTCCCGTCCGACATTGGGCCTGAAACGAAAGGAACGTCTGCTAATTGTGAGAATTGAATAACTGTTCCCTCGCTGAAATGTGTACAATTCCAGAAGTCTAATACAGTTTACTGTACAAGTTTTTGGCTGTACATTCATTGTATATTTTGTCCATGCGTCATATTGCCACTCAAAACATCCATTCGTATCTATGGAATTACTTTTTTTGTAATTCTTAAAAGGATAATTCACCCAAAAAGAAAAATGTATTCACCATCATGCCATCACTGATGCATATGACTTTAACATAAAATAGGTCCAATAACAGATCCCTGGGGAACCCCACAGGTAAAATAAACAAAGTCACCAAACTTCCCTGATCTGTTAGCAAGATCCTATGAACCACTTTAAAACCCTCCAATGGATCCCAAGCAGAGCCTTGTGATGGACTGGCCATCTATTCAGGGTGCTTTCCCCTGCCTCTGGCCTAAGAAACTAGTATAGGCTCCAGCCCTAAGACTTGGAAAGGTCGTATTAGGAATAGAGAGATGGATATGTACAAAATCTGATCAAATCAGGGCTGCCGAATTACCTGAAACTCTGATTATACGAAGATCATTTACAACTCTTAAAAGTTCAGACTCTGTTTTGTGAGCCACCCTAAAACCAGATTGAAATTTATCTAGGACCAAATTCTTTCCTAAAAATGACGTTAACTGTGACCTTTTCTACAATCTTTGATATGCAATATTCCAATCTATTGTCATACACTCATAAGACGATAGACTGGAAGCAATGATTTATGTCGCTCTGTGTGGTTTTTAAGCGTCAACCGTGCAGCAGCCATTAAGTGGCATTATATGGACTCACAGAGATGGATTATTTTCCTAAAAATCTTCCCTTGTGTTTATCTGAAGAAAGAAAGGAATCGGGAATGGCATGAGTGTGGGTAAATACTGAGAGAATTTTCATTTTTGGGTGCACTTTTCCTTTAAACTTTTCATCTAATCATGTTAACATTATTTGAGATAAAAAAAAAATCTCTGTTTTTCAGAGAAAAAAGAAGAAGACTGTTTTTCATGATATCTGAACATGGCAGATATAAACTCTTTTTTCCAACCTAACCTTTCAGTGTTTTTTTTTCTTTCTTTTTTTTTCTAACTTCTAAGTCCACTGGCCTTTTTAACACCTTTCTTAATGACTGGTAGCTTTCCTACACTGGCTTTATGGGTGGCCGATGATGCAGCTCCAGCAACATCCTTATTAGTACAATAAGGTTAATTGGTGTGCGATGCCATTGAGCAAATTCCATTTTCTGTTGTAACCTTGGAGGATTTTTCATGCAGCTCACAAAATGGACGTGTCACGCTGATGGCTGAATACCGCAGCTGAATTAGTCGGTGCAAAGGTATAATCATAAATCTGATTCGAATTCGTAATAAAAAAGATCTGTCTGTCAGGAAAATAGTGTGATCATTAGTGGTCGTCTTTTCAATTTTCCATTTTAGTTCTGCAGACTGGCCTGAAAAATACTTTTTTTACATGCAATTTGGACACACTTTTTTTTTTATAATTTCCAGATAAACAGTCTGCACGAAAAAATACTAAGACATTGGTTGGCACTAAGACATTTTTTGCAATGTAGATTCTTTTATCCGGGTGAATAAAGGCAGATCCAATTATCAGGCTGTGTAATGCTTGAAGAAGCATAAATGCAACTGAGGTAGTTGGTATATCTATTCAAATACAGATATCACTCTGGGAAACAGACAGATTATGGCAGCTTCATTATAGTTCAGCCCGGTCTGTAATAAATAATCTACACCTTTATCATGTTCATATTCTGTCTTGTAACTTCAAAACAAATGTCATAAATATACAATATATTCTTAAAAAGTCATACAATATATTCTTTATGTTTGGGTTTAACAGTGTTTCAGCTAACAATTTATTTTTAGTTGAGTCAACTCAAAACACTCATCTCATCCAAATATATAAGAACTAAACCCAAATGGGGTCAGTGTTACTCCACAGAACAACATTTATTTTATTGTATTCGTTCATTCATTCATTCATTCATTCATTCATTCATTCATTCATTCATTCATTCATTCATTCATTCAATTCAATTCAATTTAGTTTTATCAGAAGTTTACATCTGTGCATTTGGCAGACATTTTTATCCAAAGATACTGTGCATTCAAGCTACACTTTATCTTTTTCTTTGTTTTCCCTACAATTTTTGCATTCCCTTTGTGCAATTTATGAATCTGACTCATGCATGACCGTGGCATTGCTATTAAAGGGATAGTTCACCTTGAAATTAAATTTTGGTATGTTTTAGCTTACCTCAAGGGCATCCAAGATGTAGGTGTCTTTGTTTCCGCAGTAGTTTCAATTTTGATATTTTTAGGTCAAACCGTTCTTGTCTGTCAGTCATATAATGCAGGTCTATGGTCACGGTCTCAAAGAGCATGCACAGAGTCCAAATTAAACAATTCCCCATCGTAATTACACACTGATGGCCTAAGACACGACACGAACGGTTTGTGTGAGAAAACGAACAGTATTTATATCGTTTTTACCTCTTATACACAGCCACGTCCAAGTGATCTGAGGGCGCTCGCGCATCCTGGTGTGTGACGTGTGCGCAGACTGGTGCATAGATATATACACTAGATTTCGCCTTGTCTACGGCAGTTCATTGGAACGAATGTCTTTAAGGCGACATCTAGTGTATATATCTATGCACCAGTCTGCGTACACGTCACACACCAGGATGCGCGAACGCCCTCAGATCACTTGGACGTGGCTGTGTATAAGAGCTAAAAACGATATAAATACTGTTCGTTTTCCGCTCGTTTCGTGTCTTAGGCCATCAATGTGTACTTACGATGGGGAATTGTTTAATTTGGACTCTGTGCATGCTCTTTGAGATAGTGACCATAGACCTGCATTATATGACTGACAGACAAGAACGGTTTGACCTAAAAATATCAAAATTGAAACTACTGCAGAAACAAAGACACCTACATCTTGGATGCCCTTGAGGTAAGCTAAAACATACCAAAATTTAATTTCAAAGTGAACTATCCCTTTAAGAAAGATATGCAATTTAATCCAAAGTGGTAAAAAATGTGTAACGAAATGTTTAAGGAATTGTTCACTTTTTAATAAAAATAAATTTTGATTACTTTTTCAAGTTGGAATAGTTACTTTTTCAATTCTGGATTAATTGTGAATCTTTTTCTTTTTTCCCCTTTTCTTTCAATAGACATCACGATTCTCGATTGATTCTGAATAGACAGTTTGATTGCTACCGTAGACATCCGTGTTTATATCCAAACTATAAATGTTTTTATCCCAGTATTTCTTATTTTTAGTTTGAAAGTAAGTTTATTTATTGAGGTTATTTAGTCTAATTTATATCTGAATGCTGTAAATTCCCTACTTGTTTGCTCAAATACTTCTTATTGTGCTCACCACCCATGAAGATTGAAAATTTGTTTTCCGTGCATCACCGCAGTGCGTCCAGAGCTCATCATCACAACAGAGATCAGCCTTCTGTGAGTCTGAACGCACAAACAACACACTTACAACACAAACAGTCTATCCCACAGAGGCCTGAACCGGCTTTTGCCTTATTGTCCTTAACCATCTCTATCTTCAATAGCGATGGACAGAGTCCCTCACAATCCAGCCTGTAGCTGAGTAGTGGATTTGGCAAGATTGGTGCTTCCCAGCTGTATTTTCTGGAGCCAAATGCAGCATATTACAGATATGAGCTCAAGTGTCCATTATCTCTAATTAGATGGACCGTACGGGGGAGATACAAACAGCCACTTTGGAAATTATGGTGTTGACCCTAAAGCAGAATGACATTAGGAGGTCATATTCTCTTGAACTGCTTGATAAGGTGAGTGGGATGTTTGTTAAAATGGCTTACAAACAGAAATGAACTGTTTATGTAAACCACTGAACCCTTTAAAGATGAATTTTCCCATGTTTAGCTTGCTTGCATTTAGATTATTTGCTTCTAGTGTTTTATATCAAATGATTTTCAAATATGTTACAGACGGGCAGTGGTTTTGAAAACAGACCTCTTGCCCTCTTTTGCAAGCTGATGTCACAATGGATAAAGGTCTCTGTGTTGCTTGGCAATAGTTTTTGTCCTTCCAGATGGATGCACCCTTGTTCATGCTCTACAGTGACCACAACAAAATAAAAATAAAAATGGAAGCGTAAATCACGCTTAAAAATGAATGACTGTAATTTGCAGTGGGTAATGAAATATCAAAGCAAGTGGCATCTGCATAATAATTTGATTTCATGTTGACATTAATCACCTTTAACTATGGACATGATCCATACTTGTCTTTATACTGAACGTTATATCTCATTTGAAATCTAACAAACTTGTTTTGGGAAACTTTAAAAAAACAATTCATCTAATGAAATATTATTATTATTATTATTATTTATTTATTTTTTTTATTCTTGCCAAAATATAGTGTTCAAATATTATTTCAGAACTGCTTTATGAGGGGGTAAATCAGTTATACATTATATACAACAATAAATCTAAAGTATGCAAGTATGTAATGTAATGTGTTTAAGCCACACTGTAACCAAGCTAGTCTATATATATATATATATATATATATATATATATATTATTTTTATTTTTTTTTATTATTATTATAGCCTACTAATTGGCTTATGTAATCTAATATTAATTGCTATTTTTAAAAGAAGCATTACGGAATAAATGCTATAAATGCTATATATTAGACCTTATATTTATGCTTCTAAGACATAACTGAATCACGTGTAGCCCTACAAATGCAATTGCCGCATGTTTATATGTTATGTTGTCATTTCAAAGACTCGCTCAAGAATACTTAGCCTTACTTTTCTTTTCTTTTTTTAACGGGAAATGCTCTGAATGGGCGACGCATGTCTCCTTTTGCCACCAGAAGAGGGCAATCCGATGCATAGCACTTGCAAAAGAAGATGACTGCACCATTGCTGAGTGCAATCACACTCACACACTCCTCTTAAAAACCTGTTCTGTTTTTGACAGATGTTCGGAGAAAGCATGGCGAACTGAATGTGGCTTACAGCACCATCTCTGAGCTCCCGTAATATCAGCAGATATCAGGAATACATCACTCATCCTGCGCACAGCTTTTTTTTTTTTTTTCTTATAGGACATAAGAAAGATGTTTGCATTCCTCGCTAGGTTTTCTTCCTAGCTGCGCACCTACAGAACATCCGATGGTGCGCTTTTGCGCAAATCTCTCCAAACTTTCTAATCAAGTGGAGGATATTGTAATGTGAAGGATATAGCTGATACGCATACATACGCTCTGGAAATGTTCTTCTTGGACGTTGTCATATAAGTAAACCTCAATGTTTGTCCCTTACGCTGGGAAGAGCTCTTAGGATTTCTCCGTTGTTCACTTGGACATGTTGCGCAGCGGCGCAACTGCGGGATTGAAATAACGCTGCTGTTGCTGGAGTTTTCCGAACCTCGCCAACATCTCGGGCACCGCAGCTTTGGGCAGGTGCTTCTTTCTGAGTGTGTTTGAAGACGGTGCCATGCGGAGTCTGGGATCGCACTTCGAAGGGCTGTAAAACCTGCAAAAACCGCGACATTTACGCAGAGATGGGTATGTTTACGTTGATTTGCATGGCTCTAAATAAATCCATACATTTAGTAAGGTTGGTTTTCTGTGATCTGTTGGCTTTTTGGATACAGTTGGCAGTACTGTGACGATATGAGGTGATGTATATAAAAAACCTGCGGTTCCCACCATAAGATCGTTTCTTAAAATAGCTTTGCTGTGGGTTTTATAAGAGTGTGCATGTGTTTAAGGCAAATGAATGAAGCATATTTGAGTGTGTCCTTGATAGCACGCAACTTCCATCATGCAAACCTGTGAATACATCATATTGACCAGCATTTATTGCAGCATATTACATTTTGCGCGGGTGTTGTGCTTGTATATGATCAACAGGCTTTTCTCTATCAGATGTTTTGTTGCCCTGACTGGATTCTCTGAAGCTCATAGATATATTCTCATGGATAACTCGCATCTGTTGGAGAGAATCGGTGCTGCCTCATATGTGTCCTTGTGTATCAGATTGAGTAAATGCAGATCTCATTTTAGGAATATAGCACTTAATAATTCACTATATGGGATACAAATAACTACATTTATTTAGTAAAATCTGCAGTTATGCATAAAGAGTGCTGTCAGTTATTGCATCCTTCAGGAGAAAGAGAGAGAGAGAAAAAAAAAAAAAAAAAACTCTAGACTTTGATTGATGCTTCAGAGCAAAAGATGTTGTCATAGTGGAAAGCTGTGATTTACTGTTTGATTTTATGCAGTCATTCATGTACCTTGGAGTGCATATGCCTTATTGTAGTCTCTTAACTGTTGCTTGTTTTGCTGGCCCCTTCTTTCTATTGAAATTTCAGGAAAGAAAGAATATCCTTCCATTTGATGCCTTTAAAATCATTCTGTAATTATTGAGAGCACAGATGGTTGTCCCCATCATAAACAATCATAATCAGATCATAAATAATACCCCGCCCCCTTCCTTTTCCAGTCATCGCCCTGCATAGAAGAGTCATTCATTCAAGTATGGCTTGATGAAATGAAACGATGCTAAAAGCAAAAAAGGAAGTGTGTAAGAGTGAATAGGCTGAACAAATGTGATGCTAGTATTCAGAATATGAGTATTGTCATCATAATGGCTTGATGTCGTAGTGTCTTTATGGCTGTTTACTGTGCAGATGATGTAGGTGGATGTTCACTTCTGCGCCTCACAGGTGTGCTGTTCGCTCAACTCGGTCAGCTCAGCCTTATTCTGCTGACATTTATTACACTCACTGCTAAGAGTAAAGCTTGATAATAAAAATAAAACACATTTAGCAGAAATGTTTGGATGAGCCTCACAATGAAAAGACTAGTTCTTATTGTAGGCTATACAGTGCATCATATTAACATGACACTGTTTTCTGTTAAGGGATGAATACATATTTCGTTTTGCGAGTGGCGCAGCATGTGTTCACCTCTTCCACTCTCTCCCTGAATGCAGGGCTCGGGACACCCCAAACATGGGTCTTAAAGCAATATACTCCCAGACTATTACAATATGTCACCCTGAAAAAAGACAAACGGTAAGAAGAGAGATATGTTGCGTAAAGAAAATCAAGCATATTTTAAGGCTATTAAAATTTATTGCATCATAACAATTTAGCACCCCAACCCAATTCTCATTATAATGCGTAAAAAAAAAAAATAAGTAAAAAATATTCTCATTACTGTAATACAGTATTGAAAATCATCCTGTGAGGACACTTTTTTTTTAATCCAACAACTATAATTGTTGCAAATGTACGTCTAAATAATATATACTTTTTGTTACAGTTATGCGATTTTTTGCTTAATGGTCATAAAAGTCAAGTCAAATTATATAGAATTATTTAATAAAGAATAATTATCATTTAATAAATAATTATTAAATAATTTAATAATTAATCTAATATTTTTGTATCCATAATTTAATTCCAAATGTTTTTAAATTATATTCTAGATTTTCATTTTCTTTAGATTTTTGATGTGAGATTTAATGTTTGTAAATGTGTTTGTTTTGTTTTTATAGCAGTGTCTGCACTGTGACTGCAGTGTTGAAGGCAAATGAATGCCATAATATTTAGCAGAATTTAACTGTCATGTCAGTAACATGTTATGTTGCAGTATCTGTCACTCGGTTATGATACCATTGTCCCACGCTGGCACACTCAAACAAGCTGTAAAGAAATATTATAATAGCACAGCATGAAGAACAACTGCTTACTGTCACATTCCTGTTAAGTACCTACATAAAGGATAAGACCCAAAGCTAATTCCTCAATCCCCCTCCTCTCGTTCTCTCTACCTGTCTCGCGTTACCGTCCACAGCACACTGAAAGACATCTGGACACATCAAGTGTCCCTTATTAAATGCCTAAGAGCTTTCCCAGGTAATAGAGTGGAGAGGGTGACAGAATAGATAACTGGGGAGAGACAGACAGAAACATGTCAGCGAATGAGAAATGGATGCAGGAAGTAGCCGTATCTGTGTCTTGGTCTTGATTGGTCTTGGTCTTGATTGCCAAAAGATTTGAAGACAGTTTCTCGGTTATGACCTCTGCTGTCAGGGGAAATTAAAATGTGGGTAATGGAAATATCATTAAGTTTGATAGGAGGAATAATAGTAAAAACAGTCTTTAGATGTGAAATCTCTTTTGTGACTGTTGCACGTGAGCTCCTATTTGAATGTGATGGGATTACTTCAGAGCTGTTCAATTTTGTGTCAGATTATCTTTGTGTGAGATTAGCACTGCTGTTTTGGGATTGGCTGTTTTTTTTTCCTGCTCGCACAGAAACAAATCACAGATGGGATTAGAGCTGAAAAGTTGGCCACCGTTACAGTGGTATTTTCTGCAGGGCTCTGTTGATGCTGTATGTACTTTAAGTTATGGTTGTAGTTTATTGTATGCAGTGAAAGTAATTGCATGAGAGAGTACATAATCTTGACATAACAGATCAAACCCGTCTACAAAGAGGACAGTTGTGTTGCTCAGATATTGCTCTTTCATAGCTTAGGATAATGCTATACGAGAAAATAAGATCACTGTTGTATCTCACTTATTTCTCTTAGGCAGCAATGACATGAATTGGAAAGCAAATGAAGATTTTTGATGAAGTCTTATGATGTTTCTCCTGAGATGAAGACCTATCATCTGTTTCCTGTAGAGTTTCAAACGAGATCTCAATGAAAGTCTACCATCAGAACCAAACTGTCTGAGGTGTGACAAATTTTATAGCAAGGTTTCTCTTAAATTTGTTTAGACACAAATGAGTTATGAAATGAATCTGGATAGTAGCTCAGATCATTTGACCTTGGGAGATTTGACATTTGATTGCAGACGTATCTTATTTACATATACATTGAATTAGAAAAGAAATGTGAGATTACTCAGGTCTTATTCCTTGCCGCGTAGGAAAAACAATTGAGATATTAAAGGGATCTCATTTAGATTTTTCTTTCCCATGGGTATCTAGCATCCAGCCTGTGAGATTGCTTTCAGCACAGAAAAGGCTTTGCAGAAACTGCGGTTTTGAGACCTGGATATGTGGACGCGTTTTAATGTTGGTGGCGTGATGAATGAGTTCTAAGATCAAGGGCTGGTTTACACGCACTGTTTGACTGCATTTTGGCTGCCGTTCCTTTATCGTGATGAATTGGATGCAGGAAGGTGGGGGAGGCCAAGATGCACTTATGCTATCATGCATATATGCAGCGAAAGACAAATTAAGTGGAGGTTTTCAGGTTTGGTCTTTTTGTACGTAAAGCATGACTCATGAGGGTGACTCCAGCCGTTACGCTGTGAGAGTTAATTAAAACTTTGAGAATTTGCATGCAAACCCTATTGGCTTGTACAGTTGCTCCTTGTGTCCTTGCGTACCTTTGCATAACTTCATTTGATCTTGCCCAAGGTGTTCTGTGTAACTGGTAATATTGCAGAGACTAAATTGATTTACCTGTCCCTCTTTTTCTAATTAGGCTGTTCTTGCCCTCCCAAGTGACATGTGGAATTTTAAGGGCTAGAATGCTTTACAAAAAGTGTGTTCCGGGTTGTCTATTGGATTTTTCACATGTTAAAACCCACCTACGAACATCGAACATCCTAGCAACCACATAGCAACATGGCAAAAACACTATATGAACTGTGGTAGATTTTTCCCTAAAGCTAACTACGTCTTTATACTATATTTATGCTCTAGCGCGTCTACAGTCGACGTCGGCCGAGTCTAACTCTATACCCTAGCGCGTCTACACATCGACGTCGGCTGGGTGCTAATCCTATACTCTAGCTAGCGACAGACAGACTTCAGCAAATGTCCTTCAAATGCTTTAATCACTAGTTGGTTAATGTCATAATGTCTTTTCCAGAGAATCCAGCCCCAGTTTTAACTGAGTTTGTGAGTCATGCTCGCACTTTTGCCATTGAATTTCATGCAGTAGGGCTGTGCAGAAGAGCTGGACTGATACCTTTTGAAAGCAGATTCAAAGTGTTAGTTGAAGAAATATGAAGAATTGCTGAAACCAGTGAATAATCAAAAACAATAATCAAGTTAAATAATAACTAAATTTGAAACGGTCTCTGTAGCGATCATTGAAAATGCAGCACCTGGCCCACAAGGAAGGGGATGGAAGTCTTTCTGTGTGGATTGTCATTTTGTTGACTTGTTGGGCTGATACGTTTGATTGTCAGTCTGTGATGGCACTCTCCTTGGTCTGGCTTTTGATCCATCCTGCCACAAAATTGCATAATGCAAGGCAAAATTGTCCTTAGGAAAAGCCTCAAGTGAAAATTGTCACCTTTGCACTGTTTCAGTCTTCCCAAGTGTCAACTTCCTCTTTAGGCGGGCTGCTGCAGGCCCCACTTCCTCTTTTATTTTTCTGCAGTCATCTCACTTGTCAAGGCAGCTGTCTGAAATTTTGAAAACACTCAAATTAAACAGCTTAATAACTAAAAGTCTCATCTGGTTATCAACACAGTTCTTCATTTTATTAAAAAGCTCAGTCCTTCATTGCGGAAAAAAGCAAGCATTCTTCGTTGCAAAACGCAAGAAAAAGCAAGAAAACTCTAATTAGAATACAGTGTATAATGTAAACAAAAATAATTCTTTTTCTTTTTTCTTTTACAAGAAACCAAAATTAAATGACTGTAAGATGTCTGTTATGTGCCTTTTCAAATCACAATTTATATTTAACTTGGTCACACAATCTCATTTTCATACAATGCACAATGCATAAAAATTATCTTTGTTAACCATAAACCAAAATCTTAGAATCTCTGCAATGGATCAGTTTTTTTCAACTGTCTCCCACAAGGGATAACGGGATACAAATTCTAGACGCCTTCAGATCGAAAGTATAATACTTAAACATGTGCAGTTAATATCGTACTGTACGTAACTTACATAAGTTATTCATCACTTTAAGAGCACCTATTGCTCAGTTTTATATATCTCATATACTGTACATAAATTAATCAAAGTCTGACTCATAAAAGTTTCTTCATGACTCAAAATTTCCTAATTATCACAGAGTGCTTCACAGATGCATTTTCCTATTATTATGATTTATAATTTAAATAATTTCTGCATTTTTTTATTGATTTCGAAATGTAAGAATTCATAAATCTCAGGATAACAATATTGATCTATTGATCTTGTTTCAACTCTTTCTCATTTCTCTCTAAATATTTCTTTATATTCAATCAGAATTAAAGTTTTATTCAAACAAAAAGCAAGTTTCTTTACTACAGTATCTCGGGGTATTTTCCCTCCCAAATCTGGTTTCCAGCATGACAAGTTGCTTTTTGCTGGACATTATGGAAGTTTTATTGATAGCTTTCTGGGCGCACTCTCAAACACAACAAATACAATACTCAACATATACCAATTTGGTTGAATTTAACCATAATCATTGCCCTTAATAGCCAAAGTATAAAAACATTTTTTAAATCCTTAAATCTTTTAAAGTGATCACCAGTTTTCTTCAAAATTTTACTTAACAGAATAGCCAATTTTCAGTTAAACCTTTTAATTAATTTAGAAGCATTTTAAAAGAAAAATGTGAAGTCTGTCATCCTACCTTAATACTTTAAGTCCTTTTAGCCTGTCTGGAATGGTCCCTCTGTAGAACAGGGTTCTGCAGTCTGACAGAATGAAGACAACGTGGTTCCTCGTCCCCGTCCAGCCGACAGAGGGAGATTCCGAGGACTCCTGGAATTGGCTCGCCAAATTGTGATAGATTTTTCCCCTATGCACCAGACTTAGGTTGAACCTGGTGACCTTGACACCTGAAAATATTATACTCAGTTGAGTTACCTCTGAATGCGCGAGTTGACGCCTAAGACCGCAATCTAACCCCGCCTAAGAGTCTCACAAAGAGTCGAATGACGTCTCGCCCTCTATCGAACACTATCACTTGGGAATAAGGTCTCTAGTGTTCTTAACGCAATCCACACTATCACTTGGTAGTAAGGTCTCTAGTGTTTCACTATATTTAGCTTGCTTCCTATTTAGCTGACTTCAGCAAATGTCCTTTAAATGCTTTAATCACGGCCGGGGGATCTCAGAGCAGTTCTCCAGAGAATATCCCAAGAAGAAGCAAGGCCAGAGGATCTCAGACAAATTTCATTGAGAATCCCACCAGCAATCACAAATACAACAGGTTTATTGAACAGGAGAATGGCAAAAATTACATGAAATTAATTTCCCCACGAATTGATTGGTTTTTCAAAGACAAGCCCTCTTGTTACTAGGTAACCACAAGGTTTCAAGTTTAGACATCTGTCTAGTTTCATTTTCCATATTTGTTATTTTTATACTCACACAACCAAAGTCCACACGAGTAAATTCACCGGGAAATAGGCCTTAAGTTATGTAACCATAAACCTTGGCTACTTTGCACTGTAACACATTTACTTCAGACTAGTCACAAGAAGATTAGGGACTGTGTTTTTCTCTGATTATTTCAAATGAATTCAATGGCAATTTGCAATGCCACACAGAACTGATTGTTCTGTAGATAACAGGTTGTTCAATCGGCCTACGCTCAGTCTTCAAGACTATTAGATTAGCCTTTTTCATTCAATTGACCTACACAAAATGTTTCGATTAGATCTGGATCTGGAGGCTGGTTAACAGTGGTCAGGCTGGATGATTCAAATGCATTGCTGCTCACCATTGTACATTTATACAATTACTTTTATATTTACTCAATAGTTGTAATATGATTAAAGATTCAGATGGTACAGCTTTGTGCTGGCCACTCAAGATAAACCAATAATTTCCTGTTTTTGCTCCAAGAACAGCAGAGAAGATGCTGTTATCACCTTTGGCACACCCTTAGCTTGAAAAAAAGCTTAATTTCTGCCTAAATTGAGAATCTGATAAAGCATAAAGAGACACTGTCTGAGCCAGTCAAGGAGGGAATGGAAATTTTCATTGTCCTTTATTGATCGACAAAGATGTTTTCATTTATTTTAAATATTTTGCATCCTGTATTTTTTTCTTAAAATAGCAATTTTGTCTCTCTTATTATTTGCAGTATGAAACCCATATTTTTTCTTGGGAATACAAAAGGAGAATTACTTTGCTGGTCACTGTTTTCCATGCAATTACATTGAATAGGGACTGAAGCTTTCAAGCTTCAAAAAGAACCAAAAGCACTATAAACGTATCACAAAAGTAGTCTGACTTATGAACTATATTCATATGATAGCTTTGTGTGATGAAAGGATCTAGATTTACATCATTATTCACTAATTATCTTTTTCTCCAGTGAGCTGTTAACCTCTGCGACCGGCTCATTGAGTCACTTATTTGAGTTTGAGAACCACATCGGTCCAATTTGTGAACAAATCGTTTGAATCACAAACTATTCAGATCATTCATTTTGGAGCTGGATTAACCGATTCATTTGACTCAAAATAATGATTCACTCATCACTCAATCTGTACTTCTCTAAATAAATTTAATATGAAATGGTTTTGAAAGTACTGTAATTTAATGGCAACTGAAGTACTTTAAGATTTTGGCACAGCATGATAAAGCACAATTGATCAGTTACTGTAGTATTTTCTAGCAATGGATTTTTGATTGTATCATTGTTTCAATTAGAGAACAAGACAATCACAAGGACATGCAGGCATTACTCAGCTCTCTCTCTCTCTCTCTCTCTCTCTCTCTCTCTCTCTCTCTCTCTCTCTCTCTCTCTCTCTCTCTCTCTCTCTCTCTCTCTTTCTCTCTCTCTCTCCTGTACTATTGGGATACTCGAGTCTTTATTTTTAGCTGGTTATTTTTAGTCTTCTTATTAGAAAATGGTCCATGTCTTTTGTATGTATAGTATGTGTTGATTTCATACTGTGGACAATGAACATAGAGAACAGTATTCTTTTAACTCAACAGTCCGGTTTCTCTACCACAGAGAGTGTTTATTGAAGCCAATGTGTAATTATGTTTTTTGAAGAAAGCTTAAGGGGAATGTTTTACTCTACTAAAGTTACTCTTGCCTATTAAGCTTTTTCAGTTGCTTCAAGGTAAAGGTGTATATTTGCTTTCATTTTTAATTAAAGTACATGAACTAAGCATGGAAAATCAATTGACACTGGCATCTTTTAAGAATGCCAGAAGAACAATTTGCATAATAATCACATTTAATGTAAAATGAGTTAAATAAAAAAGTTAAATAAAAATTCTGACTTGAAGCAAGACAAGTACGTTCATACTTTCCTCCTCTGTACAAAATTTGATTCAGTAGACATTGGCTATGTAATTTGATAAACTACTTTTTGCAAACTGTGTAGCGGGACTAATTAAGTATTTACTAATCCTTGTAAGCAAGTTATCAGTTTTTGACTAAACGCAAAATGGCAGACTAGGATCAGAATTGACTGAATCATGGCTTATCCTTTCTTTCTCTCTGTGTTTAATGCAGGATCCCTGGTGAGATCCCGTTGGCTGATGATCCCCCTGCTCGTGCAGGCCTGGCTATTGGCTTCCCAAGGCAGAGTCCGAGAGAAACCATGTCCCCGAAGCTGCCGCTGCGATGGCAAAATAGTGTATTGCGAGTCAAATGCCTTCCGTGATGTGCCAAAGAATGTTTCTGTGGGATGCCAGGGCCTCTCTCTGCGGTACAACAGCTTGGTGAACCTCAGGGCTGGTCAGTTTGCCAGCCTCAGCCAGTTGGTCTGGCTGTACCTAGACCACAACTACATCAATGCAGTGGACAAACAAGCCTTTCAGGGTGTTCGAAGACTAAAGGAGTTGATTCTCAGCTCCAACAAGATCACACATTTGGAAAACAACACGTTCCATTCGATCCCCAATTTACGCAATCTGGACCTCTCTTACAATAAACTCCAAGTCCTGCAGCCGAATCAGTTCCAAGGCTTGCGCAAACTTTTGAGTCTCCACGTCAGATCGAATTCCCTAAAGACGGTTCCCATGCGAGTGTTTCAGGATTGTCGAAACCTAGAGTTCCTTGATTTGGGTTACAATCGATTGCGAAGTCTCACCCGTAATGCATTTGCGGGACTTCTCAAGCTGACTGAGTTACACTTGGAGCACAACCAATTCTCAAAGATCAATTTTTCTCATTTCCCAAGGCTGAACAACCTCCGTGCTTTGTATCTGCAGTGGAATCGGATAAAGTCAATAACCCAGGGAATTACATGGACATGGACCTCTTTGCAAAAGCTGGACCTCTCTGGGAATGACCTGCAAGTGTTGGATTCAAGCATCTTCCAGTGTCTCCCTAACTTGCAGACTCTTAATCTGGACTCCAATAAGCTAAGCAACGTGTCTCAAGAGGCCATATCAGCTTGGATCTCTCTTACTACCATCAGTCTTGCAGGAAACATTTGGGAATGCAGCCCCAGCTTATGCCCCCTTGTGGCCTGGCTAAGAAACTTCAAGGGGAACAAGGAGACCACAATGATTTGTGCTGGACCAAAGGAGGTTCAGGGGGAGAAAGTCATTGAGGCTGTTGACACACATGGTATCTGTAAGACAACCCCCACCACTTACCTACCGATCTCCTCCACTGTAAGCTCCCCATCCAAATCTGGACGTTTCCCCCTGCCCACCATGTTCAGGGTGAATGAGAAAATAACTCGCATAAACCCTGTTGCACCTTCCCCGACAGCTGCTTCCCCACCCATCCCTGAGCAGGACTTTGAGCATGTTTCCTTCCACAAGATAATAGCCGGCAGTGTTGCCCTCTTCTTATCCGTGGCCATGATCTTGCTAGTGATCTACGTCTCCTGGAAGCGTTATCCCAGCAGCATGAAGCAACTGCAGCAGCATTCCATGGTGAGAAAACGCCGGAAAAAGGCACGGGAGACAGAGCGCACCCTCAGCTCCCCACTTCAGGAATATTATGTGGACTACAAACCCACAAACTCTGAGACCATGGACGTACTGGTCAATGGGACAGGACCCTGTACCTACACCATCTCCGGCTCCCGAGAATGTGAGGTATGATCCGTCGCCCTCCTAAAACCCATTACCACTGCGGGGAACAAGAGGTAAATGTCCAGTCGATGTGAGGCAAAAAAATGTGTTGTCTCCCCCCTTTTCCGCTGCTAGCTGTTCCCCTCTAATGGGTAGGAAACATGGGTCATTGCATGGCAACTTGAGTCCTATGTTCTCAGGCTGTAATCAAAGATTTATTTACCTCTTTTACCTCAGATATACTAAGATAAAACATCCTCAAGCCAAAAACACCTTGTTATATATCAAACAGCAGCACTGGTTTGGGAAATTTTTACTCTCTACTGGCTTAAAGCAAAACATTGAGTGCAGCTTTTAAAATACACCACTGATTGGCTACAAAAATTCATGTAGTTTCAAAGTTTCAAGTCTCTCTGCATTGCTCCTTTCCTATCCTCTGTGTGTTTTTACATTATTATCAACATACAACACCCCAGGCAAATGGCTGCTGAGTCAAATGAAATGTGGTGGCTTTTATAGAAAAGAGACCGAAAAAAAATTGATGAAATGTGAAAGCTAATATATTCGTCTGGTTCCTAGATACATTTTTGCCTCATTTTGGATTCAGTGGTTTTGGTAGCAGTGACCAGATTATTGAAGGGTTGGAGAGATTTTCCTTAATCATGCACTTTGTCAGACAAATCAGCAGTTCAGGACATAATTAAATGTACACATCGCTAATCCTTACGTAATCCGCCACATGGCTACTTGTGGCTGCTAGACATTTGTCTTGCAATTGCATCTCATAATTTATGCAGTCTCATACATTCTCCCCAAGAAATATGATAAGGCACAGGTCCAGACATGGGGAAAATAAACGTAAAGCCTTTTGCCATGAAATAGCTAATCAGGGGAGTCAAGGTATAGAAACAATACATATTACATTTCTATTCTAACAGCAAAAGCAAAGGCAATCTCCATAGTAGGTCTTAGTATGCATGGCTTTCAGCAAAGGTCATCTTGAGTATCATCTCCATCACATTTCCAGAAATGTTAGAACAAGGTTGAGATCCATTGGGTGCCTAACTTGTGGGACAGACATCATTTTGTCTTGGATTGTTGATTCAGCAGATTGTAGGTAAATTTGTATGGCAGTTAAATTCCCATTGTAAGTAATGAACAAGCCCAAGGGGTGTATTTCAACAGCTCTAAAATGTGATAAAGCTGATTTCCTTTTAGTTTTGCAAAGGAAGCAATAACAAGGAGTTTGTCCTGTGAAACAAGGTCAGATGAAATAATTGTTGACGTGAATTAATGAAATTCAGAAATGGATGGAATTTACAAGTGTTTGACTAAGAGGCTAAGCGATTTGTTTGGAAGTGCTATGGTGATTGTCTTTGCTTTCGCACCAATAACATTTCATATTTAATTTTAGTGGTTTAATCTGAAATGTAAATGAGGTGCTGTGCTTTTCCACTTGTGTATTGTTGCTGTGTTGATTCATTTGCTTTATGGTCTTTTTGTTGTTAGTGTCCATCATGTCCTTTGCCCCCTTTGTTGCTCCTGTTGATGTGTTTTTCAGCCTTTTGACAATTGTGATTGAATTTTTTTGTCCGTAAATGAAAACTGCAGAACTAAACCCTGCATTTTAACAAGTCACCCATACCACTATGTGTAACAGTGATATTGGGTGATTTGTGTGAATGACCTTTTGTGAAGCATGTGTTTTCTCTATTGCTAAGAACCCAAAAGGGAAAGCATATAATTTAATGTACAGTATTATGTATTCTACTTAACACTAGGATATAGATAATTATGGTTTTCAGAGATGTACAGCCCTGGAAGAACATATTAGATTCATAGATGCAAGTAGAGTTGTAGACACAGCAGAAAACATGTGAAATGCACTATTAATTTATTTTTATCTTTTGCAATATAGGCTTTTCTGAAGCTCCAAAGTGAATCACCATTGTTTGAAATAAGATTTCCTATACACAGTGAAAGACACAAACATTTCCTTTTGAGTAAATCTGACTAAATCCTGATTTTGAGATTCATTAATATTGGGATGCAAATTCCTTAATCTGGAATATTTGGTTACATCCTTGTGCAATGGGAATATATAATAAATATCAATATTTATAGTCTGTCTAACTCTATGGGCCCTAATTTTCCGATTAAAGCGCATGGTCTAAAGCTCACGGTGCAAGCGCACTTAGGGCTAGTTTAATGACGGGAAAAATGGTCAGCGTCCGGCTCATGCTCTAAAAGGGTTGTCTCTATTCTCTTAATGATTAGTAATGGGTGTGTTTTGGGCTTCACGTGCAATAAACCAATAAGAGTCTCATCTCCCATTCCCGCCAGTTGCGCTCATGCCATGGCGGATTCGCTATTTACATGAAAGAATTTGATAGTGGAAAGACTGAACGCTTCTCCAGAAAGGAAGCGGATCTGCTTGTGAGCGAGGCTAAAGCGCGCAAGCGGACCATCTACGAGACAAGCCGGATTCCACAATATCTTTATGTACACAATAATAATCTTTTACAATTTAATCCTTTCATTTTTAATATTTGGGATGTTTGTGTGCTGCTGTGCGTCCCTGTGTGTGTAATAAACAGAGTGTACGCGCGTTGTGGACCCGCCTATAGGCGCACATTACTAACGAGCTCTTTAAATAAAAAAAAATATATATTGCGCCATTGATTTTAGACCAGGTTTCAGTTGGTCAATGGCGCAGTCTATTTCTGTTGCCTCAAAATAGCAACAATGCACCTGAACGTTTTCAGACCAGCAGCCCATGGGCGAACAGATGGATGCAAATGCATTTGCTATTTAAACAATGTGGTGCAGGACTTGAAAATGATAACTGTGTCAGGCTGAAACTAGTAAAAAAACACTTGCATTGCGCCTGGCACTGAATTGCACCGGGTGTATGATAGGGCCCTATATATCTCTCTTTAATCGTGCAGTTGCTCTCCTTCTTGAGTTAGATGAGTCCCTGGCAGCTTTTTGTTGACAAGGCAGAACCACAGGAAGTCCAGGCAGTTGGCCATTACTGAAGCCCCTTGTTGTGAGCAGTCAGGCTGCCCATATTTACAGCAAGAAGGACGGTGATTCTATCTCGGAAAATTGGAAGTGTCAAAGAGCGATATCAGAGACATAAAGCTATGGATGTCAGAAAGCAATTTTTATCGAACGGTGATAACCTGTGACCTACTGTGACCATGGTCAGAGGCATCGCTCACACACACAGATACACAGAAGAGAAGAGGTATAGAAAAAGACTGAATGTGAACTTTGTGCTGACATTACTGTGTGATTGACGACTGGACTCTCTTCTACACTCACAGCGATAGATCTGTTTGAATGGGTAGAGAATAACAGATGAAGGACGCTGGGTCTTGTTCCATTTGGAATTGAATGCTTTGCACAATCAATATTTGGAAATATGATTTTTCATGTCTTTTATAAATTGATGGTGTATATTTCAGTTGTAGTTTAGCACAAATGAGGAGCTCGAAAGCCCCATGTCACTATATACAGAAAAAGTAATCTACATTCTGCCTGCCTGAAAAAAAAAAGTCTAACAGAACTGACATGAGAGCGAGTAAATTATTATTTTTTACTTATTCACCATCATTTTTTTGGTGCGGTTTCTTTGCAGAATTGCTGTGAATCCCTTTGACACTTCTGGTAATGATGTAAGTTTCAAATGTAACTAACTAGGAGCAGCTCAATTCAAGTCCACTATGATATTTTTTTTGGCCAGATCAAAAATGTGAGAATGGAAAAAAAAAAAATAGTTTGATCTTACAACTTCCTATCTGTCATTGCAGATGTATTAATGAGCAATTCGTTATTTGTAACGGCACTGTGAAATCCCTGCCTAATCATTGTGACCACGTTTTGGCGTTTCTCCAGAAGCAGAGATACTGTAAAAAGCCAGTGGGCTTTGGCAGCATTGTTTCAGCGTATTAAAATGAACAACAGCTTCCCTGAAACTACAAATGTCCTCTTTAGCAGAACAGGGCCCTCCCAGAGCTCTCTGTTGGGTCAGCTCCTTTTGCTCCAAATGGCGAAGCCTTCGTCCTTGAGTTCTGGACGGCTTCCCGGTGTTTTCTGGCCCAAGCAGCAGTGCTTCACCTTTTCCACGGCAACTGTCCCGGGCAACCCGACCTTACTCGATTGGCTGAGTTGGTTAGTTTATACAAACACGGCACTGGAAATTAAAGATTTGTGGGCGTGTTTGTATCGGTGTGGTTGTGCATATCCTTTTCAAGGACGTTTGCTATGAATATTCATTCTGAATGTGGCTCTAGAGTGATTCAGGCAACATATTATCTCTGTTCCAAGACCTACTTATTGAGCTTTCTACTTTTTGGGCATCATAGGCATGTTCCTGATGAGAAAGATATCTATATTATAGTCTATTGTAGTCTTTTCTTTTCTTTTCTTTTCTTTTTTAGTCTTATTATCATCAATGCTTAAAATAGTTTTTTACTGCTTAATGTTTTCGTGAAAACAGCAATGCTTTGTTTTCAGAACTTGTTGAGAATGAATTTGAGATATAAATCTCGAAAACAAAAGTACTGATGTTTCCACTAAAATGTTAAGCACAAAATACTGTTTTAAGCATTGGTGATAATAGAACCATTATTAATAATTGAGTAATGCCTTCTAAAAATCTATTTTACCAGTGTGTTTGATTAGCAACATATTAATTCTAAACTCTATTGGAATGAATAATGAGTTGGCTGTCCTGTGCATTTCATGTGTACAATTTCATTGTAGTACAATGTTTCAAATCAGACATTTATCAGGTTCCAGTTTAGTTCGACATCTGCCTGAGGCAGCAGACAGCAGGACAGCTCACAAGGTTTTGGAGCAGAGCTGGTGTGTATTTATAATAAAAGTGAAATTCTCAGGAAAGAGATGGCATTTGAATGCATAAAGATTATGTTCGCTCATTTGGCATCTGGAATGCTGTGCTAAATGAACATATGTCAGCTACGAACAGTCCTTTATGAACAAGAAGTGAGAGTGATACTGCTGCAGTAGAAAAGTTAGAAGGAAGCATCTAAACAGATGTCTAAAATTTCACAAACTTTAAATGTACAAAACTAGGCCGCAAGGTAACAAAATATAACCTGGAGGCGATGCAGCTTGGGTTGTTAGCGTCAACTTGCCAGGGAAGGATGCTAAAGGCTTTCCTGTGGATTGGAAAAACATTGCCATGGAAAGCAGAATCATTTAGGAATGACATTAACTGTAAAAACAATGCAAGGTACAAGTCATAATGTTCTCAGGCTGAATGTGTCTTCACTGGTGTTACTGCTAGTCAAGTCATTGTAATGTAGGGAGGGACTTCATTTTATCTGCTGGGAATTGATCAGATTGTGATATTATATCTTCATGTTATTCTCTTCCCGTGTAGCCTTGGTTACATCAAGGAATTCTAATACAACTGGAGGGAGCTTTCCCATTCAGCTTTCCCACACTTTACTTTATTATTTTTAGAATGGCATATCCACCTTATTCCTATGCCCTTAACGTTATTCTCATGATGTCTGAAAATAAATCATGAAGGAAAATTGACAGCTCATCCAGTCAAACGGACGGATCAGCTTTGTTTGTTGGGCAACCTTATGATTTGAAATGATTCGTTTCAGCCTTTTTGAATGGAAACTCCCCAAACCGGAAGTGCCACCCATAATTCAAAACGCAGTAAGGTCGCCAGGAATAAGGTGGATACTGATGAATTGTGTACGATAAGACCAGGAACATTTATTATTAAATGAAAGTTTGGTCTTTAACAACTCTTGACTATGGAACAGCTTTAGTGTTTCACTTAGCCTACTTTTCTTCTTTTCTCTTTCTTTGGTTTTATAAATTAAGGAAACAGAGCATTTTACAGCACTGACTTGTCAGGTCAGATAAAATAAAAGTCACTGATGGGTGTTTAAAGCCTAAGCTTTAGCGGTGACTCTCAGGCAAAGTCAGACCTCTTGTGAATTAATGAATTGATAATGAAATTCAATTATACAGTTCCATTCAGGCAAGCATTCAAGACAAAAGGTATCTTTCAGATGGTTGTCGCAAGTCTTGACCCTAGATGACTGGAACGCTGCTGATACTGTCAGAAAGATGGTTGAACTAGGATGAAAGCACTTGTAATATTGATTCTAGGCGAGACCATAAGAGATTTCATCATTCATTTGATTCTGGTAGATAGGTCATACTTCATAAAACTCTGCAGATGTGCCTAATGAAACGAGACCCTTCTGTTCTCTTTTCATTTGTTTTCCTTTTTTACTACATAAGTGATTTAAAACATAATTATCTCCTCTGAATCTCATAATACGAAAATTATTCAGATACAATCTAGAAAATGCAGTGTTCTTTGGACACTTTTGTCACTCGAAAAATTGCCTAAATTTCTTTGCATTAGACAACAAACTCACAAAACTATTGCAGGATCATTTCTCTTCACTTTTCTTCAAAACTTTTGCTCAATTAAGTGTTTTTTTTTGTTGCTGATTTTTAGTAGGATGAAATCAGTTCTCCTCAAGTTCAACATTAAATGATTTGAATGATTTTAACTCATTTCACTTCCATTTCTGAGTGGAAGAGAATATTCAGTGTAAAATAAATAAATTAATAAATTGGCAGGATTTAATAATTCATCGGCAATTGATTGGATTGTAAAAAGGCTCAGTATAATGTGATGGAAAAAATCCTTTCAGAGGTGGAATGAGGTGTTAAATTATGACGAAAACAAAAACACAGTTTATTTCATTGGAATAACATGCATTGATGAACTGTTCACAATAAGACAATAAATGGGTATTGGGAAGGTAAATGAAGACCATTTTGTTTTTTTGTTGACTTAAAGATATGTTATGGAGTACATGGTTGTGATGTCATAAATAGATGATTTCTGAATTGCTTTTGCAGTACAGTTTCATTAAATGGCCTAAAGGAGAGAGCTGTGCATGTGACTATTTAATTTAGTACTCATCTACATAGTAGATAAACTAGTTTATTTCAAAAAAGCAAGAGAATGCTCGCTTTCCATTAAATGACCCCCTTTAAAGACCCCTGTTAACGCACATGGGATGGGAAAAGAAAGTAAATACACCCCCCTCCCATCTCCGTCTCTTCTCTCCCGCGGCCTCCCTGGTATTGGCAGTGTTTTTGGAGTGTGATAAACAGTGCGAGACACACAAACACACTGTGGCAGACAGTGTGGTGGAGATGCACCCTTGTCTGTCTGAGCTTCCATTGCCTGGCAGAGAGGCACGCAGCTGTGAGGAGGCCATCGCCTTCATTGTTACAGCTGAGTGTAAAAGCTTTGTTTTGGCTGGCCACACGGCTCAGGTGCCTGTATTGAGTGTGGGATTGAGTCCAGACCCACAGCTGCATGCGTTAAGGAAACTCAATAGCACCTCTTCTGGAACTGATTAGGATTTTAGCACAGTTTGATGGAAACTAGTTAGGTATATTCTGATTAGAGAACAACTATTCAGCACTAATCTCCTAACTACGCTTCAAGTGCAACATAGAAAATGTCAATTGAACCACGCTTTTGCATTTGGGAAGGTCAATTCCCAAAGATCTGTTCTCTTTAGTGCTTCACTTGTAAATTACCCAGTTCCTGGCCAAAGACTGGATGTCAAATCCAGTGTTGTGCAAGATTCAGTCACAATTGCACAATTTGTTAGTTGTATTTGATGTCATGACCTAACTATGCACAATTTATTATATATATTTTTTTAAATGTAGGTTTGTTACTTTAAAAATATGCTATTTCTCATTGATATTTTATGTCATAATAAACTAATGTTTTATAAGTTGACATGTATTGGTATACACTACCGTTCTAAAGTTTAGGGTCAGTAAGATTAATACTTTTATTCAGCAAAAGTGACAGTAAAGACATTTATAATTAGATAATTTCTAATTCAAATATTATTATTATTATTTTTATTTTTTTTACTTTCTATTCATAAGAATCCTGAAAAAAAAATCACACTTTCCACAAAAATATGAAGCAGCACAACTGTTTTCAACATTAATGATGTTCAATATTTAATCAAATCAGCGCTGTCACACTGAAGACTGGAGTTATGATGCTGAAAATTCAGCTTTGCATCACAGGAATAAATTACCTATTAAATTTTCATTAGCTATTTTGAACTGTAATAATATTGCTGTTTTTACTCTATTTTTGATCAAATAAATACAGCCCTGGTGAACATAAGATATTTTTTTTTTTTCAAAAACATTACAAAATCTTTCCAACCCCAATCTTTTGAATGGTTGTGTATGTAGAAAGTAACATTAAATGAGATAAAGAGTTCTTGTTAGCTATTTCATTTTCTAAATGTAATTTATAGAACCATACTGTGAAGTGTAACTGATATACAAGGTAGTCTACTATAGCCTCAAGCAGAAAAATATTTCAATTAATGTTACATTATATAACCAGAGCTACAAATGGTCAAATTAAACCTTTCTTAATAGATTGATATTTAAGTCATTAATCACAGACAGATTCACCTTTGCTGCAGCTCTCAAATCATATATGGTCTAGTATTGGTTTTGACGTCCTGATGTTAGGTTACAAGACACTGGAGAACATGTTATTTGTCAACCTGAACTATTATTATACTCTATTTTTCATAATGTACAGATTCTAGCAAACATTTCTTTCAAAGATATATGGGGTGCTGGATCTGGCTTGTTTCGGTTCAAATGAAGTCCTGAATCTCTTTACACAAGACATCTTTCTTGGACTCTTTGCTCAAATGCTCTCACATGTCATTTTCCCTCTTCTATCAGCTCTGCATTCGGTTCTCTGCCGAGGTCCACTGGGTTGATTGACAGGAAGGTGATTTCATTTTAATTTAGGGCCCAAACCCCCAGTTGATCCAGTTCTGACCAAAGCCAGTCAACCGTTAACCGCCCCTCGCAAGTCTTGACATGTATTTTCTCTGGCCGTGCTGTGTCTGTTAGATTGAATCCATCAGATAGTTTTAAAAGAGAATGTGTGTGATAAAGAGACAACTTGATGACAATATTATTTATTCATGCAGTAACATTTCATTTTGCTCTCTTAAAGAAACTCTCTTAGGCCGCGTTTGCATTACATGGTTCAAGTGACCCAATTCAGAATTTTTTTTTTTTCTTCACATGTGGCACAGATTGGATATGACCCAAGAACGTGTAAGCAGGAAAAAAGCACATGGATTCTGATATTCTCAGATCAGTTTCATGCCTCATTCATACTGTATGTGGAAATAAATCTGATGTGAATTGGATACATGCATTTGCACCTGCCATGGAAGAGGACAGTTTGGATATTCCCGTCAATGAAAGTCAAACATCATTGAAAAAGCGACGGTGGCGAATGGACACCAACCGCAATCACATGACTCTTTTCAATGGCGCAATGGAGGACGAAGGCTCAACTTAAAGTTCTGCTGACCTGTAAAGATGGTGCGGAAATCAAAAGCTTGTATTATCATTTTGTCTGCGTGTGCAAATCGCTCTTTTTTTTACTTCCTGACTTTTCCAGGTCAGTACGTCTACCTTGTGTATCGCCAAGTGTGGAAATGCAGATATCGGATATGGGTCACTTTTAAAAAAATGTAAGCTGGTCGTCAAAAAAATTCTGATCTAATCAACAAATCGGAATTGGGCATCAAGACCTGTGTAAATGTGGCCTTAATGACTTCACAGTCACATTATTATATCATGAACCATCAAGTGCACTTTCATGCCAATGCAGAAACCAGCACAAATGTGATAAAGATGTTTCTCAGCAATATCCTAAATTATTTAACATCTAAGCAGCACTGCAACCATCAAACAGATGCAACATGTTGCGGATGAGTTTTCGGTGAGAAAGGGGCCTGTCTATCAATCTGGGCTTTTATTTGGAAATGCAGCATGGGACCAATGAACGTGAGACCTTAATCGTGTTTCCTTCGGCTAAAATAACTAATATCTCCACATCTTTTTCCTTTTCTGTGACCCAAAGGCATTGCGGCTCCTTAAGGGGCCGTTAAAGCCTAATAAGGTTTTTTTTTTGTCCTGTGTGCTAGAAGCAATTCTCATTGGTTTGGCCCTAACATGGAGGCATTTGCTATTTTTTCAGCCCTGAAATGAGACGATTAAAGTTTTAACAGCACTTTATGCATTCGAGACTGTCAGGTGGAGTGACATCTTCTCTGCGTCCCACCTTTCCACTTTCTCCGGCCTACCCGCTCTTGCTCCCACGTCTTCCAGCTGTAAAAAACAACACTATGTCTTGGAACCGCAGTGGAATGTCAACGAGTGATGAGTCACTTTGCACCCGAGCACATTTAATGATGCGACCCGAAGCGGGGCAGCCAGACTCGCTGCAAGAGTCCCTTCTGCCTTTTATTTCTTTCTCTGCATCTCTCTGTTTTTTTTTTTTAGGTCAGTCTCCTGTTCCCTTTCTTCCATTTCTGTCCGTCTTTCTTCTCAGTCAGTGAGTGATTCGTAACTGTAGATTTGTCTCTAAATTATTTAACTAGTTCAGCTTTTTAACTTTTTATCCACATTTCTTTGGGAATTTATGTATTTTAATCAGATCTGGGCACAAATGGAATAGTGCCACTGTTTCTGCCGAATATGGGTGACCTTAAAAGTTATCTTCCATAAGAATATAGAACAGAAGATTTTGATTTGATTTATTTATTTATTTTTACTTTATTTTATATTTTTTTTGTAATATCTTGGAAATCATTTTTTAAAGTCAGTATATTATCAAAACAGACATTTTTTTTATATATATATATACAATTCTTGGTCCTATTCTATGCAAATTTCATCCTATTGTAACAATTTTTCTTTCTGGCTGACATTACCTCAGCCATGTGGATTACTTATTAATGTGTTAACCAATAATGCACTGCCTTTTTTGTCATTTGTTTTAGGCTGCTGTTGTAGGTAATCCATTGTTTAACACAATAATTCAATGCTGGTTAATGTTAATTGTATAAAGGTTATGGCAGTAATAGTAAATAAGGATAGCAAGTGCAAGTGCAATCTTGCATTCAGGTGCACACTTATATACTTAATGTTTATCATGATATCCCCTAATAAACTTGTCTTTAAAAAAACACAACTAAAGTTTGAACTTTAAGATGCCGTCAACTCATTTTTCAAAGAAAGCAAATGGAATGTGGATGAACGGCCCCAATTAAGGTGTTTTGTTTCTCACAGACAAAAATATTCTCCCATTCCTTTTGCTTTAATTAGATCTGTCTGAGACACAAAGCAAAAATCTGATGAAGTGCCTGACGTTCGCTTTAAGCCTGAAGCGCAAAAGAGTAATTACCTGCCCTACTTTGCTCAAACCTATGTTCCTTCTCAGCGCTCTGTGAGCATTTTGCATGCTGTAAACGCTTCACTTATTTTTAAGCGCTGCCAAGCATTCTGACAAAACAATTCAACGTCTGCTCCACTTCATCTTTGTGCCTCTCCAGAGGTGAGGGAGCCTGCGTGGATACTTCACATGCTCTCATTGTGCCGCTTCTTGGCGTGGAGCGGCAACGCACCGGATATCACAAGTGCCTGAAAGTGGAGACAAGAGGCAAACCTCTTCATTACAGTGAGTTTTGGCCATCAACATTTAAACCGCACGGCATAATTGAGAGCCTTCTGTGCTCTGTGAAAACAAACAAAGCAAAACCGTCACGTACCACACCTCAAACTCTTGGCTTTCATTGTAAAACTGCTCAATGTCCCTAATGTGACGGCCATTAGGCTTGACTGAAATGCATTTCATATAAGTGAAATATACCAGACAATCTATCTATCTATCTGTCTGTCTGTCTGTCTGTCTGTCTGTCTGTCTGTAACTTTGGTTAGTATAAGTTGTATTTAGTAGAATGTCTGAAGTCGACCTTCAAAATAAAGTGTTATCTCCATCCATCCATCCATCCATCCATCCATCCATCCATCCATCCATCCATCCATCCATCCATCCATCCATCCATCCATCCATCCATCCATCCATCCATCCATCCAATCATCCATCCATCCATCCATCCCACTTAAATATTGAATAATAATTTATAATGAGTGGCATAATGTTTTTACTACACTGTAAAACATTATATGATTAATAAGTTATGACAAAATGTCTTCACATTGCTTTCAGTCATCAAAATAAATTAAGCAATTTTCAACTTTTTAAGTTTTGTACAAGTGTTATACAAGGTTCAACTCATTTTTTAAGTCAGTTTAATGTAATTTAAGTTGACATGACTTAAACAACATTAAAACAACAGTGTACTATGCATACACATATATTATCTTTTTATATTTTAGACATTTGAAAAGTCCTGTCAATTGCAGCTATTTTAATTTATCATTAAAATATAACTTTTTTGAATTTATTACCCAAACAAGAATTAAAGCATCACTTCTGAGCTCGGAATGGCATACTTCTGTAACACTCTTACTTTTTTTTTTTTCAGTACACATAATAATATATATAGTATGCGCATTTTCTGTAGGCATGGACCATTTACTACACTTCCAGAAATGTGTTGTAAACAAAAGAGCCATTTTAAGTGTCACGAATGAACCAGAAACCTCTTATTTGACTCACATAATTGTGAGGTCACGTGACAGCAATGTAGCATTGTTTGAAATGTTTAGCATCATGGTGTTTTCATTTAACATTCTATTTAACAGAAAAAGAAAAAAAGAAGCTATTATTCCAGTCCGGACACAGCCAATGACCCCAAAAAACATCAGCAGTGAAAACACTTAGGCAGGACTTATTTGTTTCCAAACACACACATTGGAAAGATGAAGTCCATTATTTCCCATCCTTTTACTCAGTTTAGCATTGTTTAAATCACGTACGCACACCGACGAGGAAGCCGTGCAGGGTATCACTTAAATTGTAGGATTCGCACCACAGGCATCTTTTCAGAAGATTTTTTAAAGCTTTTGTTCCTCCATTTGGGGAGGATTGGAAGTTTTCATGACAGGCCGGCTTTAAGGGACGCTGTCTGGCTGGCTCCTCAGTAAACTGATTCCTCTTGGCAGCTGGGAGAACATCAGTGCCAGCGCAGACAATGCCGTGGAGATACGGGAGCTCGATCAGTTACTGTGGTTACCAGATTCCCTCAACCAGAGGGTGTATTTAAGAATGAGTCTGTCGGTTCATGAGAGGGACATGTCAGCAGAGAGAATTCCTACATGCGGCATATCATTTGTGAGATTGCCTGACAGCCTGCATGATAAATATGAATTTGCTGAAAAAAAAACTCAAAACCCGGGCAATGAATAGAATATAAAACAGGTCGGTATTTTACATATCTTCAGGCTCATATACTGTATATTCGAATTTATCAGCCTATATAAATTCAAAAACCTATAGAGAGAAGCCCCTAAAAAGTATTTGTGCCCTCAAGTTATGCTTAAAAATATATGCATGTCATTGCATTCAAAACAAAATAAATAAGTGGCGTCTGCAAACTAATGATGCCAAAACTTTTCTCTCCAAACTTAGTCATATGTTTATGGTCAAAGTGTCAAAATGTTTTCACTTTAAACAATATATCTGTACTGTTACCATATATAATCCAACAAACCTCTTTTTATTGAAATAACTGGCTTTAAAAGTATGTTTTGGCTGTATTTATTGAAAATGAAGTCCAATTAAGTGACAATTGGCTTCATATTTTGTTTATAATACACGAATATTCACACATGTGTTTTACATATCCAAACATTACCAACCTCTATAATAATATCACATCAAAATAAGTCATATTTTATTTATTTATTATTTTCTTTATTTTGATGTGATATTATGGATATGCACTCACCTAAAGGATTATTAGGAACACCTGTTCAATTTCTCATTAATGCAATTATCTAATCAACCAATCACATGGCAGTTGCTTCAATGCATTTAGGGGTGTGGTCCTGGTCAAGACAATCTCCTGAACTCTAAACTGAATGTCAGAATGGGAAAGAAAGGTGATTTAAGCAATTTTGAGCGTGGCATGGTTGTTGGTGCCAGATGGGCCGGTCTGAGTATTTCACAATCTGCTCAGTTACTGGGATTTTCACGCACAACCATTTCTAGGGTTTACAAAGAATGGTGTGAAAAGGGAAAAACATCCAGTATGCGGCAGTCCTGTGGGCAAAAATGCCTTGTTGATGCTAGAGGTCAGAGGAGAATGGGCCGACTGATTCAAGCTGATAGAAGAGCAACTTTGACTGAAATAACCACTCGTTACAACCGAGGTATGCAGCAAAGCATTTGTGAAGCCACAACACGCACAACCTTGAGGCGGATGGGCTACAACAGCAGAAGACCCCACTGGGTACCACTCATCTCCACTACAAATAGGAAAAAGAGGCTACAATTTGCACGAGCTCACCAAAATTGGACAGTTGAAGACTGGAAAAATGTTGCCTGGTCTGATGAATCTCGATTTCTGTTGAGACATTCAGATGGTAGAGTCAGAATTTGGCGTAAACAGAATGAGAACATGGATCCATCATGCCTGGTTACCACTGTGCAGGCTGGTGGTGGTGGTGTAATGGTGTGGGGGATGTTTTCTTGGCACACTTTAGGCCCCTTAGTGCCAATTGGGCATCGTTTAAATGCCACGGCCTACCTGAGCATTGTTTCTGACCATGTCCATCCCTTTATGACCACCATGTACCCATCCTCTGATGGCTACTTCCAGCAGGATAATGCACCATGTCACAAAGCTCGAATCATTTCAAATTGGTTTCTTGAACATGACAATGAGTTCACTGTACTAAAATGGCCCTCACAGTCACCAGATCTCAACCCAATAGAGCATCTTTGGGATGTGGTGGAATGGGAGCTTCGTGCCCTGGATGTGCATCCCACAAATCTCCATCAACTGCAAGATGCTATCATATCAATATGGGCCAACATTTCTAAAGAATGCTTTCAGCACCTTGTTGAATCAATGCCACGTAGAATTAAGGCAGTTCTGAAGGCGAAAGGGGTACAAACACAGTATTAGTATGGTGTTTCTAATAATCCTTTAGGTGAGTGTATAATATATAGTCAAAAGTTGAAATGCTAATGCATCACAAATTGTCTACTTATAGGGCACATTATCTGTTAAACACTTTCTGTAGTGTATAACAAAATATTTTAGAAGCTGTAAATAAAACAAAGATTACTGGAGAATGTTTTACAAATAAATACTATTTTAGTTTTCTAAATTTAAATTTCACCATTTAATTCAATGTCACTTGCCGTTTCTTTGTAAATATGTGTGAAATCTACTAGCAATTTATGAGTGTAAATTGTTTCAAAGTAAATCCTACACCTTTTTTTCAGTTATGGGCATTACATTTTCTTATACATTATACATTCTATACATTCTCAAGTGCACTGAGAAGACTATAAGCTACTGCAACTCCTATGTTAATTTAGCCTCATGTATCCCACTGAAAGATTTGTTTTATTTTTCTTAGCAGACTGACACTGATTCTCGTGCAATAGCTCCATAAAGTTTGCACCATCCATTCTTCCTTCCACTTTAACAAGATGTCCATTCCCTGTTGATGAAAAGCCGCCCCACAGCAGGATGCTAACAGCTCCATACTTCACTGTACGTATGCTGTTTTTCTGAGGTGTGGGCAGAACTGCTGTTGCACTGCACATATAGCTTTGAATTTGTGGCTAAAATAAGCCCTGTCTCGGTCTCATCTGACCACAGAATCTTTCCCCACACTGCGGCAGGGTCACTGTTATTCTTATGGGTAAACTCTAGAGGTGATTTCATACCATTCCTTTTGAGTAATTGCTTATTTTGTGTCCCTCATATAGAGCAGTATTATACCGGACTCTGTACTGTATATGGTTGACTGCCATCAGTTCACAGTTACTGGACTCTGAAGCTCCTTCAAAGCCACCCTTGGCCTCTCTGAAGCTTCTCTCACAAGTGCTTTTTATTCGCTCGGTGAGTTTTGAGGAACAACCGAGAATACAGTTTGTTTTGATGTAGCATACACTCCCTGACTATGGAGCCCCTAAAGGGACATGGTGGTGGGAAAGAAAAATGAGTGAAGGAAAAGATATGAGATGGAGGAAAAAATTATTTGCCAATGCTTTTGCGTTCTCTCAAACGTTTTGCGCCCCTCAAGAAACTTTGTGTTCCCTCTCAATGATAGAAAGGATAGCTCAGAAGGTTTTGCGAGCAAACGCAAAACAAATGCGAGCGAACCCAAAGCATTGACTTCTTATTTTTCCCACCGCCATGTCCCTTTAGGGGCTCCGTACCCTGACAACCAAACCAAGTTATTTTTGTACCCATATCCTCATTAATGTTTTTATTTTACTTCTTTTAAATGTGTTAGGGTATCCAGCTGTACCTGATTTTACAACCTAAATAATGGCATTTTTGTTTTCATCTAGAAAACGTGCTACTGTAGTTGTAGTAATTATTAACAAGTCGATTTCTCGTTAAGGCTGTGCAAGCTTATGCAACACAAACTTTTTTATAAGTGATATTAATTTGAACTTCTTTCTCAAATAATAAAATAAAAGCTGCAGTACTCAAATATTTATTTTGGAAAATAAATATACCATCATATAATATCATTAGCTGGATATTGTCGGTTGTTTAGCTGCATACTTCTTTTTGGCTATATATTGTTTGTTCTACATTGGAAGGTTTGTGGAATAACCAAATAAATCCTTTAAAATATTACAGAAAACTGAATTCAAAGGTTTTGTAATATGGTACATTAAGGCTTTGAATGCTCCTTCAAGGCATTCTGCTATATAAATAAATAGTAGCATATAAAATAAGCTTTTGGGTAGATTGAAAGTGCTGAATTTAACAGAAAATATTCTCTTCTGATAACACTTGATTTGAGGCCTGGGTGCAAGAAGAAGTGGAACAGGTTGCTGCCAAGTGAAAAAGTAAAAAGACTTCAAAGACTTGTGAAAATACCCAGAAGTGCTATATCACGGTAAAAGCAATTTAGTAAGGGATAGGACATACTTACAGCCCATCTGCCAGCAGCTGCTGTGTAAATAGAGAGTCTTATACAAGCCTTTGAATTTTGACCCTTTTCTTCCTTCTTGACTATCTATTCTAGAGAGGAACAGTAAGAGCACTTTGTGGAGAAACCTGCTTAAAAAAACATTCCTACAAAAAAGATGCTACATATTTAAAAAGTTGCAGGTGGCAACATTTTAACACTCTTAAAAATAAAGATTCTTCAGCTGTTCTTTGATTCACCTATTTTTGTCTCTTTAAAGGTTAAGAAAGGCTGTAAAGCCCTTGTTGCTTGCAATTGGAACTTGAGAGTTGATAGTGTGAGTTTGTCAATTTCATATACTTCTTAACTTTGGCGTTGTCAGCCAAACGACCTCCACTGAGAAGAATGCGAAAGCTAACGGCTCTTTCTTGTCGTTATAGACCCTACAGTATAATGGAAAATGCAAATGCAAAAGGAAGGAATAGAAAAGAGAATGAAATGGAGAGATGGACCGACAAAGACAAGAAGACCAAAGAAGAGTAATAGATATCCGGAAAAAAAAAAACGAGGGATGAGAGACACGGGCTGATGGGACGGCCAATCGATATCGCATGTTCGGTAAAACATTCCCTACACAGATAAATCAGGATCTGAGATTATACCAAGAGCAGAGAGCAGAAGCTTTTCATCAATTGCAGATCAGGAGCTGGTATTGATCTCCACGGCTGTGCCGCATGTTTGACACTGGCTGCATCTCTCTGCCTCGTGCAATTCATTTAGCGTTCCCTGCATCCCGCTCAGCTGATTGAAAATGCGTTAAATAAAAGATTGAAGGAGAGCCGGCTGATTTAGTTATTTTCTGCCAATGGCATTTTGAAGCCGCTAAGCCTTTTGCCAATCAGGTTTTGATTAAGGATTGTTTAAGCAGATGCAAGAGACTAAATGTCCTTATTAAAGCAACGCCGCATGCATCTATCACATCAAAGATTTAACAATGAGCTTTCACGCTGAGCGGAGAAAGGGCCAATTGTCGTTCACTTTGATTAAATGATCAATGCTTTCAAACCTGCATTGTATATACCGCTCGGCTGAGGGTATATTTATGCCGGAAACCGTGACAGTTCAAACTGCCAGTCCTAATTACGACATAGGTGGACATCTCTGTCCGAAGCATTTTACTTGACACTCGGATCACATTGCACGCCTGTCATGTCAGATTTGTCCACTAGTCAGAGTAGTGACAGTGTAGTCAGGGTCAAGACCGAGTCAATGCGCAACATCCTGTCACTATTAGGCACATCAGGAGTGATGAAGGAATAACAGCCCCATTTCAATGCAACTTTGATTGAAGCATAAATGTTTACACCTTCCATTTGGTTTGCATTTCCATTAAGCATATCGGAGTGCAGTATATTTTATTTATTTATTTATTCTCAGACATTTTTATATTTTATAATATAGTTTACATTTTAAAACGAAAAATCTAAATCTATATTTCATTAATTAATTGACTTTTTACCTTTATTTAACAGGATAGAAATGACACAGGACTCCAGCCTGGTCCCCGCAAGCACTGCAGCTTTTTATATGTTGGAGCAATGCATAACATTTTTATGATATACAATATTATACCATATTCTGCCGCAAAATGCACTGATTTACTTTAGTGGCAATTTATAACTATTAACATTTTGTGAAATATTTTTTAGATTTGTCGTCACAGTCAAAAGCATTGTGACAATGGCAACCTGAGATGTGTGCTGATGTTTTTTCCCCTGCTGGTAGATGCTATAACTACACCGTTCTCCCAAAACACATATTTTTCCATTGATGGCTATTCAAAAGTAGCTGTTTATTGTGATTAAGTGAATATTTTTGCAAACAATATACTGTATAAATCGTATATTCACTATATTATAATGTGATGAAGCAAAATATTTATTTTTTATTTAGTGTTCATTTTATTAAACAAATATTGTTTACACTTTATTTTGATGGTCCACTTTAGACATTTTACTAACTATATATATAACTTAGAAACTACATGTCAACTAACTCTCATTAAGCCTGGGACACACCAAGCCGACGTCAAAGAACTAGATGTGATGAAAGCTGACTGTGTTGTCGCCTCTCGCCGGATCCGTGTTGGCCAAAAAGCTGCCCTTGAACACACGAAAAGGACTAAAGGCGACTGTCAACCAGTTGCATGTGCGTTCTGCGCTTCTGTGCGTTCTGCGTAAGTAAACATCTGTCTATATCAGCTGGTATCAATAGCCTATTTCCATCATTCAAAAAGGTAAACTTAAACTAGGACTCCAGATACAAACCGCAAACAAAGCAGTGCTTGCTTACCATTTGTAATATCAATCACGCTGATCACTTTCTTCATTCCAGGCGGCTCATGTGATTATGAAAATATTCGTGCATTCGAATGCTCAGGTAAGATGATGTAAAATTATAACAGCCTTGTGTCTGTACCGTCTTGACTTCTTTGCTCGCTTTCATCATTTTCACTTTATTCCCGTGCACAGCCATTCTAAGCTGAAAGCCAATCAAAGTTCTCTCTCTCACCGACGGCCCGACGCCGATTAAACAGGCTAAATTGGCCCAAAAACTCCAGACAGAGCCAACGGTGCGGAAAACAGAAAAAAACTAAGCCGACCGACGCTCAAAAATGGCCCAACATTGCCCTACGGCTGACCATCGACTTGGTTTGTCCTGGCCTTTATTGTATTAGTAGCCTTCAGTAGACTGTTAGTAGACTGAAGGTTAGGGTGATTTAACCTTAAAAGCGTGATTTGAGCTTTTGATACTTTTCCCACGTCTGCTGTCTTTGACATCACAGCTTTGGATAGTCATTAGTAAATAGTTTGGGCCTGTGTGTGTTGTGATACTATCAGCCAATCAGTGTTGTCATGTCATAATTTTCCTGCAGCTACAGAGCAATTAGTCACATGACATTTAGGGGTTAGGTGACAGAAACAGAATCCATAACTGAACTGAGTGCCCATCGGCTGACGCCCGTTTCACACATACTCCGTTTGCAGTGCGTATGCAGTGCGTATTTTTTTCCGTACCCATGTTAACAGGTTAGAGCTTTCACACTGCTCACGGATGCAGTCCGGCGATCCGTTCCAGTTGCGGTGCGTATACAGCAGTGCAGCGATCGTTTCCGCACCGAGTCTATTTTTGCTGTGCTGCACGCGCTGAATTAAAGTGACAGTGCATGTTTCGTGGTCAAAATGAACAGATTGACCTAAAAATGTAGCAATTTCACCATAAATGCGATTAATTAAATAAAATGTAGTAATCTCAACATAAATGTATTTAAATACTTTTTTTTTTTTCACTTTAAGACCGGGGTAAAGCAAGGAAAGCTACAATTTACCTCAACAAGGTGACATAATGAACAACACTTGTCTCATTCGTGGAGGTGGAAAAACAAGTTCTTTGTGATATGCAAGATTGATATTGTATTCAAATTTAAATGAAAAAGAAAAGGCATGAGAGTCAGCTGTTTTTGTCAATTTTAAGTTTTAATTTAAAATGTTTGCGATTTAATATAAAGTACATGGTTAAATATTTGCCCACTTGCTTGAGCAACTTAATATAAGTAAAAGTAATCCATTGAATAATAGGCTGACGTTGTTTAAATTGTGTTTAAACGTGCGTCTGTTAAAGAGTGTATATGCGTACAGAGACAATCGGAATGCTGATACGTTAAGACCGGGGTAAATCAAGGGAAAATACCATTTACTTCAATAAGACAACATAATGAACAACACTCGTCTCATTCGTGGAGGTGGAAAAACAAGTTATTAGTCACATGCAAGATTTATTGTATAAAGATTTAAATTATGCAAAAAAAGGCAAGGGTATGAGTCTGCTGTTTTTGTCAATTTTAAGTTTTAATTTAAAATGTAGGCTATGCGATTTTAATAGTATAGCCTACATGGTAAAATATTTTTACCACTTATTGCTTGAGCAACTTAATATATAATTATATAGAAGTAATGCATTTAATCATATGTTGTTTAAATTGTGTTTAAACGTGAATACGTCTATTAAACAGTGTATATGTGTACAAAGAGAATCGCAATGCTGACAAAAAAAAACTTTTTTTAAAATAAAAGTTGCTGATAACTTCTGGATTTGAAATACAAATAGTGAGTATGTATTTGTGGTATAACAGCAGCGAATCAGTTACGCACTGCAAACGCAGCATATGTGAAAGCACTATTGCGTGTGCTGCTCCTGCACTGCATACGCACTGCAACACGCACCGCATATGCACTGCACACGGAGTATGTGTGAAACGGGCGTAAGATTGCAAAATTCAGATTGTCTACTGCCATTAGGATGAATTGTAACCGTCTCCTGGTATTACAGACCTCCTTTCTAGTATTTATGTTTTTTAGAGTCTACTAAACTGTGGGTTGTTTTCTATAGGATTCTTAGACCGCTGCAGCATAATTACTGGATAAGAGCAGAGTAAGGGAAGCTACCACCATAGTCTAAATTGAATATCGAACACAAGTCCTTCTATAAGGCCAGAAGAATGGAAACATATGTGTCTGACATCTTTTAATGTGGTGTTTCAAATTCCAGTTTTGCAGCAGTGACTGTTTCATTTTCAAACTCGCTTATACACCGCCTGCCCTTCCCTTGGCATATATACAGACACACACACACGCAATAACAGCCGCGGAGCCTCGCGAAGAGACCCATGAAACCTCTGGTGTTTTATGATTGTTTTAAAATACACCATTTCCCCTCACTTTTGCTTATCGTTGGCGCACAGAGGCTTACTTTATGGAATCGAGTCCCAGATCCGCCATGTTCCGGGGTGTCTCACGAGGCGCTGTGCTTTTCATTGTTTGCCTAGAGAACCGTTTTCAAGATATTCCTTCCTGCTAGATATTCCAATTTACGGAAAAAGGGACCCGAGGGCTCAATATTCCCTTTGCTTGTGAAAAGATAGTAACTCTGCTGCCGTTTTAACCAGCCAGTGGAGCAAACATCTGCATAACTGCAAACTTGGAGTGTTGCTTTCAAGTAGTCAGCAAACAATGACAGTCTTTCAGGGAACCGGCTCTTTGTAGATGAATTGTACAGAATCTGCAGAATTGAATTGTACAGAATTCTTTCTATGAAAGAAGACCCATTAGGTATGTTTACAGGCACTAATTTTTGTCATTTTTAAATTTAACTATTTGCATTTTGTGAAATATCAGCAGTTTAATAGAAACCAGACATGAACAGTTTTGTTGCACTGTGAGTATTTAATTATTTGTTGTGTTTGCCTTGATGGCATCTAAAAAGAAAGTTGACATTTATCTATTTTTGGATTCAATTGTAATGTTTTACATGCTTATTTTTTTCCTGATTGTAACCACCCCTTTCAATCTGATCACATTATTTCATTCAGATTGCGCTAGATCGGATCGATTGAGGTGTTTACATGATGCCATGTAAATCTGATTGAGCCATCAATCCTATTATTAATGGATTTTTTGGGTGCATGTAAACGTAGTTACTTTGAACTCGAAGCCTCAGCTAATGTCATCTGTGCTGTTTGCCTCTGCTGGTCCGATGTCTAATGAGGCCCCTGATAAATCGTAGCGAACTCTAATATTTCTTGCAGAGGCACAGCTCGGAAAGCTATAAATAACCGGCAGTCGCATTAGGTGCCGCGTCAAACCTCCCAAAAGTCTATTATGATCCAAGGCCATCAGCAGAGGTAGCTGATTTGAGTCGTATACTTGTTCCACCTCGGCCATCCATCTTTTTTCCCCACTCCTCTCCAATGGTTGTCTTATCGGGACCTGTTGAGGCGCGGCGGTTGTCTTCGCGTTGCTTTTCTGTGATGGAAGATTGAAAGCCATCATCCCAAACAACCGCACAGGAGGGTTTCTCTTTGTGGAAGGTCATTAGCTGGCCAGCTGGAAATCACAGTTCCTGAGGTGGCACCCCGGGCTGTGATTCCACATCTTTTATTCCTGGACTCTCGAGAGGCGTGCGGTTTTGATATTTCGAAGCTCAGTCTCCACTCTTCTACTGTCCTAATCATTGTCAAGAGCCTCATGGTCTCTAGTCAATAAAGGGGTTGTGGACTGCATTTTCACCAACATTTAGTCTGATCATAGTGAGAGTGAGCGGTAAGTGCCTGTCCATTGGCAGGTGTGTTCGCATGCAGCCGACGGCCACCGCTGTGCTTTAGTCCACTGAGACGTGCCTGACTCATCCCTGTGATCTCTGTGGATATTGGTGATGAAAAGGGCAATGTCAAGTCCCAAATTTCTCGAAGGTGCCTACTTTTATACTTTTATTTATTTAAAGGAACACTCCACTTTTTTTGGAAACAGGCTCATTTTCCAACTTCCCTAGAGTTTTACCGTTTTCGAATCCATTCAGCCGATCTCCGGGTCTGGCGGAAGCACTTTTAGCATAGCTTAGCATATATCATTGAATCTGATTAGACCGTTAGCATCTCTCTCAAAATAATGACCAAAGAGTTTCAATATTTTTCACTATTTATCACTATTTAGTGATAGTTATCACTATTTAAACCTTGTCTCTTTTGTAGTTACATCGTGTACTAAGACCGACAGAAAATGAAAAGTTGCGATTTTCTAGGCCAATATGGATAGGAACTATACTCTCATTCCTGCGTAATAATCAAGGAACTTTGCTGCCATACCAGCAGGCGCAATGATATATTTCCATATTGGCCTAGAAAATTGCAACTTTTCATTTTCCGTCGGTCTTAGTCCCATTTCCTAGAAATGGGACTAAGACTCATTACAAATCTTCCTTTTATGTCTAAAATACTAGAGAAAGTTGTATCCGCCCAACTGGGCTCTTTCTTGCAAGAAAATGACATCTATGAAAAGTTTCAGTCTGGATTCAGACCGCATCATTGCACTGAAACTGCGCTCGTTAAAATCACAAATGATTTACTATTAGCTTCTGACCAAGGCTGTATCTCAATACTAGTTTTACTTGATCTTAGTGCTGCGTTCGATACTATAGATCACACAATACTCTTAGATCGACTACAAAATTATACCGGTGTTCAAGGACAAGCATTAAGCTGGCTCAGATCATACTTATCTGACCGCTACCATTTTGTCTATTTAAATGGAGAAAAATCTATTATAACTCCAGTAAACTATGGAGTGCCGCAGGGATCTGTGTTAGGCCCTGTGTTATTCTCAATATATATGCTGCCACTTGGAAATATTATAAGGAAACATGGAATTAGTTTCCATTGTTATGCTGATGACACTCAAATCTATATTTCATCACGGCCAGATGAAAACGCTAAATTATCCAAATTGACAGAGAGTATTAAAGATATAAAAGATTGGATGACGCGCAATTTTCTTTTATTAAATCCAGACAAGACAGAGGTACTAATCATCGGTTCAAAAAACCGCCCACAAAACCTCTCACACTACAACTTTAACATAGTAGGATGTCCTGTTACTTTATCCTCTACAGTAAAAGACCTGGGTGTTATACTAGACAGCAACCTGTCTTTTGAAAATCATATTTCATATGTTACAAGAACAGCCTTTTTCAACCTTAGAAACATTGCTAAGCTACGTAACATGCTATCAGTTTCTGATGCAGAAAAGTTAGTTCATGCATTCATGACCTCGAGACTAGATTACTGTAATGCTTTATTAGCCGGTTGTCCTGCATCCTTAATAAACAAGCTACAGTTAGTCCAAAATGCCGCCGCTAGAGTTCTTACTAGATCAAGAAAATATGATCATATAACACCAATTTTATCATCACTACATTGGTTACCTATAAAGTTCCGTATTAATTACAAGGTATTGCTACTGACTTATAAAGCCCTAAACGGCTTAGCTCCAGTCTATTTAACGGACCTTCTATCGCCCTATAATCCATCGCGCTCTTTAAGATCACTAAATTCAAGGCTTTTGGTCATACCTAGGATATCTAGGTCCACCAAAGGAGGGAGAGCATTTTCACATTTAGCTCTAAAACTCTGGAATAGTCTTCCAGATACTGTTCGTTGCTCAGACTCGCTCTCCCAGTTTAAAACTAGATTAAAGACGCATCTCTTCAGCCAGGCATTCATATAATACTTTTAATCTTACAGTTAAATCCGCCCTCTAGTTCAGAGACGCCAGAGGAGAACTGGCCCCCGACTGAGCCTGGGTTCTCCCAAGGTTTTTTTTTTTTTCTCCATTTGGTCATGATGGAGTTTTTCGGTTCCTTGCCACTGTTGCCTTTGGCTTGTTCAGTTGGGGATATTTAATTTAATTAATCAATCAACAATACTATTGATCAGCATTACCAAACGTGGACGTTTTCCACTAGAAACAAACATTGATGTATTATTTTAATTTAATACTGTGAAGCTACTTTGATACAGTCTGTATTGTGAAAAGCGCTATATAAATAAACTTGACTTGACTTGACTTAGTACACGATGTAACAGAGGAATCAAGTTTTAAATAAGAAAAATATCGAAACACTTTGGTCATTTTTTTGAGAGAGATGCTAAAGGTCTAATCAGATTCAATGATCTATGCTGAAGCTATGCTAAAAGTGCTACCGCCAGACCCGGAAATCTGCTGAATGGATTCGAAAACGGTAAAACTCTATGGAGTTGGAAAATGAGCCTATTTCCGAAAAAAAAGTGTAGTGTTCCTTTAATCATTTATGCATTCAAGAATTTGTCTAGGGAACTTACAGATGTCTACTTATAATGTATAGTGGTGGCTCCGTAACAATGCACTGAAAGATGTCTAAAATATAGATAAAGAATTATTAAAGCATGAAGAATACACAGCAGTAAATTTCAGTTGTGTACTCATGTTATTTTGGGCATCCACAATAAGGACATTTTTCATTGTTTTTATCAGTATTATTTTAGTTATTTAAGTTTTATTAATATTTTGAATTGGTAATTCAATTTTTATTGAAATTTTAAATAATTTTTTTATTTTTTTTATTTTAGCTTAAGTTTTGTTCATTTTAGCTTTTTTTGTGCTGTGCTTTTTTCATTTAATTATTTTTATATTGCTTTTTTCAGTTTTATTTTTAGTTATTATTAGTTTTTATTTATTTAATAATTTTAGTTTTTCAACTAATATTTAGATTTTATTTTATTTCAGCTTTATTTCAATTAACAGACATGTTTTTAATAGTTTTAGTTTTAGTTCACAATAATATTCTGTTTTTTTATATAAAATGTTGAAACATGTATAAATAAATAATATTCAAAAAGTTTTTTAGTTTGTTTTTACTTTTCTCTCAACTAAAATGTAATTTTTGTAGACTAATATTATAGATGACATTTTTGTCAGAGTAAAACTGACATGATGAAATGTAATGAAAAAGTTGTAAAAATGTAAGTCTAATTTATGACAAATTTCTTTTTGGGCTGAACTATCCCTTTAGGAACAGATTTGTATATTAAATTAGCTCTGTTATGATTGGCTATTGTCTTTGCATTTGAAATGAGAAGTGAACTGTAATCATATTGTAAAAGTTCACCCAGAAATGAAAATTCTGTCATCATTTACTCACCCTGTATGACTCAATGTCTTCTGTGGAACTGAATAAATAACTTTTGAAAGATGAACAATGAAAGGTAATGTTGTTTGGAGCCCAAAGTTCTTCAAAATATCATCTTTTGTGTTCCATAAAAAATGCATATGTCTGGAACAACATGAAGGTGAGTAAATGATGACAGAATTAAATTTTTGGGGGTGAAACTATCCCTTTCAGACATTTATGATCATGTCAGTATCAATCTGATACCAGAAATTCAAAGAAATGTTTGTGTGACTGGGGATGTCTTAAAGAGAACTGCTTCTGATCAAGACATCAAACAGTGTTATGATCTGAGCTGCTATGTCCTGCCGAAAACAGCTCGATACACATGGTTTGACGTGTCTATACTGAGTTCACACCGTTTACATGCATTTGATCAAATAATAATTTTAGCAGTGAGCTTCAGTGGTGTTTTGTTGATGTTTGGCAGGAACCTCAGAATACCCGCGAGAGCTCCCGAGATAAAGATTTGTAAGACAATGATAGACAGTCATCCAACTGTGTAAACATTAAAGTGACAGCATAAATTATGGGGCGATAAACGGGTAATTTAATTGTCTTGAGTAAATCAACAGGGATCGACAAAATCCCACACTCAGAATTTTGAATTCTTTGCTCAAGAAAAAATATGTCCAATCATGTAACAACTGATGTGGTAGTTCTCAGAATAAAGGAAGATTAAATGCTAACTTTCTTTAATAAACACGACGATAATACATAGAGGAAGGCAGCGAGAATGATCACACAAACTATATAGAAGAACTGACAATGAACTGAAAATAAATACACAGGGAACTTAAGGACAGCTGAACGTAATCAGTAACCAAGGAGGAACTATCAGGTGATCAAGACTGAACTGAAACGCATGAAACCAACAGAAATGAAATGAACACAAGACACAACATAATACTGACAATAACCTTCCAAAGATCATGTTATCTGGAGATTGACATCATTTACCATCCTTGTTTTATTTGAAACGCTTTGCAACACAAAATAATTTATCAAAACGTAATTTCCATTTTCTTTTTTCACATAGCGAAAATGCTTTATAAATCATTAATGATCCCTTTATTACTTTAATGCTAAGAATGTATATAAATATGTACAAATTTTAAAAAAAGTTTCATAGTTTGTTGCATCTTAAGTCATCAGAAAATAAGGAATTATGCTGAAACTTTCCAAAACCCAAATAATTTTTTTGACTATTTTATTTATTATTTTGTTTTTATTTTATTTAATTTTTTACTTATTTTTATTTATTTTATTTTATTAAGCCATTTTGAAAACAAATTTTGTGTTTCAAAAGGAGGACGGAAAACATTTGAGCAGATTTGAACAAATGATACTTATCTTACTCAAAAAGATCGAATTACTAAATACTTTATTTTATCTCGTCTTGGAAATTGGTGAGCCAGGACTGTGGCCCCCAAAAACTGGTGCGCGACCCTGATGATAAACGTGTAGATTCTTATGAAATCATGTGATGGAGGTGAACCCAATTTTGAAAAACTGAATGGCTGTAGTCAAATTCACTCGTGTAGGTAGGGGGCAGATTTTTGAGTCAATGTATTCCCAAAGCTTGTTCGGGTAACTCTTGAGCACATTTGATTGAAATCTGTTGTTGCTGATTGGCACGGCGCTTCTCCACCAAGACGTAATGGGAGCAAGGGAGAACCAAGGCTAAGAGGCTAATTGGTTGTTCTCAAGTGATTGATGTCAACGTTGCTCTGCAATGCCAAATTAGCAGAGCCCAAGGTGAGCCGAGTGCAGGCAAGGACCCGAGAACAGGCAAATAATGGCCTTGATGCTCATAAAAATGTGCACAGACACCAGATGCCACTCAAAGGGCTGTCAGATACCCCATTGCTGATTGATGGCAACGAGAGAACTTTCGATTTAGGCACGGGGGCTCTCGGCGGGCTGGATTGATTTCATCATTGGGAGACAGGTGGCCGCTTTAATCAGAAAACCCTCAGGTGGGGCTCAAGTCTGCTCGGTTAAGTTGCTTCGCCATTGACACTCCCTACAAAAAACAAGGGGGGACCTTGAGCTGCAGTTGCCACCCCATATTTCCTGGCATTGTGTCCTGTAGCAGCTGTCATTCAAGTCCCCCTCTGAATTATTGGAAAACTCATCTTTATTATCCGTGTCAACCCAGCAGTCGCAGGCTGCTATGGAGGGAAAGTGGCAGCGAGGCATGTGTGCAGATGTGTCATTTACAGACAGAAAAACAAAATGAATTGTGGTCAGTCGCTTAAAGGTGGTATCAGTGTTTAAGGCCCAAAAATATTTTTATCATATTCATCTAATCTTTCCTAATGTTCTGCTAGCTGCCCGCCCCATAAGCATGCCGTCAAAAAAACGCGTCTCTGTAGGCATCCTAGGCTCTGAGATCTGCACACAAAAACAAATGGTTTAGCCAAACACTCAAAATCAAAACAAATAGTGTTCCAACCAATCACCGACAGGGGGAGGGTGTTGTGAGGTTTTGAGCCAGCTTTTTCTTCAGCTCTGACTTCGCGTGCAGCCGTGCACAAGCACAAAACCTCACAACACCCTCCCCCTGTCTGTGATTGGTTGGAACACTATTTGTTTTGATTTTGAGTGTTTGGCTAAACCATTTGTTTTTGTGTGCAGATCTCAGAGCCTAGGCTGCCTACAGAGATGCGTTTTTTTGATGGCATGCTTATGGGGCGGGCAGCTAACAGATTAGATGAATGTGATAAAAATAGTTTTGGGCCTGAAATCACTGATACCACCTTTAACTTTTCTGTCTAAAAGAAAAGATTAAGTTGCACCATTGACCAGATTTTATGCTGATGGACACAAAGCTTTTCCCACGAAGATTACACTAGTGCTAAAAATAAGTATGAGATTGCCAAACATCCAAACTGTCAAGTAACACATTCCCAGTAGGACATGAAGGCAGCATTAAAGTGTAACTTTGCTGATTTTCAACCTGCTTTGTATTGTTTCAATGCCAGGATTGTATGTAAATGAACAATGTTTACTCGTTCTCCATGTTACCTGGACTGACAAATCCATGTTTATTTGTCCGCAAAAGTTTGACAGCTCCAGGAATTTCATGAAAACGGCAGTTTCTTTCAGTTTTTCCCCTCCGTTTGGCTTGAAACACTGTGGTCATCCAGTTTGAAATGTTGACTACAGACACAGAGGTTTTTCAGATTTTCCGTCACAGTGTTCTCTCCATATTTACGGTTCTTTGCAGTCTTATAGCCACTGCCATATGACGCACTGGATCCAAACTGAAAATAACTCACTCCATTATGACACCATTATGACTAAAAGTTTGTTAAGAAGTGTTTCCTGCTAAAGCAAGGTGGTATTTTACTCTGGTAAGCGTATTCACAGCAGACTGGTGGGAGAACCCTTGAATGGCAACATTCCCAGTGCATTATGAGTGTTGAAGTTTTCCTAACAATTTGGCAAAAGGGAAGACAACAGCCTTATTTCTTTTGTTTTCTAGTCAGGTAGCACCGATTTTTATTTTTATTTTTTAATGCATTTCTACTGTATACTGTATATAAGTTTTATTACAAGCCCATTATGCCAGCTGTGAAGTCCCCCTTTAATACTGTAAGTTGAAAGTTTTAACAGCTGAGTTGAATCTGCTTCATGGCAATAACCACATAAAAATGTTAAACAGCAGTTTTTTTTAAAAAAAGCTCATAAAATAAAAATAGAATTAAATGTGTAAAGTTGTAGGCTAATACAAGAAAACCTCCGCTAGATGTGCAGCTCTTTTGTCCCTTTTTTTACCCCTTACCACTGTAGATCTCACAGTATTACATCTCGTTATCTAGGGGAAAACTGCAATCCGGGCTGTGATTTGGAGCGCTGCACATCTGTCGCGCACCGGTTTTCCCTCTGAGTGGCCGAATGAAGGCATAAACGAGAAAAGCAACAGGAACTTATGAAGTATTTTGCCAGGAGAGAAAAAATTAATTGGCTCATATTCCTCATTAGAAATGGAAGAACAAATGTTCCAGTGTTTGTTTAATAAATTATGAAGGGATAGGGTCCGCCGAGGCTCAAAAGCTATGAAAAAATGTGTGAAATTAATCTAACTAACTGAACTTAATTGAATAGCCCGGAGTACCTACGCTAAATCCAAGCAATCCGATAATTCCCTTGTGGCACGATTAACAGGTACTGTACTGTGTATTGGAAACATGAGTCTTTGTGGCATCAAAATGGATGTTTTTCTCAGATGATTACCTGTTCATATATTTGCCTGCAACACTTTCCATAAATCAGACTATTTTTAGGAAGTTTGTAACTTTATGACTTTGAAGGGTAATGAAACCCTCTGTTTTGCATTACAAGCATCAAATGTTCCAGCAAATGCGTTATAGATAGCAAACAAAACGAAAATCACAAAAAAAAAAAATCATTACTGAAATAAAATAAAATATAAAACACTTAATAATTAACTAAATGACAAAACACAACAACATTACTAAAACTTTTACTTAAATTAAAATGAAAACAGAAAATACAAAAATAAAAGCATGATTCAAAATATATATTTAAAAAAACTATAACAGCATCTCGATGATTCTAGCATGTCATGACTCTTTAATAGGAAAGATTTTCCACATGGTGATGGAAAAAAAATTGGGATTGAAAAAAAATGCTTTGTGTTCCCCTGTGAAACGTTGCGTTTGCTTGCAAACCAAACGCAAATATCTCGGGGGAACAAACATTTGCGAAAGAATGAAAAGGCTCCATATAATTTTATTTCATATGAGGCTGTTTGTGATGATCTGAGTGTTTCAGTATAGGGAGTTCAGCATTAAATGAGAGAGTGCAAATATGGGTGAAAAAAATATGAAGACAAGATTTAAGGGCCGGCGCTGATATTGGACCCTAATGAAAGCAGTGCGCTGTTACTGAGATCCATGGTCTGATTTGAGAATTGACTACCTGTCTGTGTGTACTAGTAATTTAGAAACCTCACCAGGAGAGAGCAGTTGAGTTATAACACTCTGTTTTGCTTTGTCTGTCTCTCTCTCTCTCTCTCTCTCTTCACCACACACGTAAACTCTTCCTCGTCCTCCGCCTTCATTCTGTCTGGACCCGGCCTCTCTCATTAATCATGGGACACAGACACTGGCTTTGGCCCAGTCACTGTGAAGGTCAGGCCCAGTGAATCAGCACTTGAAGTTTGCAGAGCGTTGCTGGCGAGCAGCTCTGCACTGTAACAGCAGCGCGCCGGACCAGCGCCCATCACACACCGGCCCGACATAAACATGTCACACACTGGACCGAGCCCTTGTGTCCTGCCAGGTTATTGGATTGGCCCGGAGAGCACGGATGTGAAATAGAGCTCAGCTTTGTGCTGCTGTCTAGTCCTTATTTCTTTCTTTCTTGTTTCTTTACGTTAGCTCTTTATATTAACTTTCATTAATGTGTCAGCTATAAAATAGCATTCATAAAATCTGGAATAATCTATATGTATACATACACCACCATTCAAATATCTTTTGTTATGTAATTATTAAAGCATTCAGTTGCTCGTGGCCATGTGTTAAAGTGATTTTACTACAATTAAGGCGACTAAAATGGCCCATCCAATCCGACTTAAGAGTCAGATATCAGAAAGTATTTGTATTAATAAAATCAAATAATGCTTAAAAGCCATATAGAACATATTTACGTCATACAGATTCAAATATTTGTTTGATTTATTCTTTTCTTTCTTTCTTTCTTCTAAAGGACAGAGGAAAGGCCCGCATCACCACAGACATGAGAGCATGTCAAAATCCTTTAATCCACATAACCCTGATCATGTCTGCAGAGGATTTCCTTTTGTCTTCTCAAATTGTGCATTGAATGGTTGTTGTTGTGGTGTAAGGGTCAGGCCTCTGTGTGTCATTCTGATGGGATGTCTCGAGGTTGAGTTGAAATCCTTTTTATCAGTACTCTTGTACATTTGCATTTATTCATTTGACAGACACATTAATCCAAAGCTACTTAAAGTGCATTTAATGCCTACATTCTGCCAACTTCAGGAACAGAACGCCATGTTTGTGCACAGCAAAAAATGTTTTTCTTGCTTAGTATGTATATCTTGCTTACTCATTCTTAAATCACAATACATTTACCTGAGAAGCAAAATGACTTAAAGGGGTCATGAACTGGATTTTTAAAATTATTTTTATGTTTCCTGATGTGTACTTATAATGTTAATATGATTTTTAGATAAAAAAAATTGTCACAATTTAGAAATAATTGGCTATTTTCTTTGTTGATTTTAGAACACTCTGTTTGAAGGGGCGTGTCTGCTGTGAGGCTTCAGTGTAAACGCCCCCCTGCTGTGATTGGCTGACATGTTTGCATATGAATTATATAGTATTGCATGTGGAACCCTCATAGAAGTTTTTACTATTACAACTGTCAAGATTAACGAATTGTGAAAAGTGTTGACTATAGCATTATATTTAGATTTATGCCCATCACATGAAAGGTTGCAGTGATGAGCATTGAACAGATGACAGACAGTCTGTTGATCACGTGAATGCAGTGATCTCATCATTGCAATGCGATTTCTGCACTCTCACGAATGCTTTCACTATAAATAACAATAAACACGATGTAAATACGGTAAGAGCTTCATTGTGCAGTGTAAGAGCATCATTGATTACATAACGGGAGTTTTGGCAAGTGTCCAGATAAACTTACACTGTGTGATTGACAGCTTCAGCAATTGTAAAGGGAGCGTTCTTTGATCGCTTTCTGTATATAATTTAATCACAAATTTAATTTAAATGACAGATTATTTTCATGCTACTAAGAGAAACAACATGAAGTTGATCGTTTAGTCTCTGGCTTGATTACTGATGCATAAACAGTATTGAACGATTTTGAGACAAAGAAAATTTGTCTCAACTTGAAAAATTACACATCAGAAATCACTGATCACAGATCAGGCATTAGAATGAATATACAGTTACATACTTACATACTTGTGGCAGTGCTGACAGATCCATATCTTAAAATTCTGTTCGCAAAATCTGCACCGAAATTTCGACTGAAATACCAAATAATCCACCATGAAATGTGCCGAATACAAACAAATAATGCACTGCTGATACTTTCACATAGTTGGAAATAAAAAACACTTTCCTGGCTTTAGGATCCTTTGGAAGGTAGGCTAATGTTATTGACCCCGTGTCAATCTTTTCTCGTTCTCATGTCACTATTCACTAACGCACCAGTTGGTGGCACCAAAGACTCAGTGATGCAGATGTAGGCGTTGCTCTTCTTCTGCAAAGGCGGTCTTTCACGGTGATGTCATAATTCCAAACTTTTCAGATCCTGTCATTTTCTGGCCTTGGTTTCAATAGAAGCTTTTTTTGGAAAAACAAGGAAGTTTTGAGTTTTGAAACTAACAGGATATTTTTATAGTTCGACCAGTTCGACCTCTGAACTGTTAATAGATCAAGGAAAATTTGAATTATCAGTTCATGACCTCTTTAAGATATATATATATATATATATATATATATATATATATATATATATATATATATATATATATATATATATATATATATATATATATATATTTTTTTTTTTTTTTTTTTTTTTTTTTTTTTTTTTGCATTTTCTGAGAAAGTGAGAGATGCTTGCCTCTGCAAAACTTGGTGGTCAGTTCTTGAAGTTGACTGAATGTAGGCATTAAATGCCGTTTTCAAGGACAAGTATCTTGATTTAAGAATGTTTAGATATTTGTACTGGACAACAAAGAGTAAGAAAATCATTTAATTGCTGTGTTTGGCTACATATGAAAATCAGATGCTCCCCTTGGATGTTATTCGACTGTGGTTCTCAACTTCACACTTTTTGCGGGATAACTGCCAATATCCTGTGTGTTTTCAGGCAAACATTCTGCATATTGAGTGCCTGTTGTTTATCACAGAGTGCTAAGATGTGTTTCAGTATCCGAGTCTTTGTTTAGGGATAAACCTGTGTGCTCTTACGCAGCATAACCTTGGACGCTTAAGAAAACCTGGAGTGAATTTCCCCGAGTGGAAGGGCTTTATGTGTTTCCATGGTATTTTAGAGCACGACTGGGAGCTGAGATTTAGAAGTGGATTGACATTTTCTGATTCCTCATATTTTTCTTCCAAGTGCTCCGCAGCTGAGCATAAGCAATAGCAATTAGTTTGGGGACTGGCGGAGAGAAATGCTGTAAACATATTTGAGCTTAGAAGTGCAAATGGACAGCCTCTCTGAAATGCAAAGTTGGCCTCGTCCCACGATAGATCGGTTTACCAGCATTCAGTGCCTCAGCCACAGCAAATATGCTCAGTCTTTATTTCTGTATACTTCATTTTCTCCCCTCAAGGCATTATCTACCTGTTCGTTATGTTTCAAAGTCAGTTTAGACCGGAAGGAAGCGATCAACAAGCTTTGTTTTCCACACAGAATTGGAGAAGGTTTCCGACGTTCCTCGGTCACAGCTGCTTTATATCTGTCAAGGTAGCGGAGGATTTACATGAGCTCCACAAATACGCAAAGCTGCCATTTTTAACCCTGGAGACAACCCTGCTTTATAGTAGACACATTCTCTATAGCATAATAAATCTATACTGACAACTACAGCTCACACAGTGAAATGTAAAGCATGAAAAATGATCTAGTTTAAAACATATGTGTCAGGTTCTTAGATATTAGTATTCATGGTGGCTTCATACAGACTTTGATATGACGTTATTCAAATAGAGTAAAAAAAATAATAATAAAAAATAAACGGCTTCTCTACTTTATTAATGAAATATCATGCACAATAATTCATTATGATTTTGGAGCGGTTATTGCATCCTGGTATCTTTTTGCTTTATGTCCCAGAAAAAATATCAAAATTAATTTTAATTTAGAAACTGACAGAATGTTCCTCTTTGAAATCATTGTCTGTGTGAATTTCATTTTTAATATGATATGAATATTCATAGAGCCCCTCAAAAAAAAAATGAAAAAAGTGTCATGTCATTGACCGCCAAACTAATGAAGAAGTTTAAATAATTTACAAAAACTGTAGAAGTTTAGAGGTTTAAATGGCATAAATATAATCTACATCCTGTTCCTGCTCCTCCCAGCTGGAAGATCCTGAGCATCAGCACATAAAATGGACCTCTGTGTTCATGCTGTGCTGTCAGCCAAGACTTGATCTACGGCAGTCTTCTTTAGAAAGGCAGGATGGCAGATATGCAGCCGCAGTCTGATATCTGTCACGCTGAAACCCAACCGCTAGAAAAGGAAAATCACAAATGAGATCTCTTTAATATGTCAGTTATATTTCCTAAACCACAATATAATTGAATCAATGGCAGATGGGGAATTCTGCTTAATTCTCCTGGTTCTCAAATCTATCATCTATCTATCTATCTATCTATCTATCTATCTATCTATCTATCTATCTATCTATCTATCTATCTATCTATCTATCTATCTATCTATCTATCTATCTATCTATCTATCTATCTATCTATCTGTCTGTCTGTCTGTCTGTCTGTCTGTCTGTCTGTCTGTCTGTCTTACTACCTGTCTATCCATTTGTCTGTCTGTCTGTCTGTCTGTCTGTCTATCTATCTGTGTCTGTCTGTCTGTCTGTCTGTCTGTCTGTCTGTCTGTCTTACTACCTGTCTGTCTGTCTGTCTGTCTGTCTGTCTGTCTGTCTGTCTGTCTATCTATCTATCTATCTATCTATCTATCTATCTGTCTGTCTGTCTGTCTGTCTGTCTGTCTTACTACCTGTCTATCCATTTGTCTGTCTATCTGTCTGTCTGTCTGTCTGTCTGTCTGTCTGTCTATCTATCTATCTATCTATCTATCTATCTATCTATCTATCTATCTATCTATCTATCTGTTTGTCTGTCTGTCTGTCTGTCTGTCTGTCTGTCTGTCTGTCTGTCTGTCTGTCTGTCTATCTATCTATCTATCTATCTATCTATCTATCTGTCTGTCTGTCTTACTACCTGTCTATCCAATTGTCTGTCTGTCTGTCTATCTGTTTGTCTGTCTGTCTTACTACATGTCTGTCTGTCTGTCTGTCTGTCTTACTACCTGTCTATCCATTTGTCTGTCTGTCTGTCTGTCTGTCTGTCTGTCTGTCTGTCTATCTATCTATCTATCTATCTATCTATCTGTTTGTCTGTCTGTCTGTCTGTCTGTCTGTCTGTCTGTCTGTCTGTCTGTCTGTCTGTCTGTCTATCTATCTATCTATCTATCTATCTATCTATCTATCTATCTATCTATCTATCTATCTATCTATCTATCTATATATATATCTATCTATCTATCTATCTGTTCTTTATCACTTTTTGATGTTACCGTTAAACACAATTACATTACGAGAAACAATGGACAATAGCGAAAACTGCATGTTGATGTTTCGCACAGAGTTCCCCTGCAAAAACCAGTGACGAGATCCATCCAAAAACCTTCGTCGTCTGTGATAAAGAGCCGGCACAGCAGGCCCTCTGACATTTTCAGAGGTGGAGAGGTGATAGGCTCTTTCTATGAGTTATTTTTACAATGATGCTGCATCCATCAATTTCTTGGGAACGAATCAAATCAAATAAGTGCTGTGTGGGCAAAAAGCAGCGTGCAGCGTAGAGGGTGCATGGCGCATGCTGATGAAAAAGAGAGAAAGAGACGTGCCATAGATGCACCTCCTGAATTAGACATGAGGACGGCTGCCATCTTTCCAGGTAAAAAGAAAAAGAATAAGATCTGCTCTCCATCCTGGTGGCGACAGACTGTCTTTCGACCTGCATGAGAGGATATATGGGTTTGTTATTGATATTCTTGATGTAGCATGCGATTTCTTATTGTTTGCCACAGGGAGTTATTTGCAAAGTTATGACGTGTCTCCTACAATTTATTTGAACATAGTTTTGGATCATGCTCATGCCATGCTTTGCATAAAAATCGATTGAGGAGCGCTAGAGACCACTGACATCTTATATTAAGTATTTACTAGACCTTTCAAGTATGCATTATGTGCTTAACGGTTCTCAGTCCTGGTCATAACATGCATGTGACACCTTGACGTGACATGAAAACAAAACCTGTGTGAACATTTACAGGTACGTATGTGACAAAAGGAACAAATGCAATGTGTAACATCTTTAATTTGAGAGGATTTTTTGTGTAAACGCATTTGGATTTACAAAGGACTCCTCTCAACACAATCCAACAATTTGTGCAATTTCAGTGAATGCAGTAAATGCTTCATAAGTGCAATGCAATAATTAGAAGGAATTGATTTTTGCAGTCAAAGTTTAAGATGAAACGCAGCATAAAGAGTGTTTGCATTGATATTCCTTTGCTGTGCATTGATTTTCCTCTGGAGGATGAAGCGCATTCATCATATGTAGATGTGGAAGCATTTTTCATCATCAGATAAGTCGAACTGAACACACTATAGAATTGTGTACAGGATCTGAGTAAGAAAGCTTCTGGTGAATTGTTTTATTTATAAATCGTGGTTTCTTTTAAGACATTTCAAAGGAAAGGCTATTCTTTGGGGTTTGATCTGTGTTCTCGTATCGTATCGAGTTCTGATGGCTGATTGATTTCAAACCTGCATGGCGAATTCCTTCTGAAGCTTTGTGAATTTGCAGTAACAAAACATATGAGCTCCACAGAGCTTTTGAACCCTTTAAAGGGATCATCTTCTGAAGTCACAGTCACCTACATACATATAGGTTTTCAGTCCATTACATCAGCTTACGTAAATTACCTTCACGGCTTTGAAAGATGGTTTTACCACTAGTGCTGAAGCCTAACCGAATGAAGCACGCTCTATAGAACCCCCAGCTAGGTGTAGAATAGCATATAACTACAGTACTTGAGCTATTTTTGCAGCATGTGCACATTATGCAAATGTAATGCAAAATACAGTTTGCATTTTCTTTTCAGTTCACAATATTTGTATAACCTGCTACATTTGCCAGAATGCACAGTATACAACCAAAGCACTTTGTGTGGAAAATTGTCCCAAAATGCAATGTGCTCAACTTAAAATTGAATCAACAATGTGCTGAATGAACTTTCAACAATATCCACTGTGATTGTTAACATCCCCTTCTCTTTCTTATTATAGTCAGTCAGACATTTTTACACATTACATATTATATATTTGTTATGTCTAAATAATAATAAATAAATAAATAATATTATGTTATATTAAATTATATCTACATATATAATGTATGTGTACATATTTAAAAATGAATAAATTATAAATGAAATAATTCAATGTAAAAATTATATATATTAAAATGTATTTATATATATATATACTGTATATATAATAAATTATAAATATAAAATATTTAAAAAATATTAAAATATTAAAAATATATATATAAACACATACACACACACAAATATATATATATATATATATTTGTGTGTATTTATTTTTTTACATTTATAATTTATTCATTAATATATTGGACAATTACGATTAAAAATCATTTCATATAAAATGATTATTAATATTTATTTATTTAAATTAAATCAGAATAAATATATTGGGTTTTTTTATTGTGTAATTGTAATCATGTTTAATTCTAACATAAGAAAAAATATTTAAAATATAAAATATAAATATAAAATATATAAATTAATTATTTAATTTCCTACTTATTCTTTTGATTTTGCATTAAACTATGACCTGGCAGGTTATTGTGAGATTAACCCATATAAAATGCAGTATGCAGCGCTTCAGAATTTCATTAGGAACATATCACCTTGTCTTTAAGCAAGCTGAAGTGTCACAACCTTCCTCCATCCCTGTCGGTTTCTATGAGCGCCGCTAGCATCTGAGGTGCTCGGGTAAGTCCAGTGGAGGGTGAGAGGTGAGGATTCCTGCTAACCATCTCGGCTTTTCTATAAATGAGATCCCTGCCCTCCATTTTCCACCCAAGGTCCCTGAAATGTGGCCACCGTGAGGCTGGCCGGGAGAGATGGCCACCAGGTTCCCAATGACGTTCCGTGGGCAAAAGGTTCAATTACTTTAGTTGTCGTAGAGCAATAAATGACAAATTAAGTGGCTGGCACCGGCTACTGCTGCGAGGAGCGCACACTGGAATACTAATGTCTGACTGTGTCTAAAGATGGTGGAGGAGGGAGATAGACAGAGAGAAAATATCACTGAAACCTACACTGATAGACAAAAGAGACATTTCAGCAGTCAAGCCCAAACTTTATCGGTGTTATTCAGCGCTGAAGCAATAAACGAATCACTTTAGATTATACTGGCGTATGACTGAGTTTGTGGCACAAGTGTTATCAATATCCTTCTCATTGACTTCTTGTCTCAAAATTCATACAATTAACAGCATGTAGGAATGGACTATATTCACTAAATAAAACAATTCATGCACATATGTGATCAAGTGTTTTATATTACATATTGATAGAACAGTAAACATAATATGAGACTATTTGGGTTGTAGAGTTGAACTTAAATGATTGGCCGGATGCAAATTGAATAGTATTTTGTGAATGTGACTCTGTATATACATGTGCGAGGAGTTAGTGAGACCTAGTAAGCATAATTGTTCCAGTTAATCTCAAAAATCTCTCAACTAAAGAAATGCTCACTGGATTGTAAATAAGGGCATAATAGCACGAGAAAACACAATACTTGTCATTCATTGTCTACTTTTGCTCTTATTTATTTTTGTGCCTTTTCACCGGCTTTTCCATTTCACTGTCTTCGCATTTCCCAAGCAAATGCCCCATTACCTCCACAGTGAAAAACTCAGCACTTCAGCTGAAGAAAACAAATGACAAAATAACCTTGAAGTCACAGCTAGAGACTGGACATATGTGATCTTACGTCATAAAATTTTTTTTTATTAAAAATGTAGTTTGTTACATTGTGACATTGTGCTTTAGAATTACTTTTCCTTGTTAATTTGTTAAGTAAAGATCACAAATGGAACCTTGTTGTAAAGTGTTACCCTATATATTGTCTTAAAGATACAGTATCTGAAAGCCTGTTTAATTCTAAGGTTGAGAAGGTTGAAGATGGTCCCAATAAACTAAATTTACACTAAAAATAAAGGTTGCAAATGGGGGTTTTCTCAGCAATGCCATAGAAGAACCATTACTGGTTCCTTAAAGAACCTATTAAAAGAACCATGTTATTCTTAGTGTAAATTAACATTGTAATGTTATATTAACATTGTTAACAATTAACATTGTTCCACTATAAAGAGCGTTTTGTGTAATGGAAAGTTTCTGCGGGTGTTAAAGGTTCTTCGTGTGGAACCATCGATGCATATAAAGAGCCTTTATTTTTAAAAGTGCATGTGGTGCACAAAGCCTTGACTAACATATTAAGTGAACTTAAGCGGGCAAAATAAATGTTAATCAAAAAGGATAAAGTAAACAAAGTCCTTCCCGATGATAGCTTTATGACTGGACTGAAGCGTTAAAAAGTCACTTTTCGCGAAACGTGTTAGCAATCTTAAGCAAAACTTCCATTTAGGATCCCATCATTTGTTTTCACAGCAGACAACAAAATGTATTCTCTGTTCGGCATAGATCACCACAGAGCTTTCTTTCTTTTCACGTTTCACGTTTTATAATGAGTTTCCTGAGGAAGTGCTGGCGTGCATATCCTGGCAGCGCGATTCTTTATGAGAGCCGAGGCATATCATTGATTGACTGTCACCAGACAGCCGCTTCTGCGCCCCTTAAGTCATAGTCGCATCAATGAATCAATGTTTTACCTAAGTGAATGCTGGAACATTACCTGCAGGTCACAGACCTCATAAATAGCCTAGTTATGTAAAAGGGGAATAATCACTTTATGGTTTTCTTCTAAACATCATGCTTTTGCTGTGTTGTGTTGATTTACCTAAAAACACGCTTTAAGCAAATAGTAATTGCTGTAATGCACAGCTTCTCATGCTTATTAGTGTCACTTGCTCAACATCACTATTATTTTTGCTCATACTGGCTGTGAACTGTTTGTGCATGACTTATTCCTTAAATTGTGCTGCTTTTTTTCAATTTTTAAGAGTATAAAGGGGATTAACAATTAGCGATTAAAATTTAATTTAATTAACCACACGTTCATTGCAGAATTACTCCCAAAATATAATTTGAAGTCATTAATGTGTTAAATGAGAAAAGCATCAAATAGACATTACAAAAAGTAGCTTTAGAAAAAAAAAAAATATTTTTTATTTAAATATTAGTTTATTTGATTCAACATAGAATTGATTACACATAATCTTTTAGGTTTCAAGGGCCATGAGGGTGAGATAATGATGGTAGAATTAAAAATATATATTAATATAATTTATTTTTTTAATGAAATGACTGACACTCTATAAGAAACTTATAAGAATAAGAAACTACAACTGCCAGTAGGTGGCGGTAAATGTCTAAATGATTAAAGGGTACATAACATGCACAGTTTCACCTAATCTCATGTTAATCTTGAGTACCTATAGAGTAGTAGTGCATCCTTAATATATCCAAAAAGTGTTTAGTTTTATTATATTTATAATAGAAAAATACAGCTTTCCGATTCTCTCCGGAAAAAGCCGAGGTCCTGGAGGCGGAGCTATAGAGTCAAGCGGTAGTGCTTGATTTCCAGCAAAAGACAGAAATCTGATCCAGTTGTACTTACATGAATGGGGTCTTTTATCACTGGGACCGCTCCACGTTTTTATAGCAAATGATTTGCAAATCCAGTGTCGACCTGGGCCTTGTTAATAAAACATTCGTCACTGAAATGACCAGAACACACAACCACACTTGGTAGGTACACTCCGTTGCTGCCCCGGAAAAACAAACTGCATCCACTGTTCCTGTAACACTGGGTTCTTTGGAAAGCTGAACACGGTAAGCTTTCCCTCACATCCAAAAACACACTTTTTTGGAGACATTCTTGAACAAATCCTATGCAGCGCGGGCGCCGATGATTTCCTGTTGAAGCGCGTTGATGTGCGCGGTCTCGCTCTCCTCTGGTCGACGTGTGCGCGGGCGAGCTTTTCCGGGAGAAATGCTCATATAAGGAGTTCCACTATAATCTACGTCATTAGATCCACGATCGAAAAAAAAACAGCCGAAACTTGCACCAACCCGGAAGTAAGATTTTCGGCACAGAAATTCTCCGTTATTTGTCCAAAATATATTTTTTTAACTTTGCCCATGTTTAGCATGAGAATCCATCTCTTTAACACTGTAAACAACTCTGAATACATGAAACACCATTGTACCCCCCCTTTAAGTAATTGAATCATTCATTCATTCAAATCGTTCAAACGGCTGATTCATTCAGGAATGGAGTAAATGGCTCTCTTTATTTATAGGCCGTTGAATCGTTGGCGGAGAACAGTTCTGCTGTGGCTTTATAGGTAATATTTTCGTTGGCAAAATTGAGCAAAAGCAGACAATATTGTGTCTTATTTATTGAACAGTTTTATAAAATCACTATCACATTTGCACTTGTGCTATTCAGGACAAAAGCAGCACTCATGTGATATTGCCCTCATTAATACTCCTGTTACATTATGTATAATGTATATGAGGGGTCACATGCTTGCTTGAATAGCCATGGCATTTTTGGTTGCTAGGTGATTATTTAATGCCCAAAGTCAAGAGGTTATGTTTTTACAGTTGGCACCTTGCATAAACCAAGTGTCGCTGGTTCCCTCTCACAATAGTTAGTAGCATGATGCCCCTGCTTGCAACCCAGGTCACCTAAGCAACTGCATAGCAACCCTCTGGCATCGTGGAAACATCTTTCACCTCAGCAAATAGCACTATTATTTTATTTAGAACCATCCAGCAGCTTTAATTCTGTGAGAGCTCATTTAAATTTGGAACAGTTGGAAGTGTAAGTAAATGACATTCTCTCCATCAAATAACATAGGATGACGTCTTGACATTTGTCTTCCGTATCTGCTCAAGAGCTGTCAGCGCTAATTATGACAAGAGGCGTCTTCTCAAACCATTTTTCTCTGTCCGTAACGAGATTTTGAGGCTGATTTCCAGTTCTGCAGGAACTCGTGCCTTTATAATTACACTGTCAGTGTTCTGCAATGCTGTTATTCTACCTTCACAGATTCATAAACAGCGTCTTGAAAATCACAAGTGATTGGAAACCAGTGCCCGTGGTGCTTCTGTTTGAGGGATCAATCCCTGAGACTGATAGTATGGAGGACACATTAATCAAATGCACTGTAGGACCCCTGCACAATGATAAATAAACCCCACACCCGGCCATCAATCTGCTTACCATAGCTGTAAATGCTATAGGTGGACGTGGGCCAAGGAATACAACATTTACATGGAAATCCATTTACAAAGGCAAAAAAAAAAAAGGTAGGCTATTTACTCTTGGTCACTTGCATTCTGAGGGATCAGATTGTTATCTGTCTCAAATTTACACTACCGTTCAAAATATATATTTTTAAACATTGATGCTTTTATTCAGCAATGATGCATTCATCAAAAACGTGACAGTTTAGGTAACACTTTATTTTACAGTGTCCTTGTTACACTCCTTAAATGTAATTACTGTAGTAATAACTATAAATTATGCATAATTGCATGCAACTAACCCTAAACCAAAACTAGGGCTGCACAATATATCAAAATTATCGAAATATCGCAAATGTATATATCGCGATATGCATATCGCAACAGCTTGCAATAATTTGGGTCATGGACAAAAGACAAAGAGAAAATCACTCACAGCTCTTGGCTGAATAACTTTTGTAGCTTTAATAAGAATCAGTATATATTTAATTCATACAGTGATAACTAAGAAATGTTTATTTTTACAATTGATTATTAAGTTTCTGTTGTTAAATAACCCTAATGTAGGATAATCTGAACCCCTGAACCCTGTGGTTTGCACTGATGTTAAAATAAAACTTTTTATGCTACAGTAAAACACTGATGTTCACTTGTTTTCTTGTCACAAAAATATTGTGAAACACATATGTAGGTTATATAATTTTTAAATATATTTTAAAGATAATTTAAGTTTATTTTACACACTTTAATTATCGTATCGCAAATCGCATTTTTCTTCAATATCGTGCAGCCCTAACCAAAACCTAACCTAACCCTACAGTAAGCGCATGTATTTATGTGTTATTACTCAGTCATTAAATGTGTAATTACACTGTAACAATGACACCTTAAATAAAAGTGTAACCAACATTTATAATGGTATAAAATATTTCTATTTCAAATAAATGCGCTTCTATTGAACTTTCCATTCATCAAAGTATCCTCAAAAAAAAAAAAATCCTGATTTCTACGAAAAAAAAAGAAGGTGAAGCAGCAAAACTTTTTCTTGAGCCACAAATCAGCATATTTGAATGATTTCTGAAGGATCATGTGAAAATTCAGCTTTGATCACAGGAATAAATTACATTTTACAATATATTCAAAAAGAAAGCAGTTACTTGAACTTGTAATAATATTTCTGTTTTTACTGTATTTTGTGATCAAATAAATGAAGCCTTGGTGAGCATGAGAGACTCCTTTAAAAACAGCTTCCAAAATAACTTTTGAACAGTAGTGTATCTCGGAAGTCATTCCCATGGTTATCCGATCAGTAAAAGATACATGAAGTAACCAAGTGTAAACATCCAATCCCTCAAAATAACCAACAACCGAGAAGAAAAGCATCAGTGACACAAGTGTCTAATCCAGCGACGTTACCCAGAACTATCGTGTTGAGAGTGATGGAGAACAATGCGCAATAAGCTGTCTGTAGCTAAGGCCCCGTAATCAATTGTGGCTCCAAGGGAGAACTGCGTACGTCTGGTGATAGAGCGAACTAGATGGTCCTAAGAGAGCTTCTGGCAAAGCTGATCCTCACTGAAGACGTCCCATCCCTCACCTCTGATAGAAACGGCTTTAACATGGTGTAGAACCAGCGCCTGTGGGATTCTCCTGCCACTGCTGGTTTTGATGAATTTTTCAGCCTTTTTTCTATCTCGCCATCGACTGTCATTTATTAACAACTCCCCCAGGTTAAGTGCTGTTGTTGATTGTTTTTTTTCTGTGCTGTGTATTTGCGGTTTGTTCTAGACATTGATCGTGTTGTAGCTCATCCTCGTCCGTGTTTGGGTGAGAATTATTGAAATGCTGTTAATCTGACCACACTGGGTATGTTTTCATGGCATAGAATTATACGTTTTGCTATTGAATTGTCTGCTAATTAGTTCGATTTTTCTCACATTTACTCTCAGTGCATCTAGGAACATGTGTCCGTACGTGATGCTACAAGCGAATCTATTTTACCCTTATTCGAAAGCATATGGTGGATATTATTAGATTCATATTCTTCATTGTATATTGCATTGCGTGTACACTACCCTTCAAAAGATATATATATATATATATATATATATATATTATATATGTTAGGGCTGTCAAAAGATTAATCGCGATTAATCGCATTCAAAATAAAAGTTTGTGTTTACATAATATATGTGTGTGTACTGTGTATAATTATTTTGTATATATAAATACACACACATGCATGTATATATTTAAGAAATATTTGCATACATATACTGTATATATTTATATATAATTTATATTACAGTATTATACTTTTTTTTATATAATTACACATTTTTCTTAAATATATACAAGCATGTATGTGTATTTATATATACAAATTTAATTATACACAGTACACACACATATATTATTTAAACACAAACTTTTATTTTGGATGCGATTAATCGCGATTAATCTTTTGACAGCCCTAATATATATATATATATATGTGTGTGTGTTACTTTTATTGAGCAAGGAAGCGTTTAATTGATTAAAGTGACAGAAAATGCATTTAGAATGTTTGTCATTAAAATAAATGCTTTTTGAACTCAAATACAAAATTTATAAAACTTTTAAATTAAAGGGTAAACATGAAACATAAAAACTAACCAGAAATGATCTTTTTATCAACACTTGAATGTGGGTAAGTTTCATTAAAAAAAAGCAACATTTTGTGCTATAAAAGATGAGAAAATATATATATATATTTTTTTTATCAAAGACTACGTCTGGATGGTATTCAGAATGATTATCAAAACACAGATGGAGTAGATTGTGTGTGTGTGTGTGTGTGTGTGTGTGTGTGTGTGTGTGTGTGTGTGTGTGTGTGTGTGTGTGTGTGTGTGAGAGAGAGAGAGAGAGAGAGAGAGAGAGAGAGAGAGAGAGAGAGAGAGAGAGAGAGAGAGAGAGAGAGAGAGAGAGAGAGAGAGAGAGAGAGAGAGAGAGAGAGAGAGAGAGAGAGAGAGAGAGAGACTAACCTCTGGTCCCTCCAATGGGACTGTAACTTTAGTATGTTTACTGTAAATGTTAAATGACAGCTTGCGATTTTCTTTTTTATTAAATCTGAGGATGAACATATTTAACAGCGCTTAGATGTACTTAGATATGGACAACAGATGGTAAAGCAATTTTGACCAACATATGTGGGAAACGGCGTATATACAACACATATACAATGTAGCAGACTCTTTTATCCGAGGTGATTTACAAATGAATACAACAAACAGTTCATCCTTAAGAGACAGAGATGATAAAATACAAAGTGCCAAAACTGTTTACAGAAAAAAAAAAACTAAAATACAGAGGATTTTGTCAAATACAGTTTATATAATTTGATGCATGTCCTATTTAAGGGTTAAAAATAAAGTTTCCAATAGCTTTTTATTCTCTAGTTCTTCAGAAAATCTTCTGTTTACTGAAGCGTAGAAACCAATATACTGATCCAAAACTTAAATCTCCAAAGAAACTTGAAACTCATGAACCATAACAAAAAATTAATCTAGAAAATAAGCGTTTTTGAACCTGATGCTACAGAGAGATGTTACATTTTTTTAATTTCTGTGAATTTTTGTCTAGGTATGACATCATTTAGTCTGTTCTGATCATGGATAACTATACAAAAGGTACAAAAAAAAGTCTTTAACTTATACTTCATATTTTTATGGTGGGCATTGCTTGGTGGGCTAATGTAGACATAAAAGCACAGACAAAAGGTGTCTGCTAAATACATATATGTGAATGATGATTTATTCTTGATATATTTTGTCAATATTTTAAGTCCCCAATTCATGCATTCCTATGAAATGTGGATCTGAGCTGATGTTCTGTAATGTAAAAAAAAAAAAAAAAAAAAAACATATGATGCCTTACTAATTTGCATAGCACATAACTTGAATTATCTATAATAAGTAATATCCAAATTATATCACATTTACAGTATGACTATGGTACTTAAACTCTGGCCATTCATTTGCAATATACCGTTTGAATTCCTTTGGGAACCCTTTGATGATGCAGGATATTTCCCTGTCAACCTTTACCTCCCAGTGAACCTTTATGGCACTAATAGATTACTGCTATTCACGGCACTAATTTTAAAGATAAATTTTAATGCATTTCAATCATACCATAGTATTACCTTGTCTTTGCCATTGTATATGTAATACAACAGTGTTTTTGAATGGGAAATAACCCAGAATGAATTGAATTTCCATGCGAAACTTGACACACCACTGTTATTATCATGAAATCAGTGTGTTCCTGAGCTGTGTTTCTCAGGCATCCAGAGGGAGATGCCCCGAGCACACAATCAATTTCACCTCCTCCTTCATTTGGACGGCTTTGTGTGTGATTTCGGACTGTTAGATTATTTCCCGTGTCCCATGATGCAGACCCGTGGCAAGGGCAAACAGGCGGCTCGTATTACGCAAATAACATCTTCACCCTTTCTTTTCTGTGGCTGGGTCCAGATGAGATGATTTTTCTGCCTCTTTGCCTTTCTGGGGCATGAGCGGGTTAATGCATTAGCTGTTTAAGAGCGTTATTAGACTGGTTATAGACCTGGGAAGTGTTGAAGCGCTTTTTAAATTCCGTAATTTAGTCAGATGTGACTCAGCAGTTAATGCGTATGGAAATGAAACGTGGACCACTCTATGACTTTTTATAATCAGAGAATTAATGTAATCCATCAGTAAATATCATGTAAATATGAATCAAAAGCTAGCGTGGAGATGTGGGTGGCTCTTAAAGTCCTTGTTCCAGTAATGACTTGCATACAGTACTTTAAGTACATTATTTTTCCTTTTTATAAGAATTTATTCATGGTAGGACTTGCATCTGAGTCCAGTAAGATTAATTCAGTTCAAAAAGCACTTTGATGAAAGTTTCTTTGGGTTATATTTTTGGGATACCAGCCAGGCTCGATGATGTTCTTTTATTGCATAGTACATGTTGTTTAAGTATTATTTTTACATCATGCGACCATTTAAACAGATTTAGTTTTAATGAATTAATCTTGTTTAAAATCATTTAAAATGTGTAATCAATGTTAAGAATTAAAAAAAATTTATCAGTAGAAAAAAAAAGTAAGATTAAGAAATTTCTCCTTATATAGAACCTATTTGGCATAAAGGGTTCTTTAAAATTGAATCAAGAATACATACATACTTATTTATTTATTACTCTTTAGCTTTCATTTATTTTTATTTCAGTTTTATTTTTCCATTTCAGCTTTTATTTACATCCAATTAGTCATTTTAGTGTTTCAAATTAAACACATTTCTTGCCAAGACAACATTTTGAATTTTTGTCGTTTTTCAGCTTTATTTCAATTAACGTGTTTTCAGTAGTTTTAGTTAACGATAATAACCCCATGTAGAATCATTGTTATGATTGCTCCTATTTGGGTTATTGATTTGAATAAACTTTGGTTATATGCCTGTAATTCATCCAACAACATTTATGCTGTTAAGCACGAATGATAACTACAACCGTGCTACAGTTTGGACTTACTTTTCCCCATCTGACGCATGCACAAATATAACATCTTAATTCTGTTGTCTTTTTAACTAATCTCAAGAATCCCACTAAACCTTAATGAACTGGTTGAGACATTAAATTTCATTTCAATTCTGAAGCGGTCTTTTAAAGCGCTGGGTTGGTTAACGTCCAAATCTTTACCACTTACAGCATTTTTAAGCTTTCTTTACGAGTTTGTAAAGCCCTTGACAAATCCTGTTTTTACAAATTCAGTTGTGTCCTCTTAAAATGAATTTAAAACCCTATAAAGCCTCTGCCACATAAATCCCAAGCTGAAATTCATTTAAGATATGATTAAAGATGTGACATGCTCTCTAACTCGTGTTTTATGTTTGTTGTTCACCCTCAAAGGTCAGGTCTTAATGACATTGAGTGCTGCCCGCAGGTTACCGGTCGAGATTTGAGTGTTTGTCGTGGCTTTTATGGGGGATAGAGCACCTGGAAACACACGCCGGCCTCTCGTTTCCTGCGACGGACGAGAGAGATCTCTTATAAACGCTATTTATGGCCACTGGAGAGGGAACGAAAGAAGAAAGATGACATTCGGGATAGTGTTTAATCAGCCAAAGAAACAGCGCAGGGTAATTTGTTTTCACAGAGGAAAAGAGTCATCGATTATTCTGACGCTCTTTTCCCATCAAGTCTTGAGCTTGTTAAGGGCATGGTTATATATTTTATGTGCACGCGCGTCTGCGTATCGCTAATATATCCCGCAGTCTTATTAAAGACACTCCACAGTCATTCAGAAATCATCCATTAGATATCTGCTATGGGCTAAACGGTCTGTGTAATCTTTGCTCAGTTTCGCAGAGTGTCATTAAGTGCTAATCAAAGCGTGCAATGGCGATAGCGATGATATGTGCGACCTACAATACCGCCGGTGTTTTCCTCCTTCGTCTGATAAATGAGCGTGTGTGTTTACTTCCCAGCAATGCAGACGCTCGATCAAAGCCAGATTCCATGTAATCAAACTGTCGTCATACTTTACGCCACGGTTAACCCTTTATAATGGACCCATAATCCCGCTCCAAAAACCCATTTCAAGTTTTCCGCTTAGTATAAATCTCCAAAGCATAAAACACACACAGCAGCGGTGGTGGTGGTGGAAACTGGAGCAAAGTTGCATATTCAGCATCTTTTGACACTGAAAAAAATAATTGCATGTGATTTGTCTCTGCGGTTAATATCAGTTGGACAATTAGAGGTAGAGAGATGGAGAGATGGTCAGATTTGAGCTTGCCGTTGGTGCTGTGCCTGAGTGATTCAGGGACGTGTAATATTTCATAGCGGTCCGCTCCAAAGCTTCATGTATGATTCAGGATTTTGTGGCATTTGGATTGAAATATTTAAGAGTGAGATGTAAACAGTGAGAGCTTGAAAAGCACAAGTGTGTGTGTGTGTGTGGGGGGGGGGGGTCTGGGGAAAATGAGAATACTGCAGTAATCTAATATGAAGAGGAGAACTGTTGGGCAATGCAATTATTTAAATCTCCCAAGGCAAAAACACATGGTTATATAAATGCACCTGCATATGTACACTATTTAAATGAGGCAAGAACCTGAAAATTACAGTTTCATTGAATCTGTGTATAGTGAAGTTGGAGGTCACATTTTTTCTTTTTTTTTTCATTTTTTGAAGTCAAAATGTTTTTGAATCAACTGGTGATTGTTAGGAGTAGTTTGTCACATTGTGTGTGCGTGCGTGCGTGCGTGCGTGCGTGCGTGTGTGTGTGTCCTGGTAAACCCAACATTAAACCCAAAGATGGCAATATCTTTAAACCCAAAGATGGCAATATCCAATATTAAACCCAAAGGTGGCAATATTTCCAAAATCCTTGTGTGAAAGAAAACTTTTTGCGTTTTTAAATTTTCCAAAAAAATCACTTTGTATGATTTATAAGCTGTTTTCCTCATGAGGACCAAAAAACATCCCCACAAGGAATTCAGCTTATAAATCATACTATGTGTTTTTTTTTTATTATTTATTTTTTTTGTTTTTTTTAAATAAAATAGAGAGAGAGAGACTTGGCAAACTACTCCTAACAATCACCAGTTGATTTAAAGGCATTGAGACTTCAAAAATGATGAAGAAATGTGACATTCAGCTTCATATACAATAGCTCCTTCATAAAGCTCATTAATATATAGTGCTTTATATATTAAAATAATTCATAACGGTGCGTGTCCACTGGCGTGGAACTTCGAATTAGCGGCAATTCGAGGAAACACCACTAATCCTTTGCAGGTTCCCTAGTGGCATTGGGTTCCAATCCAAAATATTGCCAAAAAGGCGCTTTTACATTTCGCCTTGAAACCAAATCTCCTGCCATTGGCTTGTCAGTCAGCTCCTCACTCTCGTGATAAATGAAATCTGACTTCTGCTGCTGATATAGCGATTTAAAAGTGAGGTGCAAAAGAAGAAAAGAAGGTTCAGGACATACCTGAATTGTAATTCCCAGCTCATGCATATTAATCTGGCAAAGTCGTAAATCCAAAACTCAAAGCAGGTTTGATTGGTAAACAGAGAGTATCTACAGCTGTAAGCCACACAAGGATGTTGCGGTAGATACTAGCTTTCACTGACAGTTGACAGTTTTGGTGCAGGATTCATGAAATAAGGGCTGAAGTAGAACACACTCTTAAAATATTTCTTTTATTTTTAAATACACTGTAAAAATCACTTTTACAATGTATGTCAATTTTATAATTTGAATCTACTTTTGTTTCTTCAAAAGGTTTTAGTTGCTGCTATAGCACTGATCACAGAGATTCAGCAAACCACTGGTTTCTTCGCTAGGCTGAGTCACCTTTTCCCATACAGATCAGCAAAGTATTCTGAGTGTCTTGTGTTGTAACAGATGGAGAACCGACAGCTAATACACCCTTTAGACAATCGAGGAAAAACCAGAGCCTCCTGTCCGCATGGATATTGGCATAGGAAGCCGTAGAGCTCATAGGAACAGCGAGTTAGCCAGCAGCCAGGTACGCTGTAGACAAACAAGGAATCAAAGCCAAGTCTCCCGTCTCGGCTACCGCGGAGCTCAGAAGATAACTAGCGGAAAGCAACAGCAAAGTCGTTCTCTGTGGAGCACTCTCACATTTCACCAGCCTGTGAGGATATCAGTTTGCACAAAGTCATACGGAAGCACTAACAGTCTGAGAACACAAAGCTGTCGGCAACCCACCCTAAACTTGTACGTTTTTACTACCCTAAAATATGTACTATGGTATCTAACAACAGCTTCCACCAATATTCTAGAATTAATATAGAAAATGTGCTGACTTTAGTCACCATTGTCATTGAAAATAAAATAAAAAAAGATATTGTTTGAAGGATTCTTTGATCTGACGTTTCTTGAAAGTTTGAAAGTTTTAAGCACTTTTCCCCCTGAATATCGTGAATCGTGTAGGAGCTGGTTTTGGTTTGGTTTAAGGTTAAGCGCCCTTTACTGAAGAATTTTTTGACAACTCTTCAGAGAAAGCGAATACTTCTGGAAGAAAGGCCGCTGCTGCGTTCTGTGGCAGTGAAGACTTCATAACCGAGACTTTCTGTTTCTGTGCTCACCTACACCTTCTCTCAGACATTTTTCTGCTTTCAGCCATGTCCTCTTCTGATGTCATCTTATGTAATTTCTTACATAACAAATCCTCCGCCTCTCCCCCGTCCCTCAATCCCATTTCTGACAGTGTAATTCTGCTCCTGCTGCCTCCGATTTGGATGTAATTGTTTCAATCACAATGTATGAATAATTTATTCTCCAGAAAATTATGAATTCATCAGGGAAAAATTTGATTTCCCCAAACCAAATCCCCACTGCTACCACTGCGCGCTCTCTCTCTCTCTCTCTCTCTCTCTCTCTCTCTCTCTCTCTCTCTCTCTCTCTCTCTCTCTCTCTCTCTCTCTCTCTCTCTCTCTCTCTCTCTCTCTCTCTCTCTCTCTCTCTCTCTCTCTCTCTCTCTGTGTCTGTCTCTCTTTCTCCAACACCTGCCCTTCCTTTCCCATCGTTGTACGCCAGCGGACACATCTGACACTGATATGCATGACTGCAGGTAGTATTTCAGTTCAGGTACATAGGGGGAATTTGGAATTCCAGATGTTTAGTGGTAATTTGTCAAAAAGTTGACATGACTCACATGACTGACTCCTAGTTAAAGAGGTAGTTCACCCAAAAATGAAAATTCTGTCTCTTTTACTCACCCTCATGTTATTCCAAACCTGAATGTCTGTCTTTCTTCTGTGGAACGCAAAAGATGATGTTACGAAGAATATCCGAACAGCTTTTTTCCATATAATGAAAGTGGAAGGTGTTTTTTGCCAAGCTCCAAAAGGACAAAAAAAAAAGCATCTTAACAGTTCATATGACTTGTGAACTGAATGTCAAGCTTTGTGTGAGCCAAATTAAAAATCTAATTTAATCTACATCAGAGCTCAGAAACGAGAGTGTGTAAATGATGACAAAACTTTAATTTTTGGGGTGAAATATTCCTTTAAAAGAGTCAAAATATACATTTGAACATTATAAGTCTGATGAATATGTAAAGTAGGATGAGCACCAAAGTTTAGCATATTACATTTTGCAAACAGCACTAATAAACCAGTGATATGCATTGCAAAAACACTAAACCAATTGTAATGCCATTGTAAGTTATGTAGAATAATAATAGTGGCTGTAAAACATCTCAATGAAAGAGCGAGGTGTTTTTTTGCCAAGCTCCAAAAGGACGAAAAAGCAACATAACAATAGTTCATATGATTTGTGCTCTGAATTTCAAGTCATACAAAAGCTTTATGTAAAGAAAATATGCTAATTTAAGTTATTTTCTACTTAGAACCTACATCAGAGCTCTGAAATGATGAAAGAAAGAACTGAAAACGGAAGAAAGAACAACGTGACAGTAAATAATGATAGGACTTTCATTTCTGGGTGAAATTCCTTTAAAGCAGGCGTCAGACATTTGAACATTATAAGTCTGATAAATATGTTTAGTAATAGCACAAACACTGTGTACATGCATCAAAGTTTAGGTTGCACCAAAGAAATAACGTTGCTGTATGAGCAATGGCTATATGGCGTTATGCAAACAGCACTAATAAACTAGAGATATGCATTGCAAAAACACTAAACCAATACCAATGCTGTCTTGAAGGGTTAGTTCACCCAAAAATTTAAATTCTGTCATTAATTACTCACCCTCATGTCGTTCCAAACACGTAAGACTTTCATTCATCTTCAGAACACAAATTAAGATCTTTTTGATGAAATCTGAGCTATGCAACTACCACCAGTTCATAAAGAGATCTAAAAACTAATCCATATGAATTGAGCGGTTTAGTCCAAATTGTCTGACGAGACTTGATCACTTTATACGATGAACAGATTAATTTTAGTGCAACCAATGAGGTTCATTCTCGTGTTACGCAGCATGTTTGAGCTTCCGCAGGAACCAATGAGGTTCATTCTCATGTTACGCATCACGTTTGAGCTTCTGCAAGAACCAGTGAGGTTCATTCTCGTGTTTCGCAGCACTTCTGAGCTTCTGCAAGAACCAATGAGGTTCATTCTAGTGTTACGCAGCACGTTTGAGCTTCAGCAAGAACCAATGAGGTTCATTCTAGTGTTACGCAGCACTTCTGAGCTTCTGCAAGAACCAATGAGCTTCATTCTCGTGTTACGCAGCACGTTTGAGCTTCAGCAAGAACCAATGAGGTTCATTCTAGTGTTACGCAGCACTTCTGAGCTTCAGCAAGAACCAATGAGGTTCATTCTCATGTTACGCAGCACTTCTGAGCTTCTGCAAGAACCAATGAGGTTCATTCTCATGTTACGCAGCACTTCTGAGCTTCTGCAAGAACCAATGAGGTTCATTCTAGTGTTACGCAGCACGTTTGAGCTTCAGCAAGAACCAATGAGGTTCATTCTAGTGTTACGCAGCACTTCTGAGCTTCTGCAAGAACCAATGAGGTTCATTCTCATGTTACGCAGCACTTCTGAGCTTCTGCAAGAACCAATGAGGTTCATTCTCATGTTACGCAGCACTTCTGAGCTTCTGCAAGAACCAATGAGGTTCATTCTAGTGTTACGCAGCACTTCTGAGCTTCTGCAAGAACCAATGAGCTTCATTCTCGTGTTACGCAGCACGTTTGAGCTTCAGCAAGAACCAATGAGGTTCATTCTAGTGTTACGCAGCACTTCTGAGCTTCAGCAAGAACCAATGAGGTTCATTCTCATGTTACGCAGCACTTCTGAGCTTCTGCAAGAACCAATGAGGTTCATTCTCATGTTACGCAGCACTTCTGAGCTTCTGCAAGAACCAATGAGGTTCATTCTAGTGTTACGCAGCACGTTTGAGCTTCAGCAAGAACCAATGAGGTTCATTCTAGTGTTACGCAGCACTTCTGAGCTTCTGCAAGAACCAATGAGGTTCATTCTCATGTTACGCAGCACGTTTGAGCTTCTGCAAGAACCAATGAGGTTCATTCTAGTGTTACGCAGCACGTTTGAGCTTCTGCAAGAACCAATGAGGTTCATTCTAGTGTTACGCAGCACTTCTGAGCTTCTGCAAGAACCAATGAGGTTCATTCTCATGTTACGCAGCACTTCTGAGCTTCTGCAAGAACCAATGAGGTTCATTCTAGTGTTACGCAGCACGTTTGAGCTTCTGCAAGAACCAATGAGGTTCATTCTAGTGTTACGCAGCACTTCTGAGCTTCAGCAAGAACCAATGAGGTTCATTCTAGTGTTACGCAGCACTTCTGAGCTTCAGCAAGAACCAATGAGGTTCATTCTCATGTTACGCAGCACTTCTGAGCTTCTGCAAGAACCAATGAGGTTCATTCTCATGTTACGCAGCACTTCTGAGCTTCTGCAAGAACCAATGAGGTTCATTCTAGTGTTACGCAGCACGTTTGAGCTTCAGCAAGAACCAATGAGGTTCATTCTAGTGTTACGCAGCACTTCTGAGCTTCTGCAAGAACCAATGAGGTTCATTCTCATGTTACGCAGCACGTTTGAGCTTCTGCAAGAACCAATGAGGTTCATTCTAGTGTTACGCAGCACGTTTGAGCTTCTGCAAGAACCAATGAGGTTCATTCTAGTGTTACGCAGCACTTCTGAGCTTCTGCAAGAACCAATGAGGTTCATTCTCATGTTACGCAGCACTTCTGAGCTTCTGCAAGAACCAATGAGGTTCATTCTAGTGTTACGCAGCACGTTTGAGCTTCTGCAAGAACCAATGAGGTTCATTCTAGTGTTACGCAGCACGTTTGAGCTTCAGCAAGAACCAATGAGGTTCATTCTAGTGTTACGCAGCACTTCTGAGCTTCTGCAAGAACCAATGAGGTTCATTCTCATGTTACGCAGCACTTCTGAGCTTCAGCAAGAACCAATGAGGTTCATTCTAGTGTTACGCAGCACGTTTGAGCTTCAGCAAGAACCAATGAGGTTCATTCTAGTGTTACGCAGCACGTTTGAGCTTCAGCCAGAACCAATGAGGTTCATTCTAGTGTTACGCAGCACTTCTGAGCTTCTGCAAGAACCAATGAGGTTCATTCTAGTGTTACGCAGCACTTCTGAGCTTCTGCAAGAACCAATGAGGTTCATTCTAGTGTTACGCAGCACGTTTGAGCTTCTGCAAGAACCAATGAGGTTCATTCTCATATTACGCAGCACGTCTGAGCTTCTGCAAGAACCAATGAGGTTCATTCTCGTGTTACGCCACACGTTTGAGCTTCTGCAAGAACCAATGAGGTTCATTCTCGTGTTACGCCACACGTTTGAGCTTCAGCAAGAACCAATGAGGTTCATTCTCGTGTTACGCAGCATGTTTGAGCTTCTGCAAGAACCAATGAGGTTCAATCTCGTGTTACGCAGCACGTTTGAGCTTCTGCAAGAACCAATGAGGTTCATTCTCGTGTTACGCAGCATGTTTGAGCTTCTGCAAGAACCAATGAGGTTCAATCTCGTGTTACGCAGCACGTTTGAGCTTCAGCAGGAACCAATGAGGTTCATTCTAGTGTTACGCAGCACTTCTGAGCTTCTGCAAGAACCAATGAGGTTCAATCTCGTGTTACGCAGCACGTTTGAGCTTCTGCAAGAACCAATGAGGTTCATTCTCGTGTTACGCAGCATGTTTGAGCTTCTGCAAGAACCAATGAGGTTCAATCTCGTGTTACGCAGCACGTTTGAGCTTCTGCAAGAACCAGTGAGGTTCATTCTCGTGTTACGCAGCACGTTTGAGCTTCCGCAGGAACCAATGAGGTTCAATCTCGTGTTACGCCACACGTTTGAGCTTCTGCAAGAACCAATGAGGTTCATTCTCGTGTTACGCAGCACGTCTGAGCTTCTGCAGGAACCAATGAGGTTCATTCTCGTGTTACGCAGCACGTCTGAGCTTCTGCAGGAACCATTGAGGTTCATTCTCATGTTATGCCGCACATTTGAGCTTCTGCAAGAACCAATGAGGTTCATTCTCGTATTACGCATCACGTTTGAGCTTCTGCAAGAACCAATGAGGTTCATTCTCGTATTACGCAGCACTTCTGAGCTTCTGCAGGAAGTTTGTTCTCATGCGTCAAGCAGGTTCGGTTGAGCCAACGCTATCTCACGACCAATTCGTACGAATGATAAAAAGTTGGCTAATTCGTACGACCTAGCTCGTACGAATTTGTACGATTTGTCTAAACCCACGTGATGGGTAGGTTTAGGGGCGGGGTCAGGGGTAGGTCATTCGTATGAATTCACACGAATTGGCCAATTCGTAAAATATGTACGATTTTGCAAAAATCGTACTAATTCGTACGAGCCAGGTCGTATGAATTCGTACGAATAAGCCACCTCGTAGAATTTGTACGTTTTCCCGTGAGATCGGGCTCGTTGAGCTTGTTTATGTTCGCTGTTTATATGGGAATTAACAGCCTAAATGCAGTCTGTTCATCATATAAAGCAAGTCTCTTCAGAAAATTTTGACTAAACAGTTAAATTCATATGGATAACTTTTTAAAGTGTCAGAGTGGTAGTTGATAACTGTCTATGGAGGAACAGAAAGCGCTCAGATTTCATCAAAAATATATTCATTTGTGTTCTGAAGATAAACGAAAGACCTACGGGTTTGTAACGGCATCAGGGTGAGTAATTAATGACAGAATTAAAATTTTGGGGTGAACTATCCCTTTAAGTTATGTTGAATATTAATAGTGGCTGTAAAACATCTCGTGAACTGTTGGATTTGTCAGTCTCAATCCCTGTATATCATTGCAGTGCTCGAGGGTTGTATGTCTGGATGTGGCACCAGGCTCAAGGCAACGAGAAGCAGCAGCTTTTAACTCCCGAAACACAATGAGAAGTTCCAGCAGAGGTTCTCTGGGGTATCGCACTCTGAACGCTTCACCTCTAATGCAGGTTGATGTACACATGCAGAATCTTCACCAGAGCCACTTGAGCTTTGGGCTAAAGAACGGTTTGATTTATGACCGGTCGCGAGCGCTGTCAAGTCAGATGTGCTGCAGCGTTCACAACGGTGCACTAACTTAACTGATTACGCCTCTTTGTAGACGCTTGGCCCTGGGCGAATCCCTGCTGAAGTGAGGAGGTGGATGGGTGTGTGTTCTTGAGTAGGTGGATTTTGAGCGTTTCATGATGTAACCATGCATGTTTTGTATTCAAACGTCTCAGAATACAACTCCAAGAGGGTGTCCGTAGGAGGAAAATGTATCCTGAGAGGTAATGTTCCAGTAACTAGCATTGTCCATTCTCCCAACAGTGAAATACATTTTGAAATTATTTTAATTAGAGTTGCAAATTGTGCAGACGTAGCCTCGGAACAGCAGCTTGATGTGCATCATTGGGTTTTAAAGCGATTCTACTGTTCAAATGGGCCCTTTTTATATTTTTACATTTCTTATCATGAAAATGGCCTTACAAAGAGTTGGGAAAATGAGGAAGGAACATAAAATACTTTTTCAGATTGTCTTAGATGTCATTGCTACAATTAAAATTATCTTTTTGTGCCAACTTAAACATGCATTTTTCAGTCTAATGAGCTACTAATATAAAGGCTAAACTGTATAATGGCTAAAAAGTCGGATCTGCTTTCATATTCAGGATTTTCCGACGACAGCTTTTCATTAAAATCTTTCTTTTTTAGGACAAAAGTAGCTACTGAATATTTTAAGATATCATCAAAGCTACTGAAATCATTTATAGGGAACTGTTGGCATGGTACATAATATTTTTAAATGCACAACTCAATTGCATGTTTAGCCCAGTGAGAAGTCCCACATTGAAGTTTTTTTTTTTTTTTTTTTTTTTTTATAATCTACATGAGAGCTCAGAAACTTCAAATTGCATGTTAAACAAAAGAAAACAGTGTTAGAAGAACATGAGAGTATGTAAATGATGACAAAACTTTAATTTGTGTGCGATATACTCCTTTGAAGCAGTCAAGGGATACATTTGAACATAAGTCTGATGAAAATGTAGTTTAGGTTGCAACGAAAATGTATTAGTATAAGCAACTGTTAGCATTGTAAATTATATTTTTAAATGCACAATTCCACTGCATGTTTTAAGCGATGTGCATCAGTGCAAGGAAGCAAAGTATGAGTGATAGTGTGACACAACCGAACTGAAGGGCAGAGTGACATATCCCACTCTAATCCATTACTCCAGCCATGCGGCCCTCCGATGATATGAAGGTCAGCTTGTATTATAAAATCCCCCATCAGTAAAATGGATGCTTCACATCTCAGTGTGCTACGGCCTCAGTGCTGGGAAAAGCACCGTAGGTCTGTGCTGTGTTACGTTTCTCAGTGCAGCCCATTTCAGTAAACATCTTTTCTTTTTCTTTTTCCAATAGTGTTTGAAAACATTCAATGTTTATAAGGCTTTTGGTGGAATAAGAAATTCACATCAGGTACGGCAGAGGGCTACAGCTTTAGCCAGGGGTACAGGGAAACAACAGCATGGCATATGAAAATATGAGGTAGAGAGCAAATCTTGCTGCAGCATTAATGCCAAACATTTCTAAAGCGCAATATAAGCTCAACAGTCAAGACTTTTTTTTTTCTTTTTTTTTTTGCAGTCATATATGAAATATTGAAATAAAACTGTATATGCGCTTCCTGGGGGTCACCAGAGGTCAAATCAAATGCAAAAATATGGTGCACACCATATGGTCAGTAAGAAATGAATACTTTTATTCAGCAAGGTTGCATTAAATTCATTAAAAGTAACCGTAATGACATTTATAATATTACAAAAGATTTCCATTATCATGTATCATGATTCCAAATGTATCATGGTTTCAACAAAATAAATATTTAGCTGTTTTCAGCAACTCTTTACAATAAGGTTTCATTTGTTAACATAGCATTAACTAACAGTGAACGATACTTCTACAGCCTTTATTAGTCCTTTACTAATAATTAAGATCAAAAGTTGTATCGGTTAACATTAGTTAATGCAACGTGAACTAACATGAACATGAACATTGAACATAAACGAAGGGTAAAAAATGCTGTAAGAATATATTGTTCATTAGTTAATGCAATAACTAACATGAACTAACCAATAATATTAAGAAATGTTTCTTGAGCAGCAAATCATATAAGAATGATTTCTGAAGGATCATATCACTGATACACAAATTGTAATAATATTTCACATTACTGTTTTACTGCATGTTTCATAAAATAAATACTGTACAGCCTGGTTGCGAATGAGAAACATTAAAAAAATCTTACCAACCCCAAACTTTTGATCTGTCGTGTATAAAATATACAAATTAGCAGCTGTTCAAACAGGACATGTTCTTGCATTCAGTATGCACTATTAGCCTGTGTATATGTGCAACTTGTGTGGTTGCATGCCACATTTTGCTGCTACTTAGTGTATCGTGCCATGAGCAGGGCTTTTTAAAGAGCTAAAAGTAGTTAAACTTTTAAGAACATGTCTTGAGACCACAGCGTTCTGTTCTCTTGCAGTCGGTCTAGCTGTTTTTAAATGCAAGACTGTGTCCTGTGTGACCGGCTCATTTAATTAAAAAAACATGGCTTAATACCGCAGAGCTCCTGTCAGAAAGAAAGGTCTTCCTGGCATTCAGTCAACTGGTTGAGTTTGAAAACAAAAGCATACAACAGATTAGGGCTGTTTTCGACTAAGGATTTTCATAGTCGAATCTGATTCGTTTGATTTTGCCGTAGTCGACTGATAGTCGAACCTTTTTTTTTTTTCCTTTTTTTTTAGATAGCAGCTAGATTTTTTTCCATTTCAAACAAAAGAGCTAAAAAACACATATAGGCTATCACACATATATCATAACATTTCATAAACATGAGGAGCAATATGAGAGAGAAATTTGGTGATGGTTGTTTAGGTACATTAAACCACGTAAAGCTTTTTCACGCCCATGAGAACCGCGTGGAGTCAACTCACAGCCGCTCCGCTGCCCTGCTGAAAATGTGAAGCAGAAACGCTTAATATCAGATAACGTCCATAATAATTGGATTCTGGGTTCGATTTTTTGACCATTTTCAGTGGTTATGAGGAGCAATATGAGAGGGAAATTTGGTAATCGTTGTTTAGGTACATTAAACAACGTAAAGCTTTTTAACGCACATGAGAACCGTGTGGAGTCAGCTTTTTAACGCACATGAGAACCGTGTGGAGTCAACTCACAGCCGCTCCGCAGCCCTGCTGAAAATGTGAAGCAGAAACGCTTAATATCAGATAACGTCCATAATAATTGGACTCTGGGTTCGATTTTTTTTACCATTTTAAGTGGTTATGTGGAGCAACATGAGAGGGGAATTTGGTAATCATTGTTTAGGTACATTAAACCACGTAAAGCTTTTTAACGCACATGAGAACCGTGTGGAGTCAACTCACAGCCGCTCCGCAGCCCTGCTGAAAATGTGAAGCAGATTTTTGAATACATTTTTATTTATTTACATTAGTAAGCTACAGGACATCGTCTTTCAAAACATGACCTGCGCAAAAGCGAAAAAATTAAATAAAAATGGTACCCAGCCCTTCTGAAAATGCGAATGCGTCTCTGTCCCCAGCACATTTCAAACCAAACTGACGCCCATGTATTCGACTATGAGGTTCATAGTCGAATCAGACCTCTCCGAATCGAATCGTCGAATCCTCGACTATTAGAAGTCAGCCCTACAACAGATTGAAAGGGTACAATGAGGTTTGTATTGAAATGAAATCACAGCTGACCGTTTTTTTTTGTGTGTGTTTTTTTTTCATATATTGCATGATCCTATTCATTGTTGCAGACAGTTTGCTCAATTGTATTCTATTAATGAAGGTTATGACCCAGAGAGAAAATTGGCATATACAGTGGCATAATTTAAAAAAGGTTTTCAGCCAGACCATAAGAAAGTGACAATCACCTCACGGGCATCCTAAGGTCCATTTTCAATGGACGGGACAGGCATGTGAGTGCATGTGCCCCAGGCCCTCAGACTGCCTCAGGCTTCAAACAGCAAGGTCAGACTAAACTACAATGTGAAGAGTGCTAGATGACTACTTAAATGATTATTTGTTTGTGTTGATCATTTTAATTTAGTTATCGCATAAGTTTGTATTTTATTTAGTTATTTTGTTTGTTTGTTCATTTATTTTATTTTATTTTATTTTGTTGTATTTTATTGCACTTTATTGCATTGCATTGCATAATTTTAGTTTTGGTTTCAGATTTGCTATATGATAACCATGACATGCATAGGTCTTTTTATTTATTTATTTTATTTTAATTATATATATATATATATATATATATATATATATATATATATATATATATATATATATATATATATATTACATTGCATTATTATTATATGACATGGATAGGACTGTATGTTTTATTATTTTATTTTAATTTTTTTAATTTTTTTGCATCGCATTTTATTGCATCTTACCAGAGGTTAGCATGTTGCTATGCAGTTCACATCACCAACTTTAAGTATGAGCGATAGTTTTGTAACACACTACTAATAAGAGACCATCTTGCTGAAAACCAGAATAGTCTGTTTTGTGAAATGTTCATCACTCTCCAGGCCATAACAGAAGTGTTGATTGACCCTGGCTCCCGCAGCGCACTCTCAGAAATTAACCCGGCTGAAAATGTCAACCCTCGCTCTCCCAGAACCGCGGGAACTCAGACCCCACAAGGTCCGCGAGTGCCACTCCGGGTCAACAACAGACTTTCTGCCTTTTTCTCTCCTTCCTCTATCTGCATTTTAACCAGAAGTTGCGCCGTTATTTTGCTCGTCTTTGACAAAACACCCCTCAGATCATCCTCCCGGTGAAGTGCGATAAAACAGTTGTCTCTTGTCTCTCCGGTACGCCGCTACGACTGAGGCAAAGCCTAATCTGAGTCTTAAAGAAGCTGTCAATTTAACTGCGGTCCCCTGCCAATTATCTCCTGCTGTTCTCCCTTGATATATTTTGATGTGTGGCCTTGTCCCCCTCTGCTATCTGTGCAGTGTCGGTCGCGGTTTGAACTCCGCGGAGAACGCACCGCTCGGCTGTCCAAGCAAATTATTAATTGAAAGTGATCTGGCATCTTGTCACTCTCGACTCCCCTTCTGTTCATGTGTCGGACTGTGATGTAGAGACGCTCAATGTTGTCTGGCACCCGTAATGGAGTTTCAGCTCGTGTTTGAAGTGCCGGTAATCAAGCTCTGATGTACAAGATGAGAAGTTAGTTCTTTTAAGGTCACTGGCTAGAATAATGAAATGCTGTTTAACTGAGTTGGATGCATTAATATCAACTCTTTATTTGCAACCAAAGTCGTATTCACAACCCAGGACATTTACATTTGCTCAAGTTAAATATCACGGAGTATTAATTCCCCAGACTATTTTCGATATCTGATTGACTTTCTACACACGTGCACGTATTTAAATTAATCTTTGGCCTTCCATCTTTGGAATAATTTATTTTGTCAGAGCTTATTTAGACTCTATTGTTGTAACAGCTTTGTTTTACGTTTATCAGCTGCTCTTTTTAGCAGAAAACCTTCAGTGATTATGAAAATAATAGTGTATAATTTTTCTGCTTCTACTGCAATTAATGCTCTATCGCCACACAACCCTCGCTGAGAAAGCAGGATGAAAAAAACATTAATCTTCGCATAATTCATATTTATCGAGACGTTTTCTAATGACCTACATCAGCAGTGTTTTTGTTTTTTTTTTCCTAGATGGAATGGTCTATTATAGTGTTTCAATTAATATTCCTAAGAGGGTTTTTTGGGGGAAATAAGGTCAAAGGAGATCATTTGTGTTCATTTCATCTTTGTGAAACTAGTTTGCGAATAAATGCAAGTTGAGCTCCTGTAAATTGGTTTGAATAGTTGGAGTAATTCTCCATGGAGAGGAGCAGAAAATGAGAAATTGAGAAGCCATATGAACATCATTATTGCGGGGCGTCACAAAGTTAAATCGTCTTTGAAGAGAAATAAGCCAAAGAGAAGCGTAAAGAGAACTATTTGACTTTGTGTTCGGCAGAAAATAAGATCTAACCCAAACCAAGTCATTTGCACTTGGCTGTAACACAGAATCTTTAAAAATGTATGAATATGGGTTGAGCTACTATGTAGCCTACATGCTCGACAAAAACTAATAATACATTGATTTATTATTGATGAAGCATGGAAACATTAAGAGTTATTAATTAATCAAAAAATTGTTTTAGCTCTATGTTTTAGTTGATGTTCTATTCATAATTTTAGACATGATATTTGAACTGTACATGAAAGTTGTTTACAATCAGGGTCAAAGATTAACGTTTTGGCACACTTGCCGATGATGGGTGAACGCAGAACATTTACTGGCCACCAACATTTCTTACTGGCATGATAAATGTACTTTTTATTATTTGGGGAAAAAAGTAAGATTTTATTGTATTATTTTTTTTAAGAAAACACACTCAATGGGCAAAACCCCTCAATTCTCCTGCAAAATTAAACTTTACATTCAAAACAATGTTATTTCTTCTCAAAATGGTATTTTGTTTTCAAATGACACACACAAACCATCATATGAATAGACATTTACAAGAACCAGTTGAACACTGATGTGCTCACTGTAAAACACTATGATGAATGGAAAACACTTCTTCTCCATTCATCATAATGACTTAGGCCTTTTTTTGGTTCAGTGTTACACTTACTACAGACAGTACATACATAAGTGTGTTGTAAAATATTTGAGAATATTGTTTTTATACTCAGAACACACAAATACACGGTAACAAATATATTTTATTTTTCCCACAAAAACAATGTACATCCCAACCAACACAAAGTTCTGTATACAGTGGTCTACATACAAAACAACAGAAGAATTGACTGTATACAGTTACAGTAAAAAAAAAAAAAAATGTTGGCATCCATTGCTCCATTGAAGAGCTGCCCTGTTGCCCTTTTATGCTAAAGCTCTGGTTGCTAAGTGTAAAACTGTGTGACGGGTGTTTGCCCATGTGATGAGTCAGTGTCCTTATTTGAATGGCAGTGTGTTCCTTGTGAAAACAAGAGATTTTCTGCATGAAAATTGTGACAAAAGCAGAGAATTGTGTGTAGTGTTTTGAAAAAAGTGTGTTTTAGATCTGCAATTTGAGTGTAAAGGAATTGTGCTTGTAGTTTAGCAGAATTGGGGGTTAGGGGATTGAATGAGTTACATGTAGTAGTCATTGTGTCTCAAGTACCAGTATTTGTGTGTAAACAATTGAGAAAAACTGTAATACTTTTATGACACATTGATCAAAAGTGATAGGAAAGACAATTTAAAAAAAAAAAAAAAAAAATGTTGTTCTTTTGCACTTTCTATTCATCAAAGAATCTTAAAAAAAATTCAACAAAAATATGAAGCAGTAGTACTGTTCTCAACATTGATAATAATAAGAAAGCAGCAAATCAGCATATTTGAATGGTGTGTGTGTGTGTACTTGTACAACTATCTTTGTGAGGACCAGTTTGAGTTTTAGACAATTGGAGTGAGGACACAGAGAGTAAAGTGAGGACATTTTGGCCGGTCCTCACTTTCTGAGAGCCTTTAAAGGCTGTTTGAGGGTCAAGACTTGGTTTTAGGGATAAGGTTATGATGAGGTTAAAGCCTTGTTTATACTCGACGCAGCCGCAAGATCGCGAGGCGCGCGCGGCAAAAATGACGTCATTGCGGAGTGGGCGGTCTCGCGCGTTGGGTTCGCAAGACCCAATTTCGCCTGGCGGTGTGCACGGCACTTTTTGTAACAACGCGCGCGGCGCCGCATCCGAAGATGAACGACTTCGAGCCGAATCTGGCCGAGCTCGAACTTCTCACCACACCAGCACCCAGTTTGCAAATGAGTTGCTTACATTTAAAAAATGAGCATACAATAGCATAAAAAGTATTTTTAATGAACATAAAGGTCCATGTTTAATACAAATGTTCACGAAACTTAATGAAATGTTTAGTGAAATTAGAAAATATGAAGGAGATTGTTAATTTAGTTATGTTTTTTACACATTCTAATATCCATATATTTTGTTTTATTGTCACGAGTAATAATCTCAGGGTTTACTGGGTTTTACACGATTATTTTTGTAGTGTGGTATTGGTGGTGGTGTCCTAAAATAAACATTGTCACGTGTGTATAGCTTTCTTCTTCTCACTGCTGATTCCTGGTGGTTTAGAGGACAATTACTCGAGTCGCCCCCTATCGTTTCAAAGAATAGTACAACGTCGAGCGCGTCAAGTATAAACACCTCGTCCGTTTCGGGAGGTGCGCGCGCAGTCTGCGGAGACTCGCGCTGCGGAGCCAGGCGAAAGTATAAACAAGGCTTAAGGGTCAGGGTTCGGGTTAGGCACTTAGTTGTGATGGGTAAGGTTAGGGTAAGCGGCTAGAGATTGCATTGTGTCAATGAATGTCCTCATAAAGATAGATGTACAAGAATGAGTGTGTGTTTGCATGCGTGTGTGTACACAAGGTTTGCAGCCACTGGGCAATAATAATATTCATATATCTAGACTATGTGACGTGGTTGTGTATGATTTGTCAATAGGGGACAGCCCATGGTCAAAATCAAGAATTCTTTAAGCATGTTTAAAAATGATCATGAGGTCGGGAGGAGCTCGTCACATACTCGGCTCTATTCGTAATTCCTCTCACACAATGCAAGCTGCGACCAAATGAGCATGCACAATTTCCACGCGATTTCTCCCAAGAGAAACGCCTGCACTCGTACGACAGCAATCCCACCATGCACGCCTGGCTTAATTATGCACAATTTATAATAATTACTATAGTAATTACATGTAACGTGTAACAAGGACGCTGAAAAATAAAGTGTTACCCAAAGGAGCATTTCATGTACTTGCCAAAGCCATTTTACCTGTATTGGTGTGTGTTTATTTTGGAGCCTATAAGTCAGACTGACGCATTGCTGCATTCGTGTTGACAGCAGGCAGAGAGACAGACAAACACACAGATACAGTGTGTCTGTCCAGAAGGATGTGTCATACACACTGGCAGAGTTTTCTACACCTGTGTTGACCTTTCGGTGGATCGTATCTGCACGATGGGACTGTCAGTCTGGGTGGAAAGATAGCCAGGTGTCTGTCACAGTGGGAGTGACAGATTCGGGCATCAAACCGCTGAGGTTAATGAATCTGATTCGGGTCTCTTCTTCCCTCTGCGTCGAGAAAGAAAAATTGGGCTCACGAAAGGCCGTGGTTAGCGAACTCTCTGTGACTGTGGGATGGGTCATTGTGATTGACAAGTAAAGCGACCAAGTACGGTGTGTTTTGTACAGTGGGCCGTGCCGTCTGAGATCATTTATGACTCTTTTATGAGCCCGTCGATGACCACCACACCTATCATTGTCCAGCAGTGAAAGCCTGACAGAATATCCGTCCCGCTACTTCATCTAAATTAGTCTGAACTGAGGCCATGTCTTAGATTAGAGGAAGGAAGATGCATCGAATGAGCTGAGCATTGATCAAGGGTGCGGGATTGTGTATGTCTTGGTTAAGCTTTTCCATGTCACTTGAGACATTTATCAACGTTAATGATTTGCATGTGTGTCACTGATATGAATGTTATCAATTAATTAAAGGGAAAGGTTAATTAACCAAAAGTTGCACTGTTGGTGAAATGATATGTCAGAGATGGCACATTATTTTAATGTTCCGTTATGCTCCTGTAGTCAGCTTGTTTAACTGGACGCGTATGATATTTATGTATCTAACAATTTTATATTGTATGAAGGTGCCATAATTTAAAAATATCCTGACGATGATGACGATTCATTCAATTTAATTAAAAATAAAGTCAATAATTTTTCTAAATGGCCCAAAAATATGTTGTAATAATATTCCTGTTTGCTTGTACAAAAAAAACAAAAAAAAAACTATTATGTTTTAGCAAAAGTGGAAATTAAATGTTTTAATAAAAAGAAAAACACGAAAACATTTGTGTTATGATAATATGGAATTTCTAAGAAAGCACAGCTGAGATACATTATTGATTTTCTTTCTTGTGGTTGGAATGGTTATTTTTGAATAACTGCTTTTATTATTTAATGTTCTTTCAACCCTCAACGCTTCATGCAGAGCTGATCAAACTACAGCGTTATTGATTCGACTCGACACAAACAGCTCCTGAGAGGAGATGAACTTTATAGAAACCACCCATGTCTGCAAGAAAGTACTTTGTAACTGGTTTCTGTAGCACTGTCTGCATAATTTCCGGCAGATATTTTATTTTTCTTGTTGTTGTTTTGAAATAAAAGAGTTTGAGGTGATATATAGTCTAGACATTTATTGAAAATAAACATCAATTCATTGTTTGGCAACTATGCAGAAGATAGAAGATCAGAGATCATTTACACAAAAACAGAGATGTGTTGGTCATTAAACTAAATTAAGACTGATCTTGGAACAAAACAAACAAAAACAGTATAATGACCTTCAAGGAAAAGTTAAATGCTATATAAAAAATAAAAAAAAGCAAAATGTGGCCCTTTTCAAGCAATGAACAAAATGATGATTTCCATAAAAAATGTCTTTTAGAAATATGCATTGAATCACTGTTGAACACCGTTTGAGAGTTGGTTTTGTGTTAATCATGTGAAGCGTGTGCACTGGTCTCATGATTCGAGTGCACGTATGACACACATATCTGGTCATCCTCACAGCTGGTGTTTTGCCTGTCGGCGTTGCTCTGCAGCGATCTAAACACAGCCTGAAGGATGCTCATGGACCAAACACACCTGTGAGCTCACACACAGGCCATGTCTGACACTGAAACACACAGTACGCATAGGTCACAATAGCAGGTATTGGCAGATGGTGTAACGTTTTGGGAGTTTCTTGCACTGCTTGGCAGCGTCCTCGGATTGCTTTAAATGTCAGAACCGTGGCCAAGCGCTTAGTGCATTTTCAGTCTCACCTCACCTTGAAAATACTTGTAAATTAAGCATATGTATGTATTGCTAGGCAGTTGCTAGGGTGTTCTGGGTGGTTGCTATGGTGTTGCTAGGCGATTGCTATGGTATTTTGGGTGGTTGCTATGGCGTATCTAGGCGGTTGCTAGGGTGTTCCTACATATATATAAATTGAATAAGTTTAAATTTATGTTCTATCTCTAGACTACATATATCACCTCAAACTCTTTTATTTTAAAAGAACAAGAAAATCTCATATCTGCAGGAAATTATGCAGACAGTGTTGCAGAAACTAAGTACTTTCTTGCAGATATGGGTGGTCTCTATAAAGTTCATCTCCTCTCAAGAGCTGTTTGTGTCAAATCAATAATGCTGTAGTAGTTTGATCCGCATGAAGCGTTGAGGGTTGAAAGAACATTAAATAATAGCAGCTATTATAAAATAACCATTCCACCCACAAGTAAAAGAACCCATTTCTTATCTCCAGCTGTTTATTCTTAGAAACTCCAAATTATCATAATCTAAATGTTCCTGCCTTTCCTTCATAAAAACTTTCCATTTTTGCACACACACACAGAGATTACATTTGTTCACTCACATCAGTACTAGCAAATAGGGTGTTTTTTACAGCATGTTTGAAAACGAATCATTTTAATAATATCTGAATCATATTTTCAATTATTTTGTATACAGTAAAAATAAATCCAAACATCCTTAGAACTACATACATTTGCCTAGGAAGCAAACCTCTTGGATTGTTTATCTTATTCCTCCTCTTTATTTTAAAGCATGATGTTTATATCAAAGGCAACAGACAGTCTATTGAAAACAAGTCAGTTATACACTTTTTAAGCAAAAAGAAATGCATGCAAAATGTATTTTGTGTAGAAAACAGCTGCTTTTAGAACTCAAAAGCGTTATTATGATATGCAACGGCATTTCAGGCATTTTATAGTATAATAATGTTACGGGCACTATATGCAGTGAACGGGTTGTGTTTGTGGATACTTCACTGTGTTGTCTTGAATGTGAAGGTATAAATGGATGTTCTTTCAAAAGCATCCATTAAATGATGCCAAGAAAGAAAAAAAAATGCAATTGTTTTCTTGATAGCTCGTCAGATGCTGCTTTCCATGCATGTTGCTTGTTTGTAGGTGGACGTAATGGTAGCATGACTCATTTGCCATGTCGCACAGGTCATAATTATCTAATGTGCCGGCGACGTAATGCGGCCATTTGTCTGTGTGAGTGTTTTGAGAAGGCACTCAATTGGTCTGTCATTCTCTCAGTGTTGTGCACACACAGGCCTTTGGTTCACAGCAATCCCACAGCAGCCCATCCATCCATCCATCCATATCACACGGCCCGTCCTACTCTCATATCGCAATCCACTCCAGCGGCCCATTCTTCGGAGGTAATATCATAACACAAGGACATCTGGCTGCTTCATCTCCTGTCTGCTCCTGTTTTCGGCCGCATCAATATTATGAAGGAGGTTCTGGTGTCCGTCCACCAGAAACAGCTGCATGATGCTCCACTGTAGAAACTCTCACCGTACGCCAGCTCGTGAAGTAGAATAGACCCTCCTGAGTCGCAGCTCGATATCGTCCGCTCATTATTAAGCATGAACAGCTGGGTTAACTTGCAGCTGGCCTCCTTCAGGGTGCAGATAAGGCATTTTATTGACGCTTCAGTTGTCTTCTTATTTGCGTCAGCTTGGTGCAAATTTCACATGGCCTCGGCTTTGTCATGCAACCTTTTTGTGCCCTTTTGAGAACATTTGCCCATGTGTGCGTCACACCGACTGCCATATTTCCTCCTGTTTGAAAGCTGAAGCCTGTACGTTTCGATTTGTACAATTCCTGGTCTTATTGTGAATGATTCAGTGGTGTATGTTATTCGGTTACACTTTATTTTAAAGTAACGTATTGTACTTTCTCAAAATGGTACTGAGGAATACTAATTAACTACATGTGCTTATTATATAGAGTTACGGTTAGGGTTAGAGTTTGGTTTAGGGTTTGTTATTGTGTTGTAATTATGCATAATTTACTGTTATCACTATGGTAAATACATGTAGTAACGTGTACGTCACCTTAAAATAAAGTGTTACCTGTAATTTATAATTAAATTATAAAAAAATAGTATTCATTATAATCTTTCATCAAAATGTTCTGACATTGAAATACATCATTTTCTATCATCATCCAATTAATTCCTGATTACAGTTTTTTCCCTGGTTAAATATTTAGCTTCACTTGTATGATATATATTTTTAAGTTAAATAAAGTGTACATTTTCAATAAAGTGAAAATAATCTCATAATAATCCATATATAGAACAAAGTTGTAACATTTTAAGAATAAAATCTAAATTATGAAAGGTCATTTTTTTATATTAAAGTTGGAAAGTGATACGTTTAAGATCATAATCAAGTTATCATCAGTCAATTGAAGGCCTTTATAAAATAAATATTATCATTTTTATTATAATTTATTTTTTCCCAATATTTATTTAATGTTATTTCTCAGTTTAATTCCAATAACATTATTACTTGATGTCACTTTTCCCTCATAATTTGTACTTTATTCTCAAAATATTATTCCGACTTTATTTGAGTATTCTTGCAACATTGCAATTCTCGCAACGTTACGACTTCATTCTCTTCATGTTCTGAGGTCATTCTTGAATTGTTTTCTTAATGTCTCTTGCTGTGCATCACACAGAAGTGAATGGGTTGGGGTTGTGAATTCTGTTTGCAATTGAAGACTACAGAGTTTTGAACTTTGTTTGGTGGCCCTGCTGTTGTTATCGGACAGGGAGGCGGGAATGCAGAGGATCAGCTCTTAAATAGCTGAGCACAGTGGGTAAAGCAGGCTTGGAGTGGGATCCTGGCGTGAAAATCCTGCGTAAATATTGCGGTTTGCATGAAGGATAAATACATTAGGATATAAGCTTCCATAAGCCTCCTCAGAGCGCACAAGGCACTCCATTAATGCAGCCAAGCAGGAAGCAAGAGAGGCTGGCAGCGGTTCAGGAACCCCCTCCTCTTTCCTCTTCCTCTTCAATCCTTCACCTTCGCCCAGCACTAATTTCTATGAGAGTTATTGCCATAGATTTAGATATACGGTCTTCACTCTGCTGTCATCACCATGGAAACTGTGCCATGTAAGGAGGGGGGGTGGGGGGTGGGGGGTGGGGGGGGGGTGATATTGACATGCAGGAGCCAAGACGGAGCGACTCCCGAACTGGCACGCGGGTTTGCTTTGCCTGCTGGGATGATTTCCTACACGACACGACTGGACGAACCACCCACGCATCCACACACACACACACACACACACACACACACACACACACACACACACACACACACACACACACACACACACACACACACACACACACTGATGGATTAGAACCATTGATTTGGGTTTAGGAAGGAGGGAAGATACAGTACACACTGTATATTTGTGCATGTGTGTTTGTGTGTTAATTGCTTCCTCTATAGGTCACTGTGTTGTAGTAAACTTCAGGAATGATTCTAAGGCTATTGGACCTTCGGGACTCCACCCAGTGGATGCGTCTGGGGCCGTCCTTAGTAAAATATAGGAATATGATAAATGGTAAAACAATACATCAGCAGGGAATCATTTTAATACTCAGAGCTCAAACTTAGGTCATCCTCAGTCTCACATACACCTTAAGATAAGAAATCACATGTTTTATCACTAGTAAAATAAAAATTTTATGCCACAACAAAAGCTCTGATTTAACATTTGAAAGCAAAGAAATTAAGAAAGCAATAAATATTAGTATTGTAATTTTATTATTAATATTAAATACTCATTTTATTTTTATCTAGATATTAGTTTACAGTACAGTTACATTTCTGCAACAGTAATATATTTCTTTATTGATCTGTATAATTTTTGTAATGTAAATGATAATAATAATAATTTGAGAATACTATTGTCTTTTACAATCTGTTTTTTTTTTTTTTTTTTTTTTTGCTGTATACAGAATGTGGGTGAATCTCATGAAACCTGTTAATTTCACATTGTTATAATGCAAATAATAATAATAATGTAGTTAAATCTTGACATTTATACTTCATGGTAGCATGTGTTGGACTGTCCTTTATATTATGTTGAAAGTCAATTGATCTTAAAGGAACACTCCGGCTTTTTGGGACTTTAGCTTATTCACAGTATCCCCCAGAGTTAGATAAGTCCATACATACCTTTTTCATTTCTGTGCGTTCTGTAAGTGTTATTTGACGCACCCACCGCTAGCCTAGTTTAGCACAAAGACTGGATGTAAATGGATAATGGTAGCATACTAATCCCAATAAGTGACAAAATAATGCAAACATTTTCCTATTTACATGTTGTGATCTGTATAGTCACAGCGTGTACAAATAACAAGGCTATATGAGACAGAGACCATTTTTAATCGTATAAATACTGGGAACTATATTCTCACTAGGCGTAGGAGCACAGCTACTTGGGCGGAGTGATTAGCGCAGCACACAAGACGCCCTGTGGTGAGGAGCAGAGAGTTCGCTCAGAGTTGGAGTAATAGAGTCAGCAATTACTAGATAGTAAATTTATAGTTTACAATCATGGGTGTTCGCTGTATCTTGTCTTACAGCTTCCAAAGTTTGTAACTCCTCGTCTGTGTATTCTGGCTCAAAACTATATGGTTCTGGGTCTTGGTTTGATACCCAGTAAAATTCCTCTGACAATTCCTCAAAGTCAGCCATGATCACGAGTCACGTTCGCTACTAGCTAGTTAGTCACGTTTGTTTTGTTTACGGAACCATCAACAGGGCGTCTCGTGTGCTGCGCTAATCACTCCGCCCAAGTAGCCACTCCGCCCAAGTAGCTGTGCTCCTACGCCTAGTGAGAATATAGTTCCCAGTATTTATACGATTAAAAATGGTCTCTGTCTCATATAGCCTTGTTATTTGTACACGCTGTGACTATACAGATCACAACATGTAAATAGGAAAATGTTTGCATTATTTTGTCACTTATTGGGATTAGTATGCTACCTTATCCATTTACATCCAGTCTTTGTGCTAAGCTAGGCTAGCGGTGGGTGCATCAAATAACACTTACAGAACGCACAGAAATGAAAAAGGTATGTATGGACTTATCTAACTCTGGGGGATACTGTGAATAAGCTAAAGTCCCATAAAGTCGGAGTGTTCCTTTAAAAAATAAAAGGTCCTTATGCTTTATACGGTATGAGAATTTGGGGTTAAATTTGTTTTATTGTCATTAAAAGTAATGCATATTGTTTGCAGTATGCTAGCTCTGAACATAAACGTGTTAATATACAGATGGCAGTTCAAGATTAGCTGGTCATCGGTGCACTTTGAGTCGTGGAATGAATTGGACAGATGGTTATGTGACATGTGTGACACTTTATCTGTCATTAATGCAACCCACACAATGTCTGCCATAATGTAAGTTCAGAAATCTGAACATGTTAGCACTCTTTTCAAAACGGGCCGCAGTTTTTGCCAAGGAAGCATCTATATTAATGTGAAAGAGCGCAGTTTTTTTTTTTTTTTCGACAGCTGTCTCTTCTGCTTGAAAGTAGAATGGTGATGGTTTCTAGCAGCTTTCATTTCTGCAGGCCACCGTGTTTGAATTAATTCTGATTAGGTCCCGCTATGGCAGGAGTTAGCCATGCATTACAATGAAATCACAGCTATGATGGAGCCAGCACAGGAAATTTCCAGAACAACCATTCAATTACACACCAATCACTCTTGAAATCTCGGTTGATTTCTCTCTGTCTCTCAATTCATAGATGAATAAACCTGCATTGTTCTCAACTCACTATAAATAGATCATCATTTTCTAATTCAAATGGCCCTGTGATGTGAAAGATTTGAAAGATTGTATAATGAAGATTGGATACCGATGTTTAAATTTAGACTTCTTGGATGTTCTTAAATCAGTAGAAGAAATGTGAACATTATTGCATGTCCTAAAAAAACATTTTCCAATGCGGTTGTGGGAATATTAAAATGCATTATTTTATAATGATATTGCACATTCTTTTAGAGAATGTCACTGTACTGATTTTTATCCATCATACATAAATAAACCTTTAAAGGGTTTTATTTTTTATTTTATATATTTTTTAAGAAATTGATACTTTAATTCAGCAAGGCTTCATTAAATTGATCAAAAGAAGTGACTTTATAATCTTTCAAATGAATGCTGTTCTGTTGAACTTTATTCATCAAAGAATCCTTAAAAATCACAGTTTCCACACAAATATTAAGCATTAATAATAAGACGGTTCTTGAGCAGCAAATCATCATATTAGAATGATTTCTGAAGGATCATGTGACACTGAAGACTGGAGTAATGATGCTGAAAATTCAGCTTTGATCACAGGAATAAATTAAAATATTTAATATATTCAAACAGAAAACACTTATTTTAAATTTAAATGATATTTCTCAATATTTCTGATTTTACTGTATTTTTTATCAAATAAATGCAGCCCTGGAGAGCAGAATAGACTTCTTAAAAATAAAATAAAAAAGATTTCACTTTAAATACACTTTAAAAAGTGTAATTTCATCTGTTAACCAACAGTTAAAAGTGACTGACTTGTCTTTTGAGACTGATCTGTATTAAAAGATTTGCACTGGTCTGAACACACTTGACTGAATTTATGTTTTGGACAGTAAGTGGAAAGCAGTCTTGCATGATCTTCATTCAGATCTTCAAAGCATCCCAAGTCAGTTTTTACATTTTTGGGGGGTCACTACATCATTTTTTTTTTTTTTTATATAGTTTTAAAGTCTTTACTATTAGTCTGAAATGTGGGGGGAAAGTCAAGATCAAATCACTTGTGCAAAAAATTTGACTGGGACTAATACTGTATGTACAACTGATTTGGCTCGGTGTTGATGATGATGTGGCCTGTTATCAGTTATCTTTATTACACTTCCATCCACCGGTCTGACAAGCTCCCAGCACAAACAAAGTCAACAACATTTAGATTACTCATTTACCACGTCTTCCCAGAGGAGAATAAGCACTGGCTTTCAAGCGAGGGAAAGACCATTACTCCTCAGGTGGTGTCAGGTCGCTATAGACTGATTAAATATGGCAGGGGTTATTGGAAATGTTCAGAGTTCAATTTTGGACCTGCGTTCTGGTTCAGGGATCACTATTTCAGAGGAGAGGAACCCATCCAAACAGGCCTTAGACAGGATGAGAGACCTGCAATTCCTCCTTGAGCCCTGCGCCGATCTCAGCCTGCCGCACAATTCATTTCCAGCTGGTGAACTGTGAGAGGAATTTCATAAAAACACTTCAATATTAGAGAGGTATTGATATTGACTCTGGCTTAGGTTCGCAGCAGAAAGCCTGAAGCTTGTTTAGATCCTCCATGACTCTATGACTGAGAGATGTAAGTGTGACCAGGTTATTGCTCAGGGTTTGACTGCCGGATCTCTTGCACGATATAAATCACACAAATTCCCCATGTGGGTGTTTTGAATGTACTGTTTGATTAACCGAGCACAGATATAAAAAATAAAAAATGGTTTTTTTTACAAAATACTTGCCAGGTTGTGATCACATGACTGGCTCAATACTTCAGTGCTCACGTTATCTTGGTATAGCCCACTATTATCGCCCACTATTATATATATATATATATATTATAACTTATATTTTAGCTGATGACAAGTTTTGTGTCTTAGATTTTTAAAAAGTCTTTTATGCCAAGGCTAACCAAGGCTGCATTTATTTGATCGATAGTACAGTAATATTGTGAGATGTTATTTCAATTTCAAATAACTGTTTTCTGTTTGAATATATATTAAAATTAATTTTATTTCTGTGATGCAAAGCTGAATTTTCAGCATCATTTCTCATGTCACATAATCCTTCAGAAATCATTAAAAATTATGCTGATTTGCTGCTCAAGAAACATTTATTATAATAAACAGTTGTATAAGAAACTGTATAATATAGAAAACAGTTGTGCTGCTTCATATTTTTTGTGGAAACTAACATTTGAGGTACGCAAGATTTAAGAAAAGAATAAAATTATAATTCTTGTTAAACATCACATTAAATTGATTCAAATATCAAAAGTGACAGCAAAGACATATGTATGTTACAAAATAATAATATTTCAAATAAATGCTGTTCATTGAACTTTCAAATCATGAAACCCATTAAAAAAAAGTTTGAAACTTTGAACGGTAGCGTTTTTTTCTTTTAATAAAGTTTACTTTCAGCTGTTAACCAACAGTTAAAAGTGACTACAAGATTTGTCTTTGAGACTGATCTGTATTGAAAGATTTTCACTACTCTACAGTCAAAGGTTTGAACACACTTGACTGAATTTATGTTTTGGACAGTAAGTGAAAAGCAGTCATGCATGATCTTCATTCAGTACTGTTTATAAAGCATCTCTAGTCAGTTTTTACATTCTTTGGGGTCACAGAAATAGAGTCAGTTTTGGTGCAGCGTGACTTAAAACAGTATTGAAGTTAACTGAAAAATAATCAAATCATATCAAACTAACAATATAGAGCTCATAAACTTTTTAAAGTCTATTTATGCATGTAAATGTGTTGGTGTGTTCTGGTAAAACCATGTATGCAGAGGCTGTCAGCATCAAATGTCCTGTGAACACATTTTTTGACAGCTCAAAAACACAGAAACACTTAAACTAGCAGCATAAGGTGATTCTGTGTGTGTCTTCAAAGCACAGCTCGCATCCAAGCCTCCTACATGTGTTTCTCCTACGTGTGCTTCTGTAGATGTAAGCAGAATGTGTTTGAAGCATAACCGGTTGATTTCAGCACACTGTATAACTGTGATGCCATATTCCAGCACTTTAATATGATACACGGGGTGTGAAGTAACGAATTACAAATACTCACGTTACTGTAATTAAGTAGTTTTTTCTTTTTTGAGTAGTTTAAAAATTGTGTAATTTTACTTTTACTTGAGTACACTTTAAGTTACGTATCGGTACTTTTCTCCGCTACTTTCCTTCCGTTTGAGGTAGTTACTCGTTACATGCTTGTTTTACTTTTAGTTTTTTTTATCTATCAACGTGATTGGTTAGAGTAATAAGTCTCGTGACTGTCATCACATTATGCATAGAAAATAGGGGTGGTATAATACTCTTTTCACAAGATGTAAAATAAGTCTCTGATGTCCCCAGAGTGTGTATGTGAAGTTTTAGCTCAAAATACCCCACAGATATTTTTATATAGCATGTTAAAATTGTCATTTTTTAAAGAGATACTCCACCGTTTTTTCATATTAAACTATGTTATTCCCTTAACTAAGACGAGTTGATACATACCTCTCTCATCTCAGTGCGTGCACTTAATCACTCTAGCGCGCGGTGACACTTTGATAGCACTTAGCTTCCCCCAGTATATTCAATGGTATCTAACAGCAATGAATTTAGAAGTGACCAAACACATCAACGTTTTCCCTATTTAAAAACAGTTACGCGAGTACTTATACAACCAAGTATGTTGTATAAGTACAAAATAAAACGCTGCGTTTTTCTAAGCGGGTTAAAAAGGATAACTATAATGTATGGCGTAATAGCACTTTTGGAAGTACTTCGACTCGGCGCAGTAAAAAGTCACGCCTGATCCTCTTTCCACCATTGACAGAAGTGAGAGGAAGAGGATCAGGCGTGACTTTTTACTGCGCCGATTCGAAGTACTTCCAAAAGTGCTATTATGCCATACATTATAGTTATCCTTTTTAACTCGCTAAGCTAAGTGCTTTCAAAGTGTCACCGTGCGCTAGAGCGGTTAAGTGCACGCACTGAGATGAGAGAGGTATGTATCAACTCGTCTTAGTAAATAACAGTTTAATATGAAAAAACGGTGGAGTATCCCTTTAAGGGTGAGTAAAAATGCACCTTTTTATTGTCTGTCCCTTTAAATGCAAATGAGCTGCTACTCCCGACACAGGGGGCGGAGCTACAACAGCTTGTGTCCTGAAAATTTCGAAAACTTTTTTCTTTATGTTTAAATTTATGTAGCTGATGTGGAGCTAACTATCTTCTAATCACTGATTAGCATATTCTGTCATGATAATCTATAAGTCGTGTTCCCGGGGGCGGGGTTTATGTAAATTTTAGGGTTAGTGATGTCACTAACCCGGGAGGAATGTTGTGTAGTCCCTACCAGCCATTTGTTGTAGTCCTTAAAAAGCAATTTCTTTAAAAGAAAATATCTCCCTTTGCTTTGAACTTTGAGTATGGTGAATTGGCAGATGTTGTTTATGCTCAAACAGCAACATTACACACTAACTAAAGTTAGAAAAGTAAAATCACAATCAACCACCCCTTTAAGCACCTATACCTGCTGTTACTCGTGACTGCTGTGGAAGTGCATTCTTCAAGCATCAATTCAATCGAGATATCAGCATCTTCCTCTAATATGCTAAGGTAGGCTACATTTCACATTTCTTCTTACTATGCTATTTACATAGGCTGGCCTATCTACAGGGCCTGACATTTGGTGTGAGGTTGGGGGTATAGTGACGAGTTCATAATGCGGTGAATTCCCGCTCCCATTTACTTCACAATCACAAATAGAGAGACGCGCGTCGCGATCTGTGCACTGCCGTGTCTTGCGCTTGTCATGCAGCCAGGTTCAGTATACAATGCACCTCATGAACCATGGCGTTAACTTAAACTGCATTTCTGTCAGTGCGTGTATACAGCTCGTTAATAAACAACGTTTTTTGATTTATCCATTTCATACAATCCGTCTTCATTTGGCATGTGCACTTGCGCAAAAACGTTTTTCATGTTCAACTTTAGTTTTTTTGTGTGTGGAAGCACAGCTTCCTGAGACTACAAAGAGATACAGTGGATATAACTTTCCTATGCACAGTTTTCCTTACTAATTATATTATCAGCATTACAATGTGAGTAAATGTAGCCATGTCAAATGTAAGGGATGATGTTTTACGGCATTTTAATCAAATATTTGCATTTTGTTGCTTGCAGAAATGCTGATGATCTTAGAGCAAGTAGACATGGACATATAAACTCAAAACTATTTGATTTCATGGGTTTTAAAGTTAGTTTGAGGGCGAAGGTTTCTGTAAACACACACAAAATCTTGATGTTTTTCTTTTCCACAACAAATGCAAAGAACTTGAAATCAGAAGAAATGACCGTGTCAATCAAAACCGTCAGCTGTCACCTCTGCTATTTTGCAGACAGGTATAAGCGTGAAGGACAGAAGACACTTTAAAATACTGTACGTCCTGCAAACCTCTCTAGAAGTACAGCTACAGACGATGTCTGTTCATTGTGTTCGTGGACAATGGGCTCGATTATCTAAGCTAGATCAGAGATTGCGAGCTCTTCTGAATGGATCCCTCCAAGTGTTGTGAAAAGCAGATGTGTGGGACATAAAGAAAAGACACCAGACTGTCCACAATGATGGCGGTAAGTCTGCTCTGTAGTGACACTACAGACATTAAATGGGTTTTGTGAAAACCGTGTTTGTAAAGCGTCACTGTGCTGAGTTACACGTGTAAAGCAGCCTTTTAACCCAGGCCATCATTTTAAAGTACTATAATCACCATATCTCTAAAGGGCTGTTTAACAGGATTCAATATGCCCTTTTCAAAGGAAGCCACGTCTTATCAGTAAAGCAGCGATCGAGCATTTAGCAAGGAAAAGGCGGAAACACTTTTTCCCCCCTCATTTCTAAAGCGTTGCCCAGCTGAAAGCACTTCAAAACCAAGTGTCGTACCAGAAGAACAAGCAAATATATTTGTCCTTACTATTTAAAAAAAGGTGGGTAATAAAAAAGAAATCCAGGGATGAAAGGTATTGGAGAAAAGTATGCCTTGCACTCTCACTCTGCTGCACCTTTGTAAGCTTTGATGTTGGAAGTATGTCTTTTTCCTTTTCATTTTATGCATGAATCTGATGTAGTGACAGTCAGTGCTCTTTCAGATGGAACTGGGCCTATTGCATTATCAATGTTCCTTTGACATGAATGGGGATTCTGTTGGCTGGAGTTCTGTGCCTTCTGGTCGGAGCGACTCTGAGGAAGATGATTATGTTGCATTAGGGTTGCAATTTGAGCTGCTAAAGCTAATTGCTAATGCATTGGAAATGGAACGGCCTCTGTTTGCCTAAAGTATTTGGATTTCACAGTGGGAGAAATGATGGCGCTGTGTCAAACCATAAAATCATTTGCTTACAGTAGTCTTAAAGGTACATTAGCAAAGGACGCAAAATGTAATTGTAAAACTAAATTGCAATATTTGGATAAGTGTGTGCAAAATAATGGTGAGAAATAGGACACTCTTAGAAACAAAAGGTTTAATGGGGTTCTGCATTGAACTCTAGGATTCTTGACTCGATTTTAAAGAACGCTTTATGGCAAAAAGGTTCAATGGAAGGAGAAATGTCTAAAATGATTGCATAATACTTTCATGTTTAACGGGTATTTACATTTTTTCTAGTAATAATGTTTACAAGCTGCTTAATTCATAAAGTTTTATAAAAATGAAAACTGAATTAAAACGCAATTAATGAATTAAAACTAAATCCATAAAATGATGGGAGCACCTAAGGTTCTACATATGAAACGCCTGATGGAACCCTTCAAGGTTCCATATAGAACCTTTTCTTATACGTGTAGTACCTCTATTTGACTGTTTTTGCATTGGCTTTCAACACTCAAATGAACTGCATAAGAATGAACCATTTATAAATTCAAGATGATAATTGTATGCTTAGCGTAGAGTCTGAAAGCTAAAAGCATCAAACACAACACAATTTGCGCCGTAGTATTTACAGTAAGTGAATCAAATTAAGATAATGTAATTTCCGTTAGCTTTCTAAACTTTGTGCAGATGAAATGTAGTATACTAATGTTGAGCATTTTAACATAACCTGCAATTAGCTCACTGGGACCACTCACACAAATGCTTCACTTAATTGCCTGTTTCTTCCAATATGACCACATTTGGCTCTATATGCACTTCTAGAAAATACAGTCATTTAAAGCAAACTTTTTTTCTAGTTAATTTAGTCTCCATGATTAATCAGTGGGCATACCAACAATGATGTCATTTAGCTTTTTTTGTTTTTTGCAATCCATTATTTTCCTAATCTAACCAACAAATGTAGTTTTCTGTCATATCTCTCTTTAAGTATGTACACACACACACACACACACACACACAGACAGACAGACAGACAAATATTATATATATATACATACATATATATATATATATATACACACACACATTTTATGTAAACAAAAACATTTATGCTAGATGTGATTAAGCGCGATTAATCGATTTGACAGCACTATGTGTGTGTGTGTGTGTGTGTGTGTGTGTGTGTGTGTGTGTGTGTGTGTGTGTGTGTGTGTGTGTGTGTGTGTGTGTGTGTGTGTGTGTGTGTGTGTGTGTGTGTGTGTGTGTGTGTGTGTGTGTGTGTGTGTGAAACATTGATATTAATTATTTTCACACAATTATTGAAATGGTCAATTTGTTTATTTCACTTTTTGATTATAATAGACTGTAGAATGTCATTCATTTTTTACATTTTTAAATCTTTCCATTTTTTAATAACAAAAGGTTCCAATTGTTGACATTAGTTAACTGCATAAGTGATCATAAACTAAGAATGAACAATACTTCTACAGCATTTATTATTTTCAGTAAATGTTAATTTACACATTTACTAATATCTTAAGATCAAATGTTGTATCTGTTAACTAGTTAATGCACCTTGTATTAACATTACCAAATGGGTAATAAATGCTGTAAAAATATATTTCTCATTGTTAGTTCATGTTATGTAATGCATTAACTAATGTTAACAAATGAGACCTTATTGTAAAGTAATTCAGATTTGTTTTAATAGAAGATTTGTCCATGTTATTTTGTTGCTAAAACCTTTATTGTATTCACTAAAGTGCTGTAATCCAGTCTAACCAGACAGTCTGCATGTTATGCATGCTATTATTATTGTCAGTATTAACAGCATTGGAGGCCTGGAGAAGTTGGACTAGACACTGAAATCTGCAGTCTGAGTGCAAATAATGGTGTCAGAGAGATATCCCCATTACCCTTGAGCGGCTTATTGAGTCTGGGGAGATCCGATGCTTCCCGCTGTGTCTCCTTATGCTAGTCTTTTCCCGCAATCAGCCGCCTTCACATGCATCAGCACTTTAACAGCATTTAAGCAGAGTCAAAGGTTGTCACTGTTGCTGTTTTTAGCCGTTTGTAATTTGATGTTAGCTCTCGAGTTCACCCAGGACGTCTCGTTCTGAGTTACTGAGTTGCACTCGTCCCGTCTGTGCTGAACTCCTGGCGGAAATGTGAACGCAGCGAGCTCTGCGTGTGTTTTCTGCTCGCCTGGGGTTTGTGTTCTTTACTGGTGCCAAGAACCTTGTTTTGATCATGTCAGAAACTTCAAACAGCAACTTTTTTGGACTCGCATGCAAAGGAATTAGAGCCTGCCATGAAAGAGTTACCTGAAAAGGATAATGTGTGTTTGTGGAAAATGAGGCGCGCTCGAGTACAACATTATTATCCCTGCAAAATTGGTTTCGAGATTTATCGATTTGCTTCACAAGGGCCCTTCAAAGATAAAGCAGACATGACGGACAGCTACTCCAGTTCCCTGAATGCTGAGTGTTATTCATTGGCCTTGTCCGACGAGACTGGTTTTTCTTCCTCATGCTGTCTAATTGAAATGCAGAGAAGGTTTCGAGCTTTAGTGCTGGAGGTTTAGAACGGAATAAAAAAAAAATCAGAATAAATGGTACCACGTCAGCGCAAGGAGACTAATCAGTCAACAATGGCATTTCAAACCCTTAAATAAGCCTTCTGTGTGATTGAACACTGTGTTTATAACCGTCCTGAGTGAATCACCATAACTAGTATGCTAAGTTGAAGAGGCGAGAGGTTGAAGTGAAAAGCCTTCCACAAGGCTGCTAGTAATGGCTTCAAACAATGAAGCTTCAGATGAGGGTGTCATTCATAATGTGAAGCAGAATTCAGTTGTTTGCCAAATTAATATGTGCATCAGCTAGTTTACTACAGCTTCAAGCGTTGAGTCAACTATTGATTTTATAATGTTACATTTTATAATGTACGAAAAAGACAAACAATAATGTTAAAAAAGACATGCAGAAGCAGAAACAAGCGATGTCATATCTAAGCAGATGCATATGTAAAAAAAGTGATCGTCAACATTAAACAGCTTTTAAATCAAAACTGCCTATAATGTTACCGATTGAAATGTCAACCCAGGACGAGCTACAGGACTGTGAAGCTTTGGGGGTGTCGATGGACTCGATCTACTTCATCTGCGTTTTGATCCAGGGTCATTTTAGTCTTTGACAAAAACACGATTTTCTCATTTTTTTGCTTACCCGCATTCAAATGAAACTTACCCACATTCAACTGTTGATTTAAAAAAAAGAATGCATTAAGCTATAGAGTAAATCTGGCTGTTTTGTTTAAAAGCAGATGCTCTCAAAAATGCTGGCGGTGGTTGGCAAATTATTTCTTTAAAAACACTGGCGGGAAAAGAGTGAAGTGTCTGTTGGTTAAAATAATCGAATGAGATGAAGAACTTTTCACTTCTGCATTATTTAAATCACTGGACCAATAATCAGCAAATGTGAATGGTTATATAGTATGTATTTCTATGAACATAAATAACTATTTAGTGACATACACGCTCCCTATGACATTAAATTACATTTGTTTGACTGTCACGCATGTGTCATTGTAAACACTTGTGCGTCCTCAACCAGGCCAGTAAGTATAAAAATATTTTTTTATCCTTCCAAAGTATAGAAATGGGCAAAGATTATAGAAAGTTGGGCCAATGGAAGACTTCCCAGCTGGTGTAATCCGACCTTATATTAGAACTGATGAGGAAACACCTCAGACTGCAACATAGTGTCGGCCCAGATCCGACCCACATCTGGGCCGTGTGGAATCCATGAAAATTCTGTCAGGAATTACTGTCTTTCGTTTAGAAGACTTTCGTTCATCTTCAGAACACAAATTAAGATATTTTTGATTAAATCTGAGAGCTGTCTCACTGCTCCATAGGCTTCCATGTAATTGAAACTTGCCAGCTCAGAAAGTTATTAAAGACAATGTTTAAAATAGTCCAAGTGACTACAGTGGCTCAACCTTAAGTTTAACAAGCGACTTTTTGTGCGCAAAAAACAAACAAACATAACGACTTTATTCAACTATTCATTTTGTTCTGTGTGGGCCTCTGAGTGAGTTCACGTAGTGTAACAGCTTCTGGGTTGTACGCACAAAAAGTATTCTCGTCGCTTGATAAACTTATGGTTGAGCCACTGTAGTGGAAAGTGAAAAGACTTTTTCATTCTCTGTCTGTGATTAACATCAGAAACCGGAAATTTGCAGTGTTCAGAAAATTTGTATCCATCATAATCTGAACAGTTGTGTCATGTTGACATGCAGCGCTTGCGAAATCTTCATTTATGCATTAGTTTTTGACTGCGATAGGAAGCGGTTTATCTACAGATGCGGTTTCCCGCCGAAACATGCCAGAAAGCGTTCACATGTTGGTCTCCATGGAGAAAAAGCATCAAAGCATCCGACTGAATGTGAAAAGCAACAAAGAACATGGGAAAAGAAACAAAGAACTAAACATTATATTAGGAGTTTGTTTTGTGGTATATGTGCTTGAGAAGGCCAACATTGACATCTCACTGGGTAATTCAAGTTTTTTTTTTTTTTGTTTTTTTTTTCAGTTCTATAATGTTTCAAGAAATGCAGATGTAACTGAGGTGCTAAAACCCTAAAGCAGCTGAGGTGCTAATGCAGTTTTCAACTAACCCCTGTTTAACTTCCCACGCCATGTTTGCTCTGACCTTGAATAATACCTCAAATCATGCGGAGAGGTGCACTTGGGTGTGCCCAATTGAACTTGGTTTTCGCTTGGCAGACAGACCCAAAAATTCCCATAGGTTTATACTTTCAGTTAGTCATATCTAGGGACCAGGATATCACAGAAATGTAGTAATTAGAAATCCTAAATCTTATATTTAAACAGAAAAGGGTCTATTGCATGAGAATATAAAGCACATTGTAAAGGCCATGGAGGCTTTCATTTAAACAGAATTGCTTTAAATGTCAAGACCAGAGCACAAATCATCGCATTGTTTTGTTAAGTACTGAATGCATAAAATATTAATGTATATGCAAAATGTGGAGAGTGGGCAATAGAGTTTTTATGGATTACAAAAGAACATTCTTAGTGCTGAACAATATGAGTAGTTTGAGATCCACAAGAACCTCTTTTAGGAAAATGTTATGCTCTGGACAATCTGTATTATATCATATTGTGTCATGTTTTATGCAGTTAAAAAGTTCTTGCATCTGTCAGGACCTCCACATGATTCGGGCTAAAGGCAAGATGTTTAATAAATAATGCACAAGTGCTTTTCAAATAAAAAAGTCTGTGCTCTGTTCATTGGTTTTAGGCCGTCAGTAATGTAGTGCTGGGGTCTGTGTACGCATTCATTATTTTGTAAGAGGTCGCACTGAATTTTTCCCCCTGTCCAGCGCAGAATAAATCACAGCCGCCCACCCTCGATTCGCCCAAAAGTTAATTCCCCTCTAGCCCACCCAACATTCGGAATGATTTCACCGAGAGAGCCTTTGAAATATAGTTGCGCCATAACAATAACAGTCACCAAGAGCGGCTTAATGAAATATTTATCAGGGATTTGTGGATTGAGGCTATTTTAATTACCATTCGCTAAAGAGGCATCTCTGTAGATTTATGAAATGGCTGCATCTTGCCAGTCAGCGTTTGTCGGTGTCATTTGTGTTGGGCTGCGCGGCGGGGTGTGTGTCCTTGTGCATGCCGTAAACACTGAAGGGTGTGTACGTGTCAGGGTTGTGCACCATTCAGAATTGAACTGAGAATGGCTTTTTAAATTCCAATTCCTGAATTTGAATTAAGGTAGAAAGCAGGATGCAGAAGTGAATTTGAATGCATGGACAACATAATTAATGTTTCTGAAAGAAGTCTATTATGCTCACCAAGGCTGCATTCATTTGATCAAAAATATAGTTACAATTTAAATGAACTGTTTTCTATGTAAATATATTTTAGAATGTAATTTATTCCTGTGATGCAAAACTGAATTTATAATTTATAATCTTTATAATTTTCAGTCTTCAGTGTCACATGATCCTTCCAAAATCATTCTAATTCACTGCTCAATTATTAACAATGGTTATTATTATTATCAATGTTGAAAATAGTTGTCCTTAATATTTTTGAGGAAAACCTGATCATTTTCAGGATTCTTTGATCAACAAAACCTTGCTTTGTTGTTGACATTATAAATGTCTTATTCTGTCACTTTTGTTATATATTAAACAAGGATGAATTAACTGAGCAAAAGTTTATTTTAACAATAAATCCTCAATTTATTTAATACTTCTAATTTTTCTTTCTTTTAAAAAAAAATATATTTGTGAAAGTATTAAACAGCATAAACTGTTTTCAACATTGATAATAAGAAATGTTTCTTTAGTATATTATATATAGGCAGACAGATGCATAGAGAGACATAGATAGACAGACAGATACATAGATAGACAGACAGATACATAGAGAGACATAGACAGACAGACAGATACATAGACAGACAGACAGATACATAGAGAGACAGACAGAGACATAGAGATACATAGATAGACAGATACATAGAGATAGAGAGATAGATAGATAGACAGATACATATATAGACAGACAGATACATAGAGATAGATAGACAGATAGACAGATACATAGATAGACAGACAGATACATAGATAGATAGACAGATACATAGATAGACAGACAGATACATAAAGATACATAGATAGACAGATACATAGAGATAGATAGACAGATACATAGATAGACAGACAGATACATAAAGATACATAGATAGACAGATACATAGAGATAGATAGATAGACAGATACATAGAGATAGATAGATAGACAGATACATAGATAGACAGACAGATACATAGATAGATAGACAGACAGATACATAGATAGATAGACAGATACATAGATAGACAGATACATAAAGATACATAGATAGACAGATACATAGAGATAGATAGATAGATAGACAGATACATAGACAGACAGATACATAGAGATACATAGATAGACAGATACATAGATAGATACATACTGTAAGATAGGCGGATGGATGGAGATAATATTGTTCTCTAATTAAAAAGGGAAATCCAGTTTAATATACGAGTTTAATCCTGGTTGTAACGGTGTGGTGTAGCCTATAGGAACAGGCTGAACACTCACAAGATGTAATCCGAACACTTAAATAGCAACACTCAAGAATCAGGTAACAGACAGGCAAACACACTTTAACACAATGTAGATATTACTGTGACCAGAACAAGGAGTGCAGGAGAAGGAACAACTTAAGTAGTGAACACAACGAGGATAATTACTAAACACAGCTGACGGATATGAACTAATAATGATGGTAACCAAGGAGACGAAAGAGTGGCGGGAAACTGAACAAGAAACTTGAAAGATGAAAACACACTGACTCTGGTGCCTACATTTATCCAGGTTAATGTGGAGTATTTCCCTTATTGACTGCACAGATTTTGGCTAGATGAGCATTTGGCATTATGAAATGGATTATTTGATTTGAAGGTATATGATGATGACAGCCTGTGTCAGTGGAAACAGCAGGTCAAGCAGGGCTGAGCGACATTGGTGAGCTGTAAATGGGATGAACGGCATTACAGGGAGTTAAACCTGCCCATCTGATGGATTAAAGCCACTTTGACATTTCCAAATCAAATTGTGAATTAAAAAAGGAGCAATAATGCAGGACTGCATCCTTCCACGCAGCTGTTTACCTCCATTTATTACCTAAAGGCCAGTTTTCTGCACCGCAAGGTGAAGAGGATTCATAAACCGCACAATTTAAGACAATATTCATTGCGGTTAACAGTCAACGGATGATGTTATCTGGAACATGTTTTAGAGTTTATAGAGTCTGTCATTCATCACATTCAAACCTATGCAATCTAAGACCAGAGGGACAAGAAACGCATATCAGATGTTTCTTATAATCTTGTGACAAATAAGAAGAAAAGCTTACTAAAGGGCTTTCAGTATAGGAAGAGACCGTATCGAGCTGTGTTGAATAATAGATTTAAATGATTTTTAAATGTGATTTTGCCAGAGGCTGAAGGCTCGTCAGAACGTTGTTAACTGTCAGCTGCCATCAAATGGTTTTTATATGTGTGATACTCACTGATACCATACTGGGACGTTCAGGAACTGGTTTTAAATGAAGGCGGACAAGGTTAACAGCTTTTATTAATGCAATGTTAGTTCATTTTAACAGTGACTTTGAGGAATATACTTTCAACTAAAGTTAAATCATTCAATGTATTTGTTTTGATGTTGTTTTGGATGTAAAGAATATGGTTTTTTGTTTTTTTTTTTCATGCGAGATGAGTAAAGAGCACTTTTGCATGAATCAGACCAAAATAATTAGTTTGGTTTCTTCCATTAAAAATGGTACTCAATTTGTGGATAGAAAAAAAAAAATCAATGCAAAATAATGAGAAGAATCACAATTAAATATTTTGATCAATTCATTGAATTAATATTAATATTGAATCACTTACTATTGTAAAATACCCATATATTAATATTATGTGATTAGTACAGACTGCATGCATAGCATTTTATATAATGATAACTAGTCCTTTCTTTTGCATTCACGTTCAGACCTTGACAGATTTTAAGTTTCATCATTCAATGCTTTACGGTCGATTGCTGTTCCTCTAATAATCAGTGACCCTAAGGGCATGGTGTTTATATTCATCATATAAATGAGGCCACACAGTAGCAGCCTGGTTTGCATTTTAGGTATAAGTTATTTATCTTCTCATTATCTCATGTTATTGCCTAGTAACAAGGGAGCCGTTGCTGCTTCTGTTTAATGGTCAGCACTGCCCTCGTATAGTAAATCCTGTGCACTGTCTGGCGTACTACCAGTGCTATTACTTACAAATTGTATAGTTGGTTACTGATTCCGTATTACTTGGCAAAAAATAGTTATTAATGTAATCCATTACATTACATATTTAAGGTTATATTATTAGACTACTTTTTGATAACTTTTAGATTACATTTGACCAAACTTGTTTATCACATTGATTAATCTTATACCATATTGATATAAAAATACAAAGAGAAAGAAAATATATTCCATTCTTTGTGATCAACAACATGAAGTGCATTAAGTAGGCCTACAGTACTTAATTTTTGGAATCTGATTATATAAGCCACATTATGTAATCCAGACGTGTGTGTACGTGTGTGTGTGTGTGTGTGTGTGTGTGTGTGTGTGTGTGTGTGTGTGTGTGTGTGTGTGTGTGTGTGTGTGTGTGTGTGTGTGTGTGTGTGTGTGTGTTTTACTCAAATTTATTTAAGAGAAATTGAATGTAACATAATGACGTCATGTGACAAGCATACTACCGTTTCTTCATACATTTTCTATGATGAATTTAAAGTCTCTGTATGAAAGCTTGTTTCTGCCACAGAATAAAAAATAAATAAGGTAATTGCAACTTTTTAATTAGCTTTTTAATTTTTTTCTCTCTGTTGTGAGTTTATATCTCGCAAATCTGACTTTCTGACTCGCAATTGTGAAAAAAAGTCAGAATTGCGTGATATAAACTCGCAATTGCGAGTTATAAAGTCAGAATTGTGAGATATAAACTTTTGTGAGAATCGGACTTTATGACTTTATGACTTTATGACATCTTTATGACTTAGCAATTGCGAGTTTATGCTGTATCTTACAATTCTGAGAAATAAAGTCAGAATTGCGATAATGTAAACTTGTTATTGTGAGATAAAAAGCAGAATTTTATTCTGTGGCAGAAACAGGCTTCTATATCTCTGTAAGTCTTGAAGTGGATATGATTTTTTTTCACAGTTTTATCATATATCAGGTGAAAATAAAATCTTATGTTATATAAAATAACAGCTCAACTCTTTTTAACAAACTGTATATTTTGAGGCATTCTGTAGCACAAAATGTGTGGGGCTAGTTACATCATGTACTACATACAAAGTTTAGTACTTACCTTTAGAAATCTGTCTAATATGACCAGTAAGAGTGACACTTAGCAAATGCAACTAAATAAACAGCATATTTTTAGATGCACTGTAAAACCAGGTTATTGTAATCAAAATGTAATATGCATATAGTGCCACAAGCAACACAAAAGACTCTAATGTTGTTGAGCATGATTTCAGAAAAAAAAAACCTTCAAACTTTGCATCAAATTATCTGAATTACCAAGAACTTTTCAATAGCCTTTGCACAACATGAGGTGATGGATATTGACAAATCCCAAGCAGACAGCACAGAACATAAGAGACATGAATTTTCCTATCAGGACAAAGCAGGGCTGAGCCTGGTTAGTACCTGGATGGGAGACTCCTGGGAAAACCAGGTTGCTGCTGGAAGAGGTGTTAGTGAGGCCAGCAGGGGGCGCTCACCCTGTGCTCTGTGTGGGTCCTAACACCCCAGTAAAGTGATGGGGACACTATACTGTCAAAGTGCACCCGGATGAGACGTTAAACCGAGGTCCTGACTCTCTCTGGCCATTAAAAATCCCAGGATGTCTTTCGAAAGAGTAGGGGTGCAACCCCAAATTTGTCTAGTAGCCTCTGTCCATCATGGCCTCCTAATCATCCCCATATTCTGATTGTCTCCTCTCCACCAGTAAGCTGGTGTGTGGTGGGCGTTCTGGCACAATATGGCTGCCGTCGCATCATCTAGGTGGAGCTGCACATTGGTGGTGGTTGAGGAGATTCCCCTTTCCATGTAAAGCGATTTGAGTGCTGAGAAAAGTGCTATATAAATGTAATGAATTATTATTATTAGTAGTAGTATTAGTATTATTGGAGGACAATAAAAAAGAAACAGAAAACGAAGAGGGGAAAAAGAAACAAAAAAAATACCAAAATGTCCACTCACTGCCTCTTGGCTATTAAACCTCATAACAATCTGCAGGTACAGCGATGCATGTCACAAGAACAAATAAAAATGTTTTTCAGAAGTGCTTGCAATCTCTTGTGTATTCTTCTGGGATTTCTGATATATTGGAATATATTTCTCTTTATCTACTTAGGAAATAACTAGAAGCCACTTAGAGAAATTGAACCATCTGCCTGATTAATATAAGGAGCAAAATAAGGAGAATGTCAGAAAAAAATAAAGCAAACAAACACAAAAACAGCTTTCAGACCTCCATTTTCATTCTGCTGGCATGCCTTGCGTATACATGACATGCTCTCTCCGGGGCTTTGGCAAATGTGGGCACTTCTTTGTTTAGTTTCACAGACTTGCTCATTCACTGCTTGAATATTTAAACATGGTGGGAACGTTGATGCAGCGAGTCGTTTCAAAGCGATGGTTTTCTGTCATCATCTTTTCACCCTTGAGCCGTTCCAAACCTGTATGACTTGCTGTGTTCTGTTGAACAAAAAATGAGATATTTTAGTGCATGTTCACACTGCTTGCGTACGACTGGAGAATTTAAGCGGAGGTCAAGACTTTCAATGGGTCTATTCTTCACTATTTTGCTTTTTTGTTTGAACTTGACAGCCATGGTCACTCGATGCCTTTTTTTGTAAGAAAAATAGCAAGTTGGACATTGTGCGTAACATTTTACCCAACTTTATTAACCAATGTATTTGCTGCTGACCTTTGATGATCCAAATCAACCATACTAATAATTAAAAATGAAATCACATTTGTGATTCTTTATTATTGCTGAAGTAAAAGGGTTGAACTTTCTTCTCCTGGGTCCAATTCTTCTGCAATCCAGGGGTGCGTTTCCCAAAAGCATCGTTAGCCAACTTTGGTCGCAAGTCCGTCGTTATTATCATAGTTCAACGAGTCGGTGTTTCCCGAAAACATAGTTCTAACAAACATTCACAAACCACATCGCAAACTTGTGTGGTTTGAATGACAGCTCCGGACCTGTGGTTAGAAGCAGAGTTTCTAGTTTGCATGACATGTGGACTTAATAAATTCTTATCTTGAGCAAAATAAGCAAGCTGACATTCAGTGCAATCTGTATCTTTTATTTAGAATACATACAAATGTCATTTACGTCTTTTAGTTTGTCAAGAGATTTAAAGCACCATTTTTGAAGAGTGTGCATGTGCGAACATGAACAAGCCTATGATTGACTCTGGAAATAACTAGAAAAATGAGAAATAGTCCTCAGATGCCATGTCCGTAATTTATAGCTAAACATCTAGCATTAATTCGATCTCAAACAGATTCATTAAAAGAAGTTATTACTCCAACACCTGCGTGACATCATAAACCAACGTGGTTGAACGACCACTGTGCGACAATATGGTTTCGGGAAACAGTCGTGACTAGCTAGTTGATTTCTTCAACGATGCATCGTACCAGAGCCCGTCTACGGAGAGCCTTGGCACTTCCTATTAAGTCCTATTGTACCGAATTGTGGTTGTAGTTCCACCAGAGTTCCAATGGAGGTGATCGCGGGCGAGTGCAAAATGAATGGGAGTCTATGGGGCTAGACAGCTAAATGTGTCTCTTTCACCCGATTGCCGTTGAGAAATCTCAGATTTGATTGTAGGTTTTGCAACATTGGGTTATAGGTTGAAAGTTGAATGAACGTGTACTTATGTCCTTTCGATTTCATACAGGTTGAGTTGTTGTTGCCCATAACACGCTAGCATTCTGCTAATAAACGCTGATTAGTCAGTGAAGGACTGATTACGACCAGAGATACCTCTTGATGGCATCGTGGCATCCCGAAGCGGGACCAGAAACAAACAAAACAAAAACTCTTCTAGCACGTGTATTTACCTGTGTCAGCTGTGTTGTCGATGCCTCGAGAGAAAAGAAAGTGCAGAGCACGAAAGCACCAAAGTGACTAAAGGATTGCCGTAAAGCAGTATCTCTGGTCATACGATGTGTATAACATACTATGGTAGTTAAGCAGCGAGTTACATCCGCGTACGGGAAACACACCCCAGAACAGCAGCGCAGCTGAAAGGTTTGTTTGAGCGGCGCCCTCTACTGTACAGGCGTGAATTTGCATTTCCTTCAGCCTTAGGCTTATTCATTTCACTTTTGGTGAAAGGGCCATACATTTGCCAAAAATATAACTTTATTTAAATATAAAATTTATTTATTTATTTATTTATTTTTAAACCAAAATAAAAACAAGCAAGCCCAGCCCAGGTGAGAGAGAAAGTAACCCAAAAAGTAACATAATGTATTACTTTCCATAAAAAGTTAGTTACTAACTACTAACTAAAAGTTAGTTAGGGAGTGACACAATTTTGTAACGCATTACTTTTAAAAGTAACTTTCCCCAACACTGATTATAAATGTTTACACTTCAGTATAGAACTAAAAGGTTTATACAGAACCCTTTAAGATTCTTTATAGAACCTTTTCTTCTAAGAGTGTCCATTTTATAAAATATTTTTATATTAACATATACAAAAACCTTGGTATATGGATATATCACCTATCATATGTACAGTCCCACTATGAGGCCAGTGGAGGGTTGATGTATCTGTACACTCGTTTTTGCTCATCTGTAACAAACGCACATGGGCGATAGTGATATCACATGCTATCTTGCTCAAGACAAGAACAGAACGCTCTGTTTGAGCAGGACAAGTGTAGGTCAAGAGTTAAGCCGGGGAGAAAACATATTATTTTCCACTAAAAGATATCTAAACGTCCTTATAACAAGATAAATTGGTAACACTTTACAATAAGGTTCTATGTTAATTTCAACATTTACTAATACATTATTGAAATCAAAAGTTGTATTTGTTAGCATTATGAACCCAAGCTACCATAAACTAACAATGTTATCTGTTATCTGTAAATGTTAATAATTACTGTAATAAATATTGCTCATTGTTGTTTAACGCATTAACCCACATTAACTAATGGGACCTCACTGTAAAGCGTGCGAAGAAAAAATGTGTAATATAATGTCTTGTTTTCAGATCATTTTTTTTATGTTTTTCTAGCCCCATTGTTCGTAAAATTGAATTGTTTTGAAAAAGGCTTTCATGCTTTAAAGAGGATGCAAAAGCACCATGAAAGTATATCCCGACAAAAATTCCCCACACAAAGCTATCGTTTGGATTCAGAAGACTTTGAATATAGTGCACATGGTCAAATGGACTATTTTTGTGATACTATTATGATGCTTTTGAGTCTTTTTTGTCCTCATTTATTGTAATTGTATGCAAAAGATTCCAGTACATCCTCCTTTTGTATTCCGTGGAAGAAATAATCATACGGGTTTGTAACATGAGGGAGAATAAATGTAAATTCAGTATCATTTTGGTTTAGGATACACTTTTGCTCAAAAGTTTACAGAAATATTACGATTTTTTTTATGTTTATAATGTTTCTCGTGTTCACCATGGCTGCATTTATTTGATCAGAAATACAGTAAAAACAGTAATATTGTCAAATATGATCAGAATTAAAAAATAACTGTTTTCTATTTGAAAATATTTGAAAATATAATCTATTCCTCTGATGCAAAGCTGAATTTTCAGCATCATTACACAGTCTTCAGTGTCACATGATCCTTCAGAATTCATTCTAATAATCTGTATCATGGTTTCCACAAAAATATGAACAGCACAACATACTAGAATGATTTCTGAAGCATCATGTGACACTGAAGACTGGAGTACTGATCCTAAAATTTTAGTTTTGCCATCAAAAAAATAAATAAGGATACCAAACTCATGACCGGTATATTCTCTGAAAATAAATTGTATTCTGAAAAAAAATATATATCTTTTTATGGGATTGCATATTTTTAGTGGAACCAAGAATACCAAATATAATACTACTACTGCATTGGTGGTGGTTGAGAAGATTTCCCTCTTCCATATGTAAAGCGCTTTGAGTACCCAGAAAAGCGCTGTATAAATGTAACGAATTATTATTAATTATTACTACTTATAAGAATAATAAAAAAAGATTTGTCCATGTGTCAGTAGTGGGAAAGAAAAATACAGTGTGTAGATTTGCATGTGGACCCGAGAGACCACAGGCGATCAACACTTTAATGTCATTGTGCAACACAATTAATTCCAGTTTCTAAGCTATTAGGTTTAGATTGCTTATCAAACTGCTCATTCAGATCGTGTCCCTCTGCGCTGCATCAGGGGTCACAGCGAAACGCTTTTCCCGGGTGAAGATAGAAAGAGAGACAGCGAACATAAGCCTAAGTGATTAAGAGAGACGCTGAAGGAAAAAGACGTCGGTATAAAGGACGGGCTAAAAAGGCAGAAAGTAATCCGAGACAGCTTGCGTGTGCCGGGCTCTCCTGTGACAACCACGGCCACTACGCTGCATATTAACGCAGTGCTGTGGCGTTCCTGCATGGCCTGTCCTTTAGTCTGTGGGATCATTCAGTGTGCGGGCGCTCTGTGTAGGGCCTGTCCGCTGCCGCAGCGAAGAAACTTGGACAGCCTGCTATTAGAATCGCTGGCCATCATGTGTCCCAGCATGCAGCGTGGCATACTAATCTCAGACACGGCCTTCTGACGCTGTGGAGGCCAGCGCGCTGAATGAATGAAGGTGCTTTCAGGGTGAAGTTGGCGTTATCTGAAAGGGAACGTCAGCAGAAACATGGACATCTGCTTAGAAATATCAAATATTCCACGGTGGAAATGAAACGAGAACAGGCTGGGGTGAGAATAACAAAATTGCATACTGTTCCCTTGAGGAAAAGAAGTGCACTTAATTACACTGAATGTGCACTTGTAGTGTAGTTCGAATCTTAAAAGTATGTATTTAAAAAAAATAACTCTACTTGCCAATAATATAATATTAAAGTCACACTATAACATGTATCCCTCTAGCTGTTAAAAACAAAACTGCATGCATTTTGTGGAAGAACATTGTTTTGGTGGTGCTTATGTGCGGATGAATATGGTTCCTTATCATAACAAATATAAAGAGAGAGAGATTATCCTACAGATATAAATCAGTTTATTATTAACTGATGACGTTACTGTAGCTTTACCCATTAGTAGACTTTATACTTCCTTGAAAATAAATTCCAGCACAGTGCTACAACAACCATAAATGACGCAATAACGCTTTACAATGTCTCAAACTCTGTTAGAGAGCTACACATGGCAGTTTATGTGTTCAATACAATTCTTTATTCTCCTATTGAGTAATAAAAACATCTCCACGTCACATTTACATTTCAAATCACTCAGTTCTCACCCTCACAGAAAAGCCAAGCCAATGTTGCTTAAGAGCTCTGTCTCGTTCTCTTTTTCCATCAGACTCTCCTCTGTTCGCCGTTTGATTAAACAGGTGATTCTCTGGAGGTTGGAGATTTAGCGGCTGTCAACCTTTCTCACTCGTTGTGACAGCTAACGCGTCAAAGTAGCCGGAGCAACTGTTCTCTATTTTCGGATGACGAGACACGCACAGGCGTGATGCATGTGTGCAATTTCCCGCGAAAACCATCCCGTCAGGTCTAAAATATAAACACTTATAAAAGGCTTACCATAGTGAATCAGGGTAAGACAAAACCACGTTTTGGAAGAAGGATTGATGATGTATTGACACATTATTTAAATTTTGTTAATTTTGAAAAAAAATAAAAAATAATACATAGTGCACCTTTAAAGTATATTATTTCCATAATAAATACTCTTTCTTTGTTCTACAAGTCTTTCTTTGCAATATTTATAATGCTTGCTGATTTAAGTGGTGTTTGCTAATGGGAATGTGTGTTATTTTACTGAGTGATCAGTCAAAGTAAGATAATTAGAGAGTTGGCATGATTTTTTAGCACATTGTACGCACAGAGCTGAACTGGCTTTTTCAACATTTATCATTTGCAATGCTGAAAAGTTAAACATGGCAGCCTAATAAGAGCAGGGTCAGAGAGAGAAGGTAATTACTGAAAATCTTTGAATGAATCAATTCATTTATATGAGACATTTTCCAAGAAAATGCAATTAAACCATTCAAAAATCTGCTTAACAATCGTGAATGTGCCTTTTTGACTTCCTCTGTGTGTGTGGCATTACACAAAAGCAAACCATTCAGTTACTGGTATTTGAAAATGGAAATACCAGATTCACAGGCATAATAGTCACCCACTATTCTTAAAAGTGCCTGATATTTCCAGCATAATATGAGCAATTTCCAGCTGTTCATGTGATTTCAACATGAAGCTGTTGCAGTGGATTTGAATTTCAGTTGGTGTGACACATACTATTCATTTCTGTATGTGTAAAAAAAAATTGTAAATGGAAAAAAATACATTCACACAGTTATTTTATTATAACAGGTGTGACATACAGTATTCTAGTAGATGTGAATGAGAAAATTATGCCATTCCACTGTTGGTTTTTTTTTTTTTCACCGTAGCTCAAAAAGACTCACATATATTCGATTAATTTAGTTTTTTCGACGGCTTAATTCCACATCCATATATGCAGATTCTCCGGAAAAGAAACCATGAATATATTTTAAGAAAAAGTAATACATTCTATTGATTTAATCTGACACTCAAAAAGCTATTCAGATCAGTTTTATTTTAGTTTTATAAATATTTTGAATTAGCTTTTATTTTTATATTTGTAGATTTCATGTTCATTTTTGTTTAAGTTGTAGTAGTTTTTTGAAGTTGTTTTTCTTCAATATCACTATTTAGGTTTAATTTATTTTTATTTCAGTTGTAGTTTAGTAAATTTTAGTTTTTATTTATTTCCAGTTAATAATTTTAGTGCTTCGACTTAAACTTATTTCCGTTTATTGACAGTTTAAGTTTAAGTTTTTTTAACTAATATTTATGTTTTATTTTATTTAAACTTTATTTCAATTAACAGATTAAAAAAAAAAAAAAAAGTTAATGATAATTACCCTGATTTTACCCTGACCCTCATTTATGATGAAATATGTCTATATAGTTTTTACAAAGTTTTTTGTTTTTAGTTTTATTTTGTTTAGTTTTAGATATTTTACTACTTAAACGTAACGAAAATGAGAAATATTCCCTTGGCAACTAAAAGAGTTGTTAAAACTGTCAAAAATGGTTAAAACTGTCAAAAATGTTCAACGTCAAAATCCTCCACATTTAACTTCATTTAATTTCCTAGTGTATCGGAGAGAAATGTAACAGCATGTTGATGATCTGCCAGTCAAATATAAATTATATAAGATTATGGTCATATATCGCCCACTTCTAGTAGTAAGCAAAAGGATTCATCCAAACATAGCCAATTTTTGTTGTGTGTTCACCTCTCAATCTGAAGCGTAGTGGATATGCACTCCAAAGCTCTGTATTGTGTAGAAGAGGAGTTTCTAAGACTCAATCCTGTGCATCAACTGCACTTAGCTCTTAACACAGAACGCTGGCAAGAGCCCAGACGCAACCCGCTATGAGTCACGTCTTTAAAAGCTCTGACCGCAGCAGCCAAAAGCAAAAGCTCCCAATATTTGTGATTAAACCGGGATGGACAACAGGCGTGCGAAGCCAAAAAGCCTTTTATTTTTAAAATATTCATCACTCCCAAGCATCTTTAATCCTGTTTTCAAAAGAAACGGGGGCGGAAGGGTGTTTGTGAAGGAAACAACACAATAGTCAAACACTTCACTGGGAATGTGATCAGAAATGCTGTTTTATGCATATGCATCTTTTTTCTTTAGCAGTTTTCCCCTATGTTGCCTTTACACTTGTTGTACGTTGGTATAAAAAAGGAAAGGGAACGGTTAAATATTAATCCCATTTGCATTTATGTATAATTGATTGCATAGTTGCAAACTGAATGATCGCTCTAGCAGTCCATTAAACAGAGAAATAGGATTGACAAGGCTGTACAAATGGGGTTTGTATCCGGCAAAGGTCGATCGCTAACTCTAAGTCCTTATTCCCAGATGAATGCGGTGAAACGCAGCTGTGCAATGAAGACTCCGCTGCATGAAGATTAATCCAACCTTGTGGATCTTACAAATCCGCACCTATGTAAACAATGCGATGTGATTTAGATGCAATGAACAAATGCATGCCAAAGCAAGCTAGGGATAAAACAAAAAAAACACTTTTGTTAAATAGCAAGAATGCAGACTTTTTATTTTTACTCTTTACAATTAACAAGAGATTATATGCACTTGAAATCCCACTTGAAGTAGACCCGTAATCTCTCAATGCGATTGTAAACGTGCAAAAAGTGGCAATTTGTTCAACACAAAAGAGCCATACGCTCTCATTTAAATGCTTCTAAGACAACATTTTCACTTCTTTATTTCCAGCTATATAATTAGGCAAACTGAGCCTTGAAGTCGTTCTGCAGGCCTTTTATGTAGACCCCCAGCTAAGCAAATTTGCATAATTGTTTTCTTCATTTAGGGTTTGCAGTGGCCACGAAAGGTATTTGAACACGCAAGTCCCACTTAAAAACAAATGAATGTTATTGCATTATATGCAAAATATCATCAAACAATATATACATTTATATTTTATAGTTTATATTTATATTTATATATAAACATATATAAATTATAAAAAAGAATAAAAGTAAATATAAGTAATTCTGTTATAAATGTAATAATGTGTGGTTGAAGTTGAATGTTTCATTGAATTCACTGTGGCCTTACGCCCCTGCCCACAACTATTGAGATGTTTTCAGGGTTTTGAAACAAAACAAAACAAAAATGAAGTATTGTGTGACTTGTGTTTGTTTGAGGTTAGTGAAACATTTTGATAGTGAATGTGATTTTTCTACACCTGTGGTTAATTCCTCTTGAGGAACTGTCTTCATACATCCACTAAAAATCACCAAACCACAAGCTGATATAAAGTGCCCTTTTTTGTGTGTTCAATAGAGCTGTTCGTGAATCTAAAAAGTCTGCAAAGTTTCAAAAATCAAAGTGCAGATAAATTAAGTTATTGTCTCCCAAAAGAAAGAATCGACTCTGAACTATTTCCAGTCTTACTTCCAGCACAAACCTTTAGATTTGTATATTTAATTAGCAGAATGCCAGCCTATGGTCTTCATTATGAACAACGTCTACTTTGACCTGCCCTCAAACACTGTAGTTGAGAGTTTGGTTCGTGTTGTCAATGTCGAGAAGATGCTGTTTTCTTCACTGCCAAAGCAAATCCATTTTGCATGCACTTCCAAAGCATGAGGACTCGTGCTCGAAATGATACGGTAAAACTGATGCCATCGTTACTTTTCGTATCACTATGTATCAAGTGCTGAGGAAACCTCCGTAGTTGAAATTCAGTTTTGGTAATGCCCGTTTCCTTTCTGGCATGTGCTGTAAGTGGTCGACCAATCACAACAGACTGGACCATGTGACCAATCAGAGCAGAGTAGACCAATCACAACAGACTGGGCCATCTGACCAATCAGAGCAGAGTAGACCAATCACAACAGACTGGGCCATGTGACCAATCAGAGCAGAGTAGACCAATCACAACAGATTGGGCCATGTGACCAATCAGAGCAGAGTAGACCAATCACAACAGACTGGGCCCCATGTGACCAATCAGAGCAGAGTAGGCTCTCAGAAAGGAGGGTTTAGAGAGACTGAATCCTTGATCAAAATGGTTTCAGACACAGATGCCCATAAGTGTGGCTTTAAAACTAATCTTTTAAAACTTAAATGTCTTCATGTGAAATGTTTTCTCGATAAGTGTGCTCATTCTCAAGGGGAGCTGAACCACACGGACACCACATGCCCTTCCACTGGAGCACCATATTCCATAGGCACTTTATGCCCCCATTTTAATATTTTATGCAAATATGATTTATTTAAAAAAGAACTGACAACGCATCCACAATGTCTGTCTTCCCTCACACTAATGCACTGACATTTATTTTAAGTGTCTGAACAGTTTTTGGTGCCAGTGTACCTACAAATGTGCTGTATGAAGCAGGATGGGAAACGGAAACAAACGCACAAATGGAGTGCCACTACGGACACACACAGTCCTTTGGCCACTTCCTAAAGTGAATTTCATAAACATATCTCAGTCGCCGTCATTGCGGCTGAGAGGGAGGGGCCGTATTTAATCTGACAAGCATTCGTTGTAAATCGATCAGTCTTCTGTTGGGTAATGCAGCACAATCCAATTGTGGGCTGATGGAACATGCACCATGATCTCTGGACAATTCGTCTCTTCTCTCTGTTTGCATGGCGTTAGCGTCCACGAGTTTAACGCAATCGGTTTAGAGAGTTCACAGATGGTGAATGCGCCGCTAATCAATCGCAACAGATTGCGTTTCAGTTCTCTTAGCGATCAAACGATGCTCCTTTATCTTTCTTAATCGCTCAGAGGAACTTGTTCTTGTGATGCAATTAAAAAGTGTAATTGACAATACCATTATATCGCTCCCTGTCCACATTAGTGGCGTCGCCATTAGAACATTTCTCACCAATCATTACGTTGCAGGTTGCATTTATCATTAGTGTCTTCATCGCCGGCTATTTTCTCTCAGAACGTTACTTTAATAAGCTAAGAAGCTAAGCATTAACCTGTGCAGTTCGTTGTACGCAAACTTACCTGCTTATCCCACGCATTATTGCTGGGGTCTGCTTCCTTTAAAACAGTCAGGAGCTAATATTACTTAATTAGCACATAATTATATACAATTCAAAGCAGCAGTGAGGCAGAGGTTGGGATGGCGGAAGCCAAATGCGCCGTATCAGCAAAATGGCTGTAATGTAATAAGTGATCTCCACTTAATGGAGTCAAGCCCTCCATTTAAGAGAATAAAAGCAGTGGTATGTAAGTGCTTTCTCTCTAGAGCCCGGGACTGCATATAAATCAGGTCTACAGAGCGGCCGGCAACCGATGCCATGTTCAGATGCCGCTTATGAAGATCTGTGCATCTGTGTGTGCTAAACCCTGTCTGTGCCATGTTTTCCGTGCTTTAAATGTCAGTACGGCCAGTAGGGGTGTAACGGTACGCAAAAATCACGGTTCGGTACGTACCTCGGTTTTAAAATCACGGTTCGGTTTATTTTCGGTACAGTAAGGGAAAGAAATGCAAACATTAAACTGCAGGTTGTTTATTACTATAAACTTTTTTTTAACAATTTGTTTACACTTTTTAATAAAATATAATAAAATATATATAAAATAAAAAAAAGAATAAGAAATAAAATACTGCTGCAAAGTTCTCCAATTAATAAAATACTCTCAGTCTCAAACCAATATCACATACTAAATTTAATGAAAAATATAAATAAATAACTATGATTACAGTGCAGCATTACCAATCCCAGCTTGTAGGCCTGCTCATATTTAGAAATTAAGACTGGGAAAAAAATTAACTTTAATTGTACAATTTGCTGTAATTAATTGCAATTCCTCCAAGCTTGTAATCATCAATAATTAAACTTAGAATCACCTAATTAAATGAAACACCGGGGGGAAAAAGGAACAGAAAATAGCCCTATATTAAAATAATATTAAACATATATATCAATGTATTATTCTTTTTCAATAATCAATCAACAATCAATTTAAGATTTTTTTTCCCATTTTTTTTTTACTAATTATCAAAATAAAATATATTCCTACAAAGCTATTATTACCAGAGCATGTGATCAGAGCAGGTCATTTTACCATTGTTTTACCAGCTCAGCAAACAGAAGTCCACTACTGAGAAATTTCACCTTATTTGAGCGGACTTGCTTTTCCAGTGCGTGATCGGTACATGATTGGAGTGTTTGGGCCGTTAACGACAGAGCAGAACGCGCAGCGCAAACACGGAGACGAACACTGAGCAGAGAGCGCAGCGCGCAGACACACACACACACACACACACACACACACACACACACGGAATGGAGAGTGCGGCGGCGCACACGGAGGCGGACCGGAAAAGCTTTTTTTCGCCCTGCAGTCGATTTCATTGGTTTAGGTTACAGTGACGACGAGTAAAACTAAAACCAGACGGGCTCTGGTAAAACTTTAGAATCAGCTGCAGGGCGGGATTTGCGCTGAACGCGAAGGCTTCCGCCACTTAATATGTTCGTGTGGAAACACGAAAATGTACCTATGTTCCGCACACAAAATATTGCATTCAGTCATTCGGTACACACGTGAACCGAACCGAAAGCCCTGTACCGAAACGGTCCGGTACGAATACACGTACCGTTACACCCCTAACGGCCAGCTATCCTCAATTTCCCAGCAACAACACACACACACGTACTCAGGGAAGAATGGAAAAGGTTTACAAATCCTCAGCAGGTAATGATATATAATGTACAGTACACTTTAAAAGCTTTTGCTTCACTTGGTAACATCTACCATTAACTTGTTCTATCTATCCATCTATCTATCTATCTATCTATCTATCTATCTATCTATCTATCTATCTATCTATCCATCCATCCATCCATCCATCCATCCATCCATCTGTCTAGCTATCATACTGTATATGATTTTGAATATACCACACAAGTCACATAGCCTGGGTTTCCCCATGCTGCCTTGCGCAATTTTATTCACGCTGCTAGGCAGCCTTGACACCATGGACCAGATTTTCCCCTCAAAAAGGGAATCAATCACAGGACGGGGAGGGAGCAGCAAGACGATGACGACGTCTATGCGACACACCAAAGCAGTTTGTTTATATCTATGGATCCAACATGGCATCAGACACGAAGTTACCTTTCGATGCAGCCTTAGATAGTGTTCTAAGTAGTTTAGAACGCAAGCATCTTCTTCCTCATCGAATTTCTGTCGCTCTACATACGTCATCTGGTATAATTGAAACGATTGGCTATGAGCTACGTGCAGGCGCATTTGATAGACATTCATAGCGCCCAATAAACGGCTCTGGGCATTCGTAAATCACGCCTCAAATACGAGAAAATGAACATGTGGTTCTCAGACCACGTCTCAATGAGAAAGAGGTCTGACGTTAGCCAGGCTACAAGTCACATGGACAGGTTAAGGTGCATTTCCGTTCTGCGAAACAATTATTTTGTTTTCCACAAATGTTCATTATGGGTGCACTGTCCCTTTAAGGTAATGAGTGTACATTTTTACTTCTGCGCTGTAGTAGGCACATCATTTCCATTCAGTGTTTCTATTGCAGCATCACTGTCATCTGATAAAAAGCATGTTTGACATGTTACAATACCTCTTGCACAAGTGATAAAAAGGTTCATTTATGAGCCCTGGTTACCCTAATGATGAACTCTAAACGATGTTATCACATTTTGCATTCCAAAGGTACTAATTACAACCAAATTAGACTCAAAGGAGTAATTAGGCTTTCTTTTGTGAAGGTTGTTGGAGGGAAAAATCTGAATCTGAATGTGTTGTTAATTACTGAAACGACTGCACACTCTTTTCACTTTCAGTGTGAAGTTCTGATCTTTATGCCATATTTAACAATATTAGCATTCACCACCTGTCAGATGCATTTCTTGTTATTTGCGAATGCTCATTGTATTGGCTAGGTTGCCATGAGTGAGCGGGTGGCCGGCTTGCCAATCTCATTGCATTTGCTGTGTGTTAAACTTTTGATTGGCCTGTTGCTGCAAATGGAGAATGTATTTATGGGGTTGATTGCAGAGCTCATGGGCCTCTTACGAGAGAGGGGAACTCATTTGCAGTCCACTGAAAATACATTTCACACACTTTAGATGGGTTTTATCCGTGCACGCTGCACTCGGTTGGACGCTGCCACAATTTAAGGCTGCATTTACACTAAGGCACTGATCCATATCCTTTTTTTTCCCTGTCTATTTACATTCTTTCAAGATATAAAAGTGTTTTTACATGAATACGTCACAAAACAGCCAGGATCCAAATGTAATATTATATTTATTATGTATGTGTACAATACTGTACACTGTACTATACACATAATTAATAAATATAATATTCATAGCCTATATATTTATTACTTTTATGAATGTAATTTTTTTATTTTTTTTTAAAACAAATTCATTACTCGTGAAAATAACAATGATTGAATTATCACGTTGTTATTATTGTTATTATTATTGGATAAAAAAAAAACATTTTTCCTAATTGTATTGATGTATAAATATATAATTTTTTTTCTTTTTTACAAATAAATTATTCATCAAATCTGTAATGATTGAAATTGAATGCCTGATTAAATTAAATTAATAGTAATTTTTGCAACACCACATACGAGATACAGCCAGCATCATTGATCCTAGAGCAGATCTCTCTATGAAACACAGCATTAATTCTAACCATGTTCCTCTTTGTCTTTTCTGTCTCTCAGGCCCCTCAACAGATGGGCACATTGGCGTTCTACAGGTATGAGCAGCCCGTCATGGACTACTGCCAGGCTCACCAGCCCCTGCACATGAACAGGGGCTTTGAGCCCCCGTCCCAGGCCCTAGAGGGGCTGGGGGCACGAGAACGCTGCGCCGTCCCGTCCGCTGGCCTCCTTCCTTCCGTGCCTGCAGCCCCTCTGTCAGATATCCGCACCCTCCCGCAGTGAGCCGGAGATGGACTCGTCCCTGTCGCCTGGATGTCCCCGGAGGGCCTACGCTCTACCCTCAACATGAACCCACCACGAGACTGATGTAGAGATATATGGGCCAGTGTGATGGACTACAGACTCACAGGAGAGGACAGGATCGACTCTGTCTTTGTCGTGAAGTGGGTTAAAACGCACTCTGGTTTGTCATTCGCAAGGATCATCATTGTACTGTACGATCGATGTGTTTGGAATAATCTAACAGGATGTTTTTTTTAGGGGGGTGGGGGAGCATTTTATCCGGATGCTTTAGGCTTTTTGTGAGCTCGGCCCTCTAAATGTTTCAAAAGCATCTCAAGCGAGAATTAAACATCAAGGCCTTTATGGACTCAAGAGCATGCATACTTTGAAAAAGCAAACATTGGTAACTAAATGTTACCCGAAGTAATTAAAAGTAAAACGCCGTCATGGATTCAAGAAACCCGAGCAGCAGCAAGCAGAGGAATTTCTGAGCAGGTTCTGAGCAAAAAAAATAAATAAAAAAAAATCTCTTTTATCTCTTTCTAATAAGGCCTTTCAGAAGGACTCCTGCCCCATGAAGTCAGCGATAATTGCTTTATATAAAATTTCCCAAATTTAATTCCTCAAGGTGAGCTGGCGAATTTGAATTGTAAATGATAATATGACCCTCACTTGACGGCTTCTCTATTGTAAATCTTTCAAACGAGTCTTGATGGTTTGGTATTATGATGAAAGACTCCATCATGCCATGCTGATTTTCCTCTGAAAATCACTGACAGCTGTGACATCATTTATCAGTGCTGTTTTACACCGACTGTGAAAAATGTCTGACACAATCTGTGAGGTGTTCACATTGAGTTTCCTTTCACTTATAGGATGTTAACACCAGGGTCATTCCTGTTAGGCCTTGACTTTGTGCTAGTTTAATTTATTTCAATAAAATGGTCTTGAAGACAATCAGGTCAAGATCAGGCACTTAAAACATAATTCATATAACAATACCAAGAATGATATTTTTGAAATATATCATTAAGCAACTTTTTTTTTCATTTGTAAAAAGCATTTTACCAATAACTAACAGAATGGAAAGTCGTGGACACGGGACAATTAACAAGTAAAACAACGTGTTTTAGGGGACATGAAAACTTACAGTAAATATAACATGATTATTATTTTTACCATGGCAAGAAAGTTTACATGACGATGATACTTTTCGAAATTGTCTTTTAAAAGTTTATCAGGCAGGATGTTGTTTCCCTACAAAACGATGTCACTTCCTGGAGAGTGATGTCATTAAAGAACTTTTTTTTTTGTAAAAAGCAGATTAACAGAATGGAAATCGAGGACAGTTGGAAATTAAGAATTAAAACAACTTGTTTTTGTTGTTGAAGCCTATTGGTAGCTTCCTTTACGTACCCATTAAGAAAGTGGATGTATGCTACAGTGTACTACGTTAGTACCATAAACTGTTAACCATCATCACCTTGCCCCTTTATTCCATGTAACACCGCCTTTGGACATTGTGCCGTATCTCGCAGAGGCATGGACGATCCATTAAATGACATGTAAAAATGGATTCCTTTTCTTTCTGTTTTGCCACAACTCACATTCCAGCTGGAACTGTACAAATAAAGACCATTGGAGTGACCTAGAGACGCTGTAAAGTGGGAGGAAGCTCTTCCCAGACTGGACTACTTGTCTTGTACATATGTAAATTAAAACAAGGATGTCTTTGCTTCTACAGAAACACAATCTTGTTACCAGGAAGAGGAGCCTTATCTTTAATCCAGGAGGAAGTGAACATGCATTCTGTGTGTGCGTGTGCGTGTGTGTGTGTTAGCGCGAGTGCATGAACTGAAAGTGCGAATGGAAAAAGAAAGAGAAGATGGCTGTGTTTGAATATTAGCCTGCTGTTTAAAAAGAACATTGGTTTAAAAAAATTTTACTTTCCTTTGCGATTTTACATAATTGCAACATATGTTCGAAGCATCTGTCAAGTGGCACAGTGCGTCAAACACCTGTCCTCTAATAATGATTACAGTGATTTTCCAACCAAATGTTTTTATACCAGTATTTATGTGAGAAAAAAAAGAAGATAACTAGTATATACTTTTACATTTTACATTATCCCGACCCCTTCAATGCAATACTTGTGTCTGTAGAGCGGAATGACCCGTTTCAGTTCTGATGCCAAGATTGTGATGATTATTTTAAGCATTTGACTGTGTTTTCCTGTATCTTAGCAATGAGGTCGATGTATTTCATTTTGTCTATTCAACAGTTATAAAGCGTAAATTTGTTTTTTTTTAATATGCCTATCCGTCTCTTATTTTCTCTATTTTGAGGACGTTGATCTAGTACTATGCATAACATGCTCTTATAAACGTAAGATATGGTGGCTGTTTATGTGTTTTCACACTGTTGAACACTGTTGTTTTTTCGCCGTCCGACTCCATGTTTTTAAGAAGCCATAGAAAGTTCAACCTGATGTTATTATGCAAATTTCCCTTAAAAAGCCCATTATTTTGTTACTGTGGCCGTGCACAATAACATTTTCCTAAAATATTTGTGCAATTGTAGTCTGTTTCAAGTAGCTATAATATTCCTCTGTAAGATTCTCCTCAAACTATCTCTCCGGCATGACAATATTTGACCTGAAAGAGAAAACTGATGGTAGAAGAAGACAGAAATTCATGCTACATTACTGCAACGTGTAAAAGTTGTGTGAATGAGCTCTGACTCATTTAAATTGAGCTTGCTATAAGCATGTGCGTTCATTTGTGTAGATTATAGGGTCATAAAAATTGTTTTTCCATTTTAAAACAATGAGTCTGATGATGAATCACGCCAATTGAATGTTAGCAATGATATAAAAGAAGTTAAAGAAGTGTGTTGCGCAAAGTATTCTTGGCATCACTGCTAGATGCTAAATGGCATCACTGTGAAAACCCCTATAACACTTTGTGCTGGGGAATGTTTGAGATCACAAAATTCAAGGGGTGTTTGTCATAGAATTTCCAGAATGAAGAAACAGAGGAAAAATACCCATAGCAAATGAATGCAGCAAGTTTAAAATGCACCAATCCTGAACATTAAGGAAGCAGAAGTAAGCTCCGGTAAAGTTAAAAGCACAAACGGCATGTCGGTGATGAATGGTTATGTATTCCTCCACATTCAATACGGCGTTTCATCTTTTACACTTCATTATAGCGTGTGCATCCATCAAAACCTCTGGCTTTGTGCTGTCAGTTTGATCACCTTCAATCATAGACGCTTGTACTCGCTCAATTTGACATTTAGGCTCTCGCCCTGAGACTTCTGAGAATTCTCGAATTCTTCGCCCATTAAGTTTTATTCCTCTGGGAAAGAGTCGTCAGCGGTGCAAAGCAGCCGTGATCCGAGAGGACCGGAGAGAAAAGAGCCCGTCTAGTAAAGATGTTCAAGCCCTTTACAGCAGCATGCTAACAAATATCTTATGTACTATATAGGGAGTAACAGCCCTGTCCCTGTTGACTATTAGATTTCAGTTTGCCTCTGCTTTATTCACAGGACCTAGTTTTGAAGAAGTTCCTGGCGCAGCAGAAATTGCTTCATCATCATGTTTCTCAGCCATTTGGACAAACAAGTACATTGTTAGAATCGAACAAAGAGTTTCTTTCTTCTACACTCTCAAAAATAAAGGGTATTTGATGGATCCATGAAAAACCTTTAATATCTATGGAACCTTTGCATTCATGGAAAAGAGGTTCTTCAGATTTTATTAAATGTTCTTCGCACTAAGAAAAAAAAAAGGGTTCTTTTGAGAGTTGTTCACTGAAAGATCCAAATATGGTTCTTCTGGCATCAGAAAACTCCTATTTGAAACCTGTATTTTTAAGAGTGTACCAACACTTTGTGGTGGGGACAGTTTGAGATCACAAAATCCAAGGGGTGTTTGTCACAGTATTTCCAGAATGACCTGGTTATCCTCCTCCATCTCATGAGAAGACAGAGACTAATTCAAGAGCCTGTATCTCTGCGAAAACATGACCGCCGTGCCACAGTGAATCCTTTTTAATGTGAGAGTGATGTATGAGGAGAAACGTTCAGCTTAAGACCTTGGTGAAACTCAGATAAAACTTCAACTAGCAGCCCGACTGATGAAACTCATGTACAGAAGTGATGGGGAAGCTGCTTTGAAACTCATATTCGTCAAACTACAAGTTACTGATAAAAGACATTTAAGCAACAGCCAAGCTAAAAAGAAAAAAAGAAGAAAAAAAAAAAAGATTATATAGTTCAAGTTATTAACTGAGACTCATGTGTCTTGCACTGTAAAAAATAACATTATCCAGTAATTTTACGGACATTTCTGTTAACCCTTAATGACATGTATAATTCAAACTACAGGTAAAACACCTGTAAAAAATGTCATATTCATAATTCATATTTATACAGTACATTTTACCCTATTTTTACAGACTTTGTTTTACAGTGAAAATATACATATATAATATATATCTTATATAATATATTTAATAATGTATCTATATAATTTCTGAAGGATCATGTGACACTGAAGCCTGGAGTAATGATGCTGAAAATTCAGCTTTGATCAGGAATAAAATACGCTTTAAATTACTTGAAATTGTAATGATATTTCACAATATTATAGTTTTTACTATATTTTTGTATAAATGCAGCCTTGCAGAATATAAGAGACTTCTATGATATACATTTAAAAAAAAAAATCCAAATTCATACAATGAAATAAAAACAGCAATAATCAGGTATATATTTATTTTGCAGTAAAAAATGACATGAGCAGAGTGGCATGCATACAAGAAAACACTTCTTGTTTTGTTTGGTTTTCATTGTTCTTTTGGCACTTATGTGACACAGAACAGGGGAAAATCAAAGCTTTGTTGTTTCTGAATTTATTCAGTATATGATTTCCCCCTCATCTTCCTACTTGCATTATGCATGCCGTTTGAATTTCTCTCGCACAACTCATACAATGTTTTACTGATTGTAATGGAACATTCTTATCTTATGTTGCTTTCATCTTCCCATAAAATGCCGACTGATGTCATAGATATCACCTTAAATAATTGGTGCGATGTTTATCATATTCTTGGTTTATACCCACAGCACCATGCAAAACATTAAGATTGATTATTCTCTATGAAAGCTACCATTTGAAATCCTGACACTTTCATCTGAGTTCCACACTGTCTGTTATGCTCCGGTATCGGCAGAGATGATCACAAGCCAAATGGAGCTGATACAGTAGTCAAGGCTTTTAACACGGCTTAGGTTTTGCCCCCGATGGCTCCGAAACCACATCACAGTTTTACAAAATGAGGCCTTTCTTTCATTACGGCGCAGTGCGCCCGTTCAGAAGTCAGTTTGTTTGTAAATTTGCCTCATAACTGTGTTAAAAAGCGATGCTGCATGCAAGAGTTTGACAGAAAGAAAACACAGGGATATTTGAGCCATTTGAACTACATTCTAGAACACAGTTCCAGCGAGAATACAAATTGCCACCGTTTACTTATGATGTTCCAAAACTGTATTCTGTTTTTCCATGGAACATAAAGAGAAAGTTTTTGGTTGTAGTTTACAATAAGTTTTCATTTGTTAGCATTAGTTATCTGCCTGTTAGATATCATTAATAATGAACAATAAAGCATTTATTAATCTTAGTCAATGGTAGTCATTTACTAATTTATTTGTATTTTTTAAATCCAAAGACGTATTGGTTAGCATTTGTTAATGCACTATTAACATTAAAGAAGAAAAAAATACACTGAACAATTAGATATTTTATTAACTAACATTAACAACAATTAATAAATGCTTTAAAAATATGTTGCTATGCATTAACTAATGTCAACAAATGATGCCTTATTGTAAATTGTTAAAGTGATTTGTATTAATAAACTTAATTTGGGATGTTCCTTGCACAAACGTATACTTAAAAAGGGTCATTTAAACTTATTTTATGCTCTTTTTGCGTTTTAGTGTTGTTTTTGGAACTCAGAATTCATAATTTATTATTTTATGTTTCACAGAAAAAATGCAAGCATATGGTTTGGAACTGTAACAATTCAACTGAAAGCAGTTTTACTGAAGATAATCCAAAGTAAACAAAAAACAAAACCAGGTTACACCAACAAAGCTAGACAAAAGACAATGTACACACAAGGACTAATGACCAACAAGAAACACCTGAACACAATGAACCAATGATGAAACAGAATGGATGAACCAAGAACCAATGAGAACTTGACACATGAAACAAGGGAACCAATCAGAACATGACACATGAGACTAGGGGCACGTTCAAGCTCAAACCGGTGTGCAACATTTTGCTACGGTTTCTAGGTTGATGAACTAAAAATATAGCATATCAACAGTGATCAGAAATAATGATAAGCCTAATACTCACAACAAAAATAATAAGGTCATATAGATCATAACACAGTCTTGGAGGTCAGAAGTGGATTATCCTTCACCTGAAATGTTTGTCTTTTCATCCTGAAATGTGAGGCAAATGTTGGATCACAATAATTAGGAACCACAGTTTCCACAAATCCCTTCACTCAATTGGTATGTTCTCTTTTATTCTGGACGGCAAGGGCAGTGACTGTAACATTGAGCGTATTTTGCAGTATTAAACATGTATACCGATTTAATCAGGCTCTGAAAATTCTTCAAAAAAGAACACAAAGAATGGCCTATACTCCGCAACTCTTGCATCATCAGAATGGGGTGTTCAACGCTTTTACAACTTTTTGTCGGGGCTGAACACAGCCTTGGGAAGCACAAGACATGATCACATGAGGGCAAGGAAGTCACATGGCAAGAAACCAGGAACAAATTTTCAAAATAAAAAAAAGACAAAAGAAAACTACTCGAAATGGATCATATTAACATAGCAGTCACATTAAAGGGATATTTCACCGCTGGAAAGATGAATGTATTTAAATTATAAAAAATTATTTTAGAAGTTGGAGCCCTCTAGACTGAGAAAAGCCAGAAAATGTATTTTTGGCTCATGTGGATGAAAGACAACAACAACCCAGAATGCACTTGCTTCGCTGCCCTACGAGGACACTCCAAAGCCACGCCTACCGGTTACAGAGGGCAGTGTCAGGAGAAATGATACAACTAGGCTACTAGTCGACTCGACACTGAAAAGACGGCGTTTTATCGTGAGATCCCCCTATGGGCGGGTTGAAGACATGCGGGACGAGCTCCTCCTACTGGCTGGAGTCTCTCGCCTCTGGACAGAAGAGCCTCTGATGAGCTAAATGACGATTTTTGCGTCATCTGAGTTTTTTTTTTTCAGACACACAATACAGAAATCTCTCGTCTCAGGGGGACATGAAGGAGGGAAGCACAGTCTACACACTAAGGGTTTCTACTGATACAAAGCTTAATGCTAATCGCTGAAGTATCCCTTTAAGCAGGGCAGAAGAAAAGTCTTTAATTCAACAAGCTTGTGGGAGTAAATGGCAGAAAAACTGGGACGCATGTGTGGGTTGCAGGAAGACAGGCGAAGATGAAGAATAAAGTTCCAATATGAAGTTAAATTATGGTACGAATAATACTCAGACAGGCAGGGCAACACACACTAAATGTAACATATTCCGAACAATATAGGGCTGTGAGGGAAGGACTTATAGTGACTCAAACAAGATACATGAACAGAATGAACTAATAACAGTCAGTGACCATGGAAACAAGGGACTGGCAGGAAAATCAAACAAAGAAACACATAATGGGAATGAAAACAAGTCCATGATAACTAAGACAAACTGTACATAACTGTGACAGCACGTAAGAAAGGAAGACCTTTCTATAGAATACAAAGTATCATAAAACGAGGTAAAATTATAGTCATAATGTAAATAGGATGGACTTTATTGTATTTACAAGATTAAGAATAAGTCGCACTAATCTTAATGCAACACTTCATATCATGGTCAAACACAACTCTGGTTTATGTCAGAAAAAAATATATATATAAATGACGTTCTCGAGAAATGGTGACCTGAAAAAAAAGAAAATCATCCTTGTGTTACATCTTCGTCACACTCCAGCACAGTAGGTGGCAGTATGCAGCTTTCCAGTTTCCAGTCCGCCAATAAATGTGACAGGAACAGCATGAGAGTAAGTAAAAAAATGACCAAATATACATTTTATGGGTGAACTATTTCCTTAACTTGTTAAAGTATGATCAAAACGTCCTTTTTCCTGCATAAATTCTGTTGTTCTCATCACATCCAAATTAAGCCTCAGCTGTTTTCCTCTGAGTTCTGCAATTTAATGGAGACCAGCTTTTTTCACAAGATGCTTTACTGGCTTTTCAGCTTCATTGACTACATCTGCCATAATAAATGCAATAAAAAGTAGTTTCATTCAGTGCTTTGAAACATTCTCCCTTTTTTGAACAATCAGTCAAGGTAATTATATAAAAAACCTAAATTGGAAAGCCCAAATGATATAAATGAAGATGAGAGACTTTCCACTACGCACTTGTGGCAGACACGTCCTATCATGTAATTGTGAGGCGAAAGCTATTTGAGTCTATATTATGCATATTACAAGATATTACGAGATATGAATGCAGCAGATCTAATTTGTAGGCTAACTTGTTTCCGAGCTCTGTTGCAGTGAGATGAATTAGATGCGGTTTGAAGTTGATTCTCTCTTGCACACAGTCTTCTATATAGTGTCAAATGTTGTCTGATTCTCGAATTGCAATTCGAACAATTAGGCTGTATTGATGCTATTCATCTAATCAGATTGCACTTGTGACACATTTACTCCAGGGATACGTGGTGAATGTGTAATGTTATCATGAACATGTCAAAGTCACGAGGACAATTTCTAAGAATAAATCAAGGACACTGGATGTAAGACGGCTGAACGACCGCTGGATATATCTTTAACTGGTTAACTACCACATATGTGCCAGGCAGATGGGGCAAGAGATGTTTTGGCAGCAAAAATAGAGATGTTTTGGAATACAGGTGTGTGTGACGTAAGTTTGTATGTACATATTCCAAAAAAAAAAAAAAAAAGATTTCCAGGTTAATTTTTTCAAAATGTAACATGGGAACTGTTGATTTAGTCATTTACTCACCTTCATGTTGTTCCAAACCTGTATGGCGTTCTTTCTTCAGTGGAACACAACAGATTTTCGATATCTTTTCCAGATAATGAAAGTGAAAAGCTCAATATGACAAAAACACTTTTCATATATTTAGGTCATATGACTTGTGCACAATATTCCCAGTCTTCCAGTCATGGAAGGATGTATACATCTGAAACTGTGAGAAGATGCATGACTTCAATTTTGTTCTGTTTATCACCTAAAAGATATGATTGGCATAGAGTGCATGAATCATATCAAGTGAATTACATTTATGCATTTGTGCTTTTTAGTCCTTTTTGGAACTTGACTGGTGTGGAGATTTGCATGGAAAAGATCAACGCATTCTCATCCTAGGGCGTCATATACTGACGCTTTTGACATTTCGTCTACATCCAACGCACATGGCACCCTTTAGCGTCAATATGACACGCACAGAACTTTGTTCGGTTATGGGTAGGTTAAGGTCTGGGGTAGGGTTAGAGTTACACCGCTAAGAGGTGCCTTCTGGCCCATATCTATCTGCGTCTCATATTGACGCTAAAGGGTGCCATGTGCGTTGGATGTAGACGAAATGTCAAAAGCGTCACTATATGACGCCTTGGGATGATATACACTAACATTCAAAAGTTTGGGGTTCAGACAGAAGTCTCTTCTGCTCTCCAAGCCTGCATTTATTTAATCAAAAATACAGTATAAAAGCAGTAACATTATGAAATATTGTTACAATTTAAAATAACTATTTTTGAATTTGAATATCATTTATATTGTAATTTATTCCTGTGATCAAAACTGAATTTTCAGCATCATTACTATGTCACATGATCCTTCAGAAATCATTCAGATATGATGATTTGCTTCTCAACTTTTCTTACAGTATAACTATCAATGTTGAAAACAGTCGTGCTGCGTAATATTTTTGCTTAATACTTTTTTTTAAGGATTGTTATATAAATATTAAATTCAAAAGAACAGCTTTTAATTGAAATATAAATATTTTGTGAAATTATAAATGTCTTTAATGTCACTTTTGATCAATTTAATGCATCATTGTTGAATAGTATTAATGTATTTTAAAAAAAATGAATGGTTCCACAAAATTATTGAATAATGGTTTCACAAAATTTAGAACATCATATGTGCTTTTAAATGACATGAGTAAACAATGACTGATTTTTCATTCTTGGTTGAACCTCCTTTATCTCACGGAGCTGTTCGGAGTGATTTAGGATGCAGCAGCCGGAGTCTGATGGGTTCAGAGCCCAGTGCGCATCTACAGATTGACTGATGGCTTGGATCAGCGCTGGGTGGTGCACTGTTTTTTAGGTGGTGTACCGCAGTGGAAGGCAGCTGTCTCTTCCCCACTCTCTCTGCTGCCTCATGGTTCGGTATACGAGGTCCTGTCACAGCCAGTCGCAGGGACGGGACTCCAGGCAGGGCGGCTCTGAAAGGCGCTGATTTCCCCAGGGATGCTGAAGAGAAAAAAGACTGAGCGAGAATGCTGTGCCACCTCTCTGATCACTCTGCAGGGCAACAGACAGACAGGGTGTGGACCTACAGAATGGCACCAGTCCTACTGACATCAGGTTTATTTTTAAACTCGCCTGAACAGGCCCTTGTCCTCTTTCAAAGTCTCCTCGTTCTGTCCGAGTCAATGTCAGGACACTTTTCAGAGCCAGGGTTAGTTAGTGGAAGAGTCTCAACTGGTGAAGAATAAAAAAAAAGAAAATTAAATGAAGCAACTTTTAAAATATATACGGTATATATATGTATATGTATATACAAAGAGATATCAAGTATCAAAGCATACATTGACTACAACATAATCAGTTATTAATATGTCATTGGTCCACACAATTTGGCTTGTTTGATTGTGTTATAATCACAAATAAAACAATTGACTCAGAGTAACTATGCAATTTGCATACAAAATCTTGAACAAGTTCTTAATCATTTTTGAATAAAGGCTGAAGATATCAATTGTAGGCCAGACATCAATATACATACACTCACCTAAAGGATTATTAAGAACACCTGTTCATTTTCTCATTATGCAATTATCTAATCAACCAATCACATGGCAGTTGCTTTAATGCATTTAGGGGTGTGGTCCTGGTCAAGACAATCTCCTGAACTCCAAACTGAATGTCAGAATGGGAAAGAAAGGTGATTTAAGCAATTTTGAGCGTGGCATGGTTGTTGGTGCCAGACGGGCCGGTCTGAGTATTTAGCAATCTGCTCAGTTACTGGGATTTTCACGCACAACCATTTCTAGGCTTTACAAAGAATGGTGTGAAAAGGGAAAAACATCCAGTATGCGGCAGTCCTGTGGGCGAAAATGCCTTGTTGATGCTAGAGGTCAGAGGAGAATGGGCCGACTGATTCAAGCTGATAGAAGAGCAACTTTGACTGAAATAACCACTCGTTACAACCGAGGTATGCAGCAAAGCATTTGTGAAGCCACAACACGCACAACCTTGAGGCGGATGGGCTACAACAGCAGAAGACCCCACCAGGTACCACTCATCTCCACTACAAATAGGAAAAAGAGGCTACAATTTGCACGAGCTCACCAAAATTGGACAGTTGAAGACTGGAAAAATGTTGCCTGGTCTGATGAGTCTCGATTTCTGTTGAGACATTCAGATGGTAGAGTCAGAATTTTGCGTAAACAGAATGAGAACATGGATCCATCATGCCTTGTTACCACTGTGCAGGCTGGTGGTGGTGGTGTAATGGTGTGGGGGATGTTTTCTTGGCACACTTTAGGCCCCTTAGTGTCAATTGGGCATCGTTTAAATGCCACGGCCTACCTGAGCATTGTTTCTGACCATGTCCATCCCTTTATGACCACCATGTACCCATCCTCTGATGGCTACTTCCAGCAGGATAATGCACCATGTCACAAAGCTCGAATCATTTCAAACTGGTTTCTTGAACATGACAATGAGTTCACTGTACTAAAATGGCCCCCACAGTCACCAGATCTCAACCCAACAGAGCATCTTTGGGATGTGGTGGAATGGGAGCTTCGTGCCCTGGATGTGCATCCCACAAATCATCCATCAACTGCAAGATGCTATCCTATCAATATGGGCCAACATTTCTAAAGAATGCTTTCAGCACCTTATTGAATCAATGCCACGTAGAATTAAGGCAGTTCTGAAGGCGAAAGGGGGTCAAACACAGTATTAGTATGGTGTTCCTAATAATCCTTTAGGTGAGTGTATATATATATATATATATATATATATATATATATATATATATATATATATATATATATATATATATATATATATATAGCATATATATAGCATATATATTGCATTATAAAAGTATTTTTAATGCATTAATGCCTTTTGATGCACCTTCCAATGCATTTTAAGATCTCATGATTATCGTAACAACAGTTATAATACATTATAATACTTATTTTCTCTTCTATTCTATACATTGTTACACCTTTGGAAAGTATAATTGATTAAAACACATGACAAGCAATTTCAGATGTAAAATCTGCAAACATTATAATGCATTATAAAGTACATTATGAATCCCTTTATAATGCATTATACATAAGGGCTTTAAGTAAAGTGTTACCAATTAACATTTTTTTTTATGTCTTTTCACAAACTAATGATATATATATATATAAACAAATTAATTATATGTAGTCAACAATTCGATTGTGAATTGAAAAAAATATATAGTTGAATGCAACGTATGAATCGCTTTTAATAAATACATATCATAAATACAAACTGAAGTAGAAGAACTCTCTGTGTTGAGGCAGAAAATAAAAGTTCAATCATGGAGTGACTGTAGGCGGAAAGAGGACAATGTGTCAAAATGGATAGAAATGGAAAATAAGATATGATTACAGTTTTTTCCAATTGCTAACACACAATTTTGCAAACTAGGCTGGTTTTATTAAAATACTTAACACAACCACACACCCAAACTGCAAAATACCTGATATATTCTGCAAAATGAAGCACTGCAACCAAAACTACAAATTACATTATCAATATCAAACTTTTGCACGAAATGGCGCACACTTCATTCATATTACCAGATTTGTGCTCACAAAAAAAACAGTAAACTGAAAAAGATTGAAGTGTTAATGATTAACCATTGAGGTGTTTGGTCATGTGACACATGTATGGGCCAATCAGCTCATGTAGTGTCATTTTGAATGGCAGTGTTCTGAAATGGCAATCATGTGACTTTATGTCAGATTTTTGTGTCTTATGCAGAGAACCGTGTTGAGTGCATTTAAAAAGTGCCATTTTGAATTGCAAAATGTGTGTAAAGCAGAAAATGTGTTTAGACTTTTACAGACTTGAGAAGAGGTTTTGCTTTCTGTGTCAGTTTAAATAATTGTGCTGTGCATGTCATTTTAGTGTGTTAATGGAAAAAACTGTAAGAGGTCTTGATTTTTTTTCATGCTCACTTCCTGCAAAGTTTTTTTCTGAAGTTGAGTTTTGTTCCATCAAGACCTTGTATCCGGTGTAATATTGTACGACACACAAAATTACTCATCCTTTAAAGCAAGAAAAATGCCTTCATGCGTCAGTAGATTTGCTCTAGTAAACAAACTACTTCACGTTCTTCAAGATGGATTGATTTTCTTTCTCCCAACAAAAAAGGCAAGTATTAAAAAGAAGATGGGCCTAATGGAGAAAGGTTTCAAAAAACAGCTTTTCACGGAACAAATGGCGAAGTCTATAGCATTCGTTTTAACAAATGCAAATGCGTCTGTTTAGTTGCCTGCTCAAAGTCATCTTCTCTTTCACACACAAAGCATCTTTGAAATGTAATTGCATAAGTGCTAGAAAAGAAACGTAGTGACAGACGAAAGCAAAGAAAGTTCTTTATACCAGGGCTGAGGAACAAGAAAGGATTTCAGTAAATGGCATGAGGAGGAATAATAAAAAAAGAAGTACTTTCAGCGCTACTTAGAGAATTGCAAAACAAGTCATTATGTTCAAACAGGTTTCCTCGTCAACAGTTTGTCAGAAAAACAGATTCTGCTCCAAATTACGCTACTACGCTGTAAAAAAAAATATTTTTCGAAGTTGTAAATAAAACAATGATTATTCCAGTACATATTACTTTCTACTTTAAAATTTCATGTTTAGTGCAATGTGTTACTTACAGAGCCTCTAGAGGGACAAAAAAATATGAGATTGAAGGGAAAAAAAAATATTTCAATGCTTTTGCGCTGTCTTGCAAATGTTTTGCGTTCTCCTGAGAAACTTTTTGTTTTTTGCTAGTTCTTATATTCTGTAGTTATACTCGCCATTTATTGGTAATTACTTGTGAAATTTACTAGCAATTTCTGAGCGAAAAATTTTTCTACACCATTTTTTTTTGTGTGTGTGTGTGCATTTGAGCAAATGTTACTGTTTCACATTAGCCAATAAAACCAGAAATGTTCATTAAGAAAGTAATTCTTCTAAGGCTTAAACATATTTCACATCATATATTACCATTATTGTTATAAAACAGCTACATAAATAGTTTGTGTATATTAGTTTTTTTATGAAGATTATGGATGTGATTTTACTGCTGCGCTGTGCATTAAACTGAAGCTCAAGAGAGATTAACCTACAAATAAAAAATGTTTCATTCTTATTCCTCCACAAAGACAAGCAGCCCTTCAGGTCAAGGATGTGTCATGCACAATGAAATAATGCTCCAGTTTAATAGCTGAGTACCTTCATAATATTGAGGATTATATCTTATTACATACACTTCATGGTCAAAGCGGTGCTCTTAGAGAAAGGGGTCAAATCTATTTTAAAGACGTGTATTCTGGATACATGACGGAGAATCTGTCTCTTTATCTCTCTCGTCTGTCGCATTCATTTGAGAACTTTGCATTGCATTAATCTTAATGAAGGTCTACGTGGAGCGCGTCTCACAGGTGCAGATACGAGGTGTCCTTGGCAATGCGGGCAGCAGTCACTCACTTTATTATGCTAACTTTCCTCCATTGTGGCTCTTATCTGGAGATATCCACTGATGCTCAATGACCTTCCCTGAGTCCTAAATCAGATTGCAGGGTATGGCATAAAAAGAAAAAAACACTCACTAACCCCATCGACTGGAGAGAGCTGTGTCATGGCTCCTCTGTTAAAGCATGCCAAGAGTCACGAAAATGAAATAAAGCTGTGACATTTTAATATTTTCCGGGCTGAAAAAGGTATGAGGAGGCCATATCAAGGATCAGCTATTTCACCCGTTTTAAGCTTGTTTAAAGGAATTTTTCACCCCAAAATAAATTAAAAAATCGGTCATTATTTATTCGCTCTCATTCACTTCCAAACTCAAACAGTGAATCGTGACCACAGCTCTCCCTGATGCACATCTGCCTTCATTTATTCAGGAAATGAAGACAAGACATTGCAGGTAAATGTGTTTTTCCATTCAAAAAATCTATTTTTGCTTTCAGGCTAGTTTTATTAAACATGTCAGGTATAATATTCATACTATAAAAAATGTATATACTGTATTTTTTGTATTTACACTTAAAAATAAAGGTTCCAAAAAGGTTTAACAGTTTTTCTGAATTGCTAAAACACATTTCTCGAAACCATCACCCACTTTCTCAAAACCTTAAACACAAAAACAAATCTTGAAATGACATACTACGTTCAGAGAACCTCTGACTCTTCTGGCAAAATCAAAAAGTAGCTTCAAACCATTTTATCTGTGCTCAAAATCAACCAACGCTTTCAGATCATACACGCATGAGTCAATATAAACACTACAGATCATCCATTAGACACTACATCAAAGAATGGAGAACACAGAATCCAAAGCATGCGGTTACAGAACAAAAGTTTATTGTAACAAAATAAACAAATTTTGCAATTACTGTACATAAAAAAGTATAGTGAACACAACTTACAGTAGTAAGGTGAATAGGTATGCACTGCAAGTAGTATTGTACTGAATATTGTATAGTAGGCCTATCTGTTTATTCAGCACTTGCATAAATTTTTTTTTTTTAACTGCTTACCATAGACTGTAAAGGTTGTGTCAGATCATGGCCGAGACGTCAAATTTGAGGGATTCCACTCGGCGCAGCCTATGCTAGTTATCAGCTGTCAATCAAGCTGTCAATCAAAGTTAACCACGCCCTTATTTGTCATACATTTTATATCTAAATACAATCTAAACTAACGAGTTAGAAAAAAATTCACCCCCCTCACAGTTGTCAGGCACTCGGAACCTATTGAAAAATACAATAAAAGTCCATGGGACCAACCTGTAAAAACATGAATTTATGCTGTGAAAACGGACATTTTAACATGGGGGTCTATGGACATTTGCTCCCTTTTGGGACCTGCCCCTTTGCAGTAAATCTGCAAAACCATACACCAATTCTTGGCCTTTGACTCTGTTTTCAATTTCATTAAACACTTTTTGCAAACCACAACACACAATTCTCTATTTAACACACACAAATCTAATAGGAAGTATCTTGATTTCCTTTTTCAAACACAACCCCTCAAAATGCCACAGTAATTCATCAGAGCCTCACACACACACTCCTCACATGTGCAAACACTCATTGCTTTACTTAACACCAACCAATCATGGCTTTAGAATAGGCCTATAAATAGGCCAAAGGTCGAGTTATAGGTTTTTCGGACTGTGTAATACTGTAATTTACAACCACAAATGCTTACAGTAAAAAAAGTAATAGTTTGGTTTCAATCTTGCTTTCGTGTTTACCGTCAATTTTTCAACATCTCTCTGCCAATTACTGTCAATCTTGTTCAAAAATGTACACAGAAGCTCATGAAAGTAGAGCTTTAGGTTTTGAATAACTGATATATCCAAAATATAATATCATGGCAAAGGTGTTTGCAATGTAAGACAAAGGTTTGCTTTTGAGATGTGTTTGTGATATTTTGAATGCAGTGCTTCTAGGCGTTTTGCATTTTGTGTGTGCAATTCTCGGATTTGTGTGTAAAGTTTTGAAAAAAGAGGCAAAGTTTTGAAAATGTGTAAGCAGTTGAAAAAACCTGTAATATGAAAATACAGTAACCCAACTGCAAAAGCCAAAAAGGTCTTTCAAAAAAAAACTGTAAAGCATGTTACAGTCACTCAAAAGAGTTGTGCAACTGCAAAATCTCAACAAGAGATTCATTCTGCCTCAGCATCACGTCTTCTTGTTGGGTCCAGTCTGAGGTCTTTGTCCACAATGTTGTTTCTTCCCAGACAAAGGGAAAACCCCTCTGGTGTGCGGGATCCTTGACAACATTCTCCACACTTCACTCTTTCTCATCCTCCTGGTTCACCACCTCTTACACATACTCTTCCTCCTCTCCCTCTTACTATATTGTTTCCATCCATTGTTGGTATCAACATTCAGTGCAACATTTTGAGTCAATTTTGGCACTGTGAACTGACTTGTGTTAGTGAAGTTCACAAATGTAATTTCGGGAGGAGTGAACCCATCTAATCTTTCAATTACCCACCATCCAGCATCAGCTGTTTTGGCATCCCTCCACCTCCTCAACTCCACCAACTTAATTTAGGCACCTTACTCATCATCCAAGCATTAGTAGTCCCACTGGGGGGTGTATCTAAGCTCGAACTAAAGCTGCTTCCACACTGCGGACAGCAAGCCAGATACGCTTAACCTTATTAGCTTAAAGATTATATGGGCAAATGAACTCGTGAATGTACAGTTGGTTTGGTCACATCATTAGAGATAAGTGTGAACAATTTTGAGTGTAATGATGACAACTGTGCTGTAGATGTGTTTAATTTTAGCCTGTGTTTAGTGGTTTTGAAACATAAGTGCATCACACTGCAAAATGTGTTTTGGTGAGTCAGAATGTGTTTAGAGTTTTGTAAAAAAGAGTGTTTGAGATTTTTCAAATATAGTCTTAACAACTTAGACTTGTATACTGCTTTACAGAAAGAGTGATTTATTCAACAAATTGGTTCAGGCTATTGAGAATTTGAAAAAAACCCCAGCAATGCAAGTTTGAGAGGTGGCGCCGCCCCGACAAATCTCGCAAGAATCACGACTTGCTTTACGGCACGACGTCACATATATCAACAACATATAAAGCAACCTCTAAGACACTAGCACGCATTTCAGACGTGAATCATGGCAGAGTCGAAGGTCGGAAGAGTGGAGAGACGGCTCTGCGCGAGTGGTATTTACGACAGTAACGTTAAATACAAGTACTCCACAGTGACTCTAGGGGTCTCTGTTAGAGAAAAACGGTTCTTCATGGAACCATCAATGACAATAAAAGACCTTTATGTTTAAGAGTGTATATATGATTTCAGAGACTGTTTTTGATAGGCAGATTTATCTTAAAATTAGTGTTCCAGCAAGTTACCATGTGAAATACTCCCCTAAATTGTGCGTGCGTGCGTGTGTGTGTGTGTGTGTGTGCATGTGTGTGTGTTTGTGTGTTTTGTTATACTCCCCACAAGGATAGTAAAACCTGAGATTACCTACATTGTGGGATTGGGAACAAGGGAAATTGATAAATAAACATAATAAATTGTGGGTTTTTTTTTTGAAAATGTAAGAATGCAGAAAGTTTTGTGTGATGGGCAGGCTTAGGGGTGTGTGTGTGTGTGTGTGTGTGTGTGTGTGTAGGTGTGTGTGTGTGTGTGTGTGTGTGTGTGTGTGTGTGTGTGTGTGTGTGTGTGTGTGTGTGTGTGTGTGTGTGTGTGTGTGTGTGTGTGTGTGTGTGTGTGTGTGTGTGTGTGTGTTCCTGGTAAACCCTACTTTGTGGAGCCCAAATGTCCCCACAAAGACATTTGGTTTTAAGCTTTTACATCTCTACGATTTTTTTCAATTATTGCTATTTGTTTAATGTATTCTAAATATATATATATTGCAATGTTTTACTTTATTTTTTTTGGCCCAAATATCAATGTAATATTGATATTTAAAAAATAAAAATTAAAAAACGGTACAAACAAACTACAAATATTGATTCCAGGTGCTAGAATACTTTAGAATATCAAATATATTTGTACCTCATCCCTAATGCCTACTACTGTTTCTCTTTCTATGAACTTATATTTTAATAAACATATCTTTTTTTAAACATTTGGTATTTCTGAAAAGCCCACAACAACAAAACAGTCCTCTACAGAGGACAGCAATGAATAGCGGGTCCCAGAGGGGTTATGGGTTCCTCTTGAGGCTCTTTGAAAAGCAGATGAGATGAGGAAAGCTTGATATGAGGAAAGATAAATGAGAGCAGGAAGAGGACATTGAGTCAGACACAGGTACAGTATTTGCGCTGAGGATTTACTGTTGTATCTGTGATGGCTCAGCACAAGAGCACTTGCCCCATTTCTGGCTCAGCCCGCTCTTTGCTATTCCAGGAGGGAGCGAGACGCCCTTGTGCTCTCTGTTTACAAAGCCCAACTAATGTCTGTTTGACAAAATGTGACATGGGACTCTTTGAAGAACTGTGAAGAGCCGAAGCCTTTTCCCCTGTTAATGTGAGCACACGGGCAACCGTACGGCTATCTGTCTTTTGGATGCCGTGTGTTAGTGCTTTGAAATTTGCTTTGAAAATAACCTTGCCACTACAAACCTGTTGTCAAAGCAAGTGTCAAATGCAAGTCAATTGTGAAAGAGATAATTGGTTTGCATTGAAAAGGGAGGAGCGTATGTTGAGAACGGTGGGATAAGGCTCCTGTGTGGCTTGTGTGTATTTTTTTAGAGTTACCCTTTAAGAGCACCTTGAATTTCTACTGATCCAGGCTGGTTCAAACAAATTAATGCTGATAAACCAGCACAGTGTTTTTGGTGAAGATGGTTGACCAAAGAAATCTTGTTAAGTAAATTTAGTCTGCTGGTGACCAGAGGTCCACGGGCATTTACGGCCCCTTGAAATGGATTGAATAGTGCAGTTTTGTGTATTTCCAGATGCATTTTCTATTGAACATATCAAAGGGCTTGCAGTCATGAAATATTATTTGCTACTCAGTGGCATTTGATTGGACTAAAATACATAAGCCCATGTCATCAGTAAAGTCATCAAAGTTTCTTTTCCCATTTTTGTAGCATGACTACAATAATACTTTCATTTCATAATTGATAAATGTTCCTGTTTATGTCTGTGAAGCTGCTTTGACACTATCTGTATTGTATAAAGCATATGGAAATAAATGTTATTTGTAAATTATTTATTTACTTAAAGCCTAAAATTTAGGAATGAGGTCATAGAGATGACCTCAAAGCTAACTTTCTGAATAATACTTAATATTAATACTATTAATATACATACATGATAAATATTAACACACACATACAGTCAGACAAACATGTTGTTGTTGTTGTTGTTGATGATGATGATGATGATGATGATGATGATGATGATGATGATGATGATGATGATGATGATGATGATGGCAATAATAATAACAGTAACAATTAGTGCTGTCAAATCGATTAATCATGATTAATCACATCTAACAAAAAATGGTTGTTTGTGTGTGTGTGTATAAACAAACTTTTATGTTAGACACGATTATTCGATTTGAAAGCACTAAAAAATTATACTTGTTATTAATGCAAGCAAAGTGTAAATTACAAATATCTTATTATGTAACTGTAGATTTTTGACCATTGACAAAAAAATATAGTGTAATGGACTTGACATGAAGATGGCAGACACGCGCCAGTCGAGATTGATGGAAATGCCAACGGATTGCTTTCTCCAGGTATTTCAGACCTCCTTAGTTTGAGCAAGCTTCCCTTGTTGATCCAGCACACACCCCGTGTCCTTCTGCATTATCTGCTCTCTGCAAGCAATCCATATAAACTAATGAAATGTATCTCTAATTAATGTAACGCATTAGCCAGCATCTGAGTCTTGATGAAGGACCCGATAAAAGTTTGCTTAAGCAATAATGAGATTCAGAGAAATTCCAGATAGGATTTCTTTCTCGTTAGATGCTTTGAGAGCAATAACATATCAGTGTGTAATCTACAATCGGAGACGCAATTTACATAATCACACCTAAAAGGCTTACTTACGCACAGTGTCAGTGAGCGACTGCCCGAATGGATTTACAACATCCTCAAAAACAAATGAAAAGACTCATTTTCATAACGGCGGTTCTTCCCAATCAATACTAATCCCGAAGCAAATCTCTGGGGGGGAAGGCTGTAAATCCAGAAATTATATATTGGGTTATAATTTTACCATTATGAAATGTTGGGTTGTGAATCTCAATTTAATCAGCCATTTTTGCTTTTCAAAGATTCAAAATCAGATCTGTCACATGTTCATGTTTGGTGTGAACTGAGCTAATGAAAACTGAAACAACTCAATCCAATCTCTGGGAAGGGTGCAGGAAAATGAGGCAATACTCTATTTTACATGAAATGTGGTGTTTTTTTTTGTTGTTGTTTTTTCACAAGGAGACAAAGAGCAATCGGTCCGTCTAATGGGAACTCATTGTTTTATTTGTGTTTAGGGGTTTCATTCCCTTAATAGCATTCCACACACATAGAAATACATGTGATATTATGAGAAGCAGAAACAGATTTGATGGGTAATTCTTCAATTAGAGGACATTTTCTGTCCCCTATAGAATGGGAAACAATAAAAATGTTAAATGTTAGATAGTAACTTTAATAGCTTTTTTGTTTGTTTCTTTTTAATTCCCCCTTTTTTTTTCTTTTTTTTTTTACAATATCATGCAATCGTACCATCTCATACATATTATTATGTTGTCATGAGAGTCTGTTGGTGGAGGAAATGTAAACTTGCTGCCACATTTATTGTGCAGACAGGAAAGATGGACTCTAAACAAGCAATATTAATTTTCTTGAATTCATTCACTGCAAGAGAATTAACAATAACTTCATCTCACATTTATGTTTTTCAGGAGTGAATGCCAAACATTACCATTACGTTTCATTTGACAGTAAACAAATGCCTGGCATATCTTCATTTAGATATTAAATTCTCCAAATCACAAACAGGCCATGATTTTTGAGCTGTCATTTTGTGGACTGACACATTTTCTGTGCATGGTTAGAAAACAGCTTTATGAAAAGAGGATCATAAATAGAACTCATTCTCATGCACTAAACAATCACGTTCATATGCAAATGGTGCAAATGGCAGAACTGGAGATTTCTGATTGAAAGATAGAGCTTGTTGTGAAAATAAATCACATTCAGCCACTGGATTGGGATCCGTGGATTTGGCCACTTGAAATATGATCAAATCATGAAGAAATTGCCTTTCGCCACTATTTTTGCACCGTGGCACATGCACTTACTCTCAGCCATTGAAACGATTTCAAAGAGCAGACTTAAGTGTTTTCAACGGCTCAAATCATTGAAGAGAACAGAGACTCAGGCTGAGGTTGCTTGCTTGCCAGCGTGATCTTAAATTCCTCGTCTTTGATCTGTCCATGAAATAAAAGCACAAAATAAATATACTGCTCAATCTGACATCAAAATGTTGAGTAACCCCAGTTGTAACTGGCTCATTGGTTTGTCCAAAACATTGCCACCTAGAAGTGGTGCACAGAAGAACAGTGCTGATCTTCACAATTTTACTCAAATATTGTGGAGTTTTTCAATGGAACTGAATACTTGATACATGATCGATGAGTCTTACGTGACTATACACTCTTGAGTTTTTATTTATCATTAACATGAGTCATGATGCACTGCTTTTGTAGTAAATTCACCAAAAAAAGAAATTCATTAAACGATTTGTGTCCACAGAAATAAAGAAAGTCGCACAGGTTTGGAACAACATGATGGCGAGTAAACTTTGCGTTTGCTCGAAAAATATATGCGTTCGCCGAGAAACTTTGCGTTCACTTGCAAAATGTTTGCGGAAACTTTGCGTTCTCTCGTAAAATGTTCGCATTCCCAGAGAAACTTTGAGTTCACTTGCAAAATGTTTGCTGAAACTTTGCATTGGTTTGCGAGATATTTGCGTTCCACTAAGAAACTTTGCGTTCACTTGCAAAATGTTTTGCGTTTCCCCAGTAAACTCTGTGTTAACTTGCAAAATGTTTGTGGAAACTTTGCGTTTCGCTCGTAAAATGTTTGCGTTCCCAGAGAAACTTTGTGTTCACTTGCAAAATGTTTGCGAGGAACTCAAATGTTTTGCAATCAAATGCAAAGTTTCTTGAGAGAGAGCGCAAAAGCATTGAAATATTTTTTTTCTTCCCATTTTTCCATTACCATGTCCCTTTAGGGGCTCCGTAGAAAAGAGGTTCATGAAGGTAAGTAAATGATGACAGACATTCTTGGGTGAGTTAATTCCTTCAACCAAAATCAGAGCTTTGAATAAATGAGGTTGAAGTAAATCTACACACTTTCAAGCATCTCTACAGTCCAAAACTGCACCGATGTGCACTGTGCATGTTCCTTTGCATCTTAATTTGCCAAACACTCACTTGCGGAGTCTCAGAATCCGCTCTGTAGGTTTCATCTTGACCTCTTTTTAGCATGCCGAGAGCTCTGCCCAGGGAACAGCCGTCCAAATGATTGGCTCAACTTTACAGGAGTTTTGAAACACGCAGGCTTTGGATGGCTGGTCTCGCCAGCACCTATTTTGCATCGCTAATCACCTGCTAAGCACTTTTGCTGTGTGGAGGGCATTAGGCAATTAGATGGAGGCAGGTGTTAATTGGTCTCTGAAAACAGGGAGGTTGGAGACTGTGGCCGCCAAACCCTCACGGGTCTGCGAGACCAGGCTTTGATCTGACAGTTGATTTGCAACATCAAAGCTCGTTATCAGCACACTTATTAGCATACAAACCTCTTGACCTATTATCAATAAAAAATACTACAGCGAGCAGGCTCAGGCAAATCCTGAAGAATTGAAGAATTTGTTTCTCTTTTAATGCAGGAAGTCTGCATACTTATATGCAGGGGTGCAACATTTTTGGGGATAGGGACACGTTTACATACTGGATAGGATTTTTCTCCATCCCTGGTAAGATAGCAATCATGATGATATGATAAGTCTGTTCGTTAATTATTAGGGGTGCAACGGATCACAGTTGATCCGTGATTTGTACGGACCAGGCCCCATGGTTCGGCACGCATGTGATTCGCGGATTAACTGCTAAGTTTCACCATCATAGAGTGAAAGTTTATCATTCGGATATGTTTTGTCTTGCCAATTTACATATTCAATTTTAAACACGGAAGAAGAGAGGAAAATTGGGACTCGCACGCTGTTATCTGTTATTGCACACTGTTACAGCCTCACGCACGCAGAGACAGAGAGAGGGAGAGAGAGAGTTTGTATATAAAATGTGTTTTTTTTTCTGGAAATATGTGTACGATAACATATTTGTGGTTTAAAGGAGAACTCCGGTCAATTTTAACATTAAGCTCATTTTTTTGTAAATTTGGAGTGCTGTGAATACAGAGAACAACGACAAAAATCGATGTTGCCTACACCGTGTTATCCTCTTTTTAAAATTTGCACCCTGTTGATTTCAATGGGGCAAGTTCTAAACCTGCTTTTAGCCTCTTAACATCCTTGATGTGTCATTACAAGTGCACAGCTAATGTGAGTGATTCCTTCAGAGTGAACATGGGTGAATCTGACTGCAGTAGATGTGAAAGATATGAATAAAAATTATGTTATTTCAGCCAGCGCACATACCTTCCATAGTAATCGACTGTCGAGTTCACACGCGTGATCATAGGTAACTAAACCTATGCGGGTGAACTCGACAATCGATTACTATGGACTTCGACCGAAAACAGGAAATAAATACAGGTATGTGCGCCGGCTGAAATAACATCATTTTTATTAATATCTTTCACATCTACTGCAGTCAGATTCACCCATGTTCACTCTGAAGGAATCACTCACATTAGCTGTGCACTTGTAATGACACATCAAGGATGTTAAGAGGCTAAAAGCAGGTTTAAAACTTGCCCCATTGAAGTCAACAGGGTGCAAATTTTAAAAAGAGGATAACACGGTGTAGGCAACACCGATTTTTGTCATTGTTCTCTGTATTGACAGCACTCCAAATTTACAAAAAAATGAGCTCAATGTTAAAATTGACCGGAGTTCTCCTTTAATAAAAAAAGTATAACATAATTCTTTCAGTGTAAAGTCTTTCTTAGATTAATATGATGAATTACAATTCTGCATGTTGTTTGCCACATCAACTCAGTTTGATTCAAATTCAGGAACTGAAACGGAAGATAACTTCTGACACGACCCTGATGCTGAGGGCATTTACATAAAAACTAATGGATGCAGCCCTGAATGAAGACGGCCAGAACAAAGAGCTCGCTTGATCGCACTAACAGCTTGCCATTTGATCTCCGACATGCGGGAAGACTTGGAAATCTTGTGTTTCTACCACTGCCAAACCCAAATTTATAAGATTTAAATATAGGCATGAATGGTTGTATGCATGTGCCAGTGGGATGCGAACAAATAGATGTAGCTTAGATGAATTATGAAAGCAAACATACTTCAGAGTATTAGCATGTTCCTATTTAGAAAGACAAAAATCAGGAGGAACACAGATTTGTGCCAAAGTAAGCACTAAATTCCCATTGCATAGAGTTTTGCTCTGGTCTATTTTAAGGACGCAAAGAGAATTGGGTTTCTTTACCGTTATGACGAGGAACTGCAAATAAAGTGGGGAGAGAAACGTTTTGTGCCACTAGAAGTGAAGAACTCTACAAAATGAGTTCAGATTATATGAAATGTTGCGATCTGTCATAAGTCATCATTTTTTTCCTGTTGCAAATCAAGGCAGAATAACTGGCCATTTCATCTTTCTTTTTAGCTCTATGCCAATGTGACAGTATCATAACTCTCTTTTATCACATTCCAGAGTTTGTTGAATTATTGATGCCAAGCGTTCTTTGGATCCCGAAGGAAGGCCATTTTAAATCACTTAAACCGGTTCTATGTAGGCCTACCGCCGCCTCGCCGAGTTTCCAGACGCAGTCTCTGACAAACTGCAGGTAAGGCGTCGAGACAAAGGCGACATTGTTATTCTGATGAGGAGAAAGCACAGCTTCGACTCTCATCATTTTGGGGCCTCCGGAGGGCAAACGCAGCACAACACAAACACCAAAGAACACAGCGGTGTGAATCAAAGTGTGACCAAACAATTGCTGGATTTTCCAAGGTCGTTCCAACACAAGTTAAAAACAAAACAGTCTGACGTGCATTTGGGACAGAATTAAAACTGGAAAATTAGCACTGACATGCTTTTGACTCGCTGTAAAATCGCAATTTAGGCATTTCTGTCTAACGGTCATACAAAGATAATATATTATTTAAAAAAAATACTTTTTACTGACCACCCATAAAAAAAAAATCCCAATTTAATAGAAAAGAGATTAAACTGAGTGTTATTTTCCTGAGAAAAAAGACTCCAGTATCAGAACAGATCTCAAATTGTGAACAAAATTGTTTATTTTGGACATGCATCATGGTATTTGACTATGAAAATGGGGTAAGATTGTTTTTATTCAGCATAGATGTATTAAATTGATCAAAAGTGATAAGAAATGTATCATTTCAAATAAATGTTCTTTTGAACTTTCCATTCATCAAATAATCCTGAAAAAAATGGAGCACAGTTTCCACAAAAATATGAAGCAGCACTTTGATAATAATCAGAAATGTTTCTTGAGCAGCAAAGAATGATTCAATTCAATTCAAATTCAAAATGAGCTTTATTAGCATGACTGTGTAACACAATGTTGCCAAAGCATCAACATATATAAATAATAAAAGAAATAAAACATATATGTATAGATCATGTCATATGTAGCATAGTAAATATAAATAAATAGATAAATAAACACAATCTATCCTAATAAATGAATAAATACAGTGGGTCTCTCTAGAGAATTAGCTGACTCTGGCGTTGTGAATAGCTAACACATATTTAGCCGCGAGTGCAGCTGTACTATCATCTTCTCCCAGTAAGAAGAACATTTTCTCTGCGTCACTCAGTTCAAAGAACGATGGAATCAAGATTTCAAATCTGGGCAGAAAGGTTTCTCTTATACTGGAGTATTTAGAGCAGAAGAGCAGAAAGTGTTCCTCATCCTCGATGTGCTGTAGGTCACAGTGTCTACAGATCCTCTGCTCTCTCTCTGTCCATGTTAGTCTACGTCTTCCTCTCTCCATCTCTAGATCATGGTCACTTAATCTGTATTTGGAGAGGATTTGTCTTTCTTTAAAATGTTTAATAAATAGATAACTGGCCAATTTAGTGGTTCTATTGAGGGTCGAGTAACATTGGAGTTTATTCTGGAGGGCAAAATGTGCTTTTAGTGCTTCATCATGGGTGTCTTTTAGATGTTTGTGGATTTCTTTAATGATAGGTTTGGGGTATAGTCTGATGGAAGAGTTGGAGAGCGAGTGTGTTCAGAGGATGAGGTTCTGCTGAGGTTTCGTTGGCGAGGAGGGCTTTATATTGCACTGACTCTGGGTCAGACTGATGGAGGTGATGCCAGAACTGAACACATCTCTTCTGGATCTCGATGTTCAGCGGGTACAGGCCCAGCTCAGCCCTGCAGGCGGCAGTGGACGTGTTTCTGTGAACCCCGAGAATATTTTTGCCATATATCAAAAATTCATATCAGAATGATTTCTGAAGGGTCATGTGACACTGAAGACTGGAGTAATGATGGAGCTTTGATCACAGGAATAAATTACACTTTATAATAAATTCAAATAGAAAACAGTCATTTTAAATTGTAATATTTCAACGTTTGTTTCTACTGTTTAAATAAATGCAGCCTTGAAGAGCAAAAGAAAAACATTAAAAATCTTAATTGACCCCAAACTTTTGAAAGCAATATTTGCATCTGATATCACTCTACCACCACTGGATCATGTTTATGCCATCTGTTAGGATCCTGAGATGCTAAATATCATTTAACGCAAATATTCCAGTGTTGATGGTCTCTTATATACAGTATGCTTGATAAAAAGATATATTGTTTCCAGCAGGCGTTGCAGGGAGAGCTGTGTAAATCTGATCTAATGGCATAAACACAGAGAGAAGCTCCAGACTGAAGGATGGAGCGTGTGTGTCAACAGCTGTCGTGACCGCGACCACCGCGAGTAACCCAGCTGTGCTTGGCACACTTGTGGATTTGTGTTAAATCACATTTTCTCCTTGATGTTTCCTCTTTGGAATAGATGTGTGCTGAGATCTCATTGATCCTTACACACCTTATGTTCTTTCAGACTCATGTCAGTAAACCAGCATGTGATGTGACTAACAGAGATGACTGAGGCCAGAGGCATTGCACTGCAAGTTACGTGCATTATGCAAACAGATGAGTGTTTGGAAATAACTAGACAATCATAAAGGACTCAAACAGTAGTTCATGGCGCTAGCAACATCAAGTTCATGGGTTTGATTACAAATTTATCTTAAAAGCAATCTACAGTAAGTTGCTTTGGATAAGGTTGCCTTTTTTTGATCAAAAATACAGTAAAATTAGTAATATTGTGAAATATTATTCCAATTTAAAATGTAAATATATTTTAAAGTGTAATTTATTCCTGTGGTCAAAAGCATCATTACTCCAGCCTTCAGTGTCACATGATCCTTCAGAAATCAATTTAATATGCTGATTTGATACTCATATCAATAATGTTGAAATCAGTTGTGCTGCTTATTATTTTAGTGGATGAATAGAAAGTAAAAAACACCATTTATTTAAAATTGAAATCTTTTGTAACAAAGCAATGTGAAAGTCTTTACTGCCACACTATTGTTCAACATTATGCTGAATAAAAGTATGAATTCCTTACAAACAACAAACACATTCTGACCTCAAACCGTTAAAAACCTTTTCAAACAATTCATTTATTAACTGACAAATATACTTTAAAACGAAAATATTGGCTATAATCAGGCCTAAATGGCTTCATTGGATGCTTTACACATTTTCTGTGCTATAGGAAATCATTGAGGGGGAAAAAACAGCTAAAAAATCATTTTCCTCACACTTACAATATGGAGCAATTCAACCAAAGGCGATGCTTGTAGTTTCTCTCCCTTACAAAATCGTGTTATTTGAGCTGTAAAGTTGTTTAAAATGTCCTTTCAGTGGCAGAACTACTATTTTACAAGTTAAAAGACTGAATTTTCCCTGTGTTAATCAATAGTCTCTGAAAGAACCCAGGTTCATTCCTTTCACACCGAGCACAACGGCGTGCTCTTCAGGCTATAAGAGATTTGAAGAGAATGTGATGTCAAATATATCTATCAAAGACTGTAAGTGCAGACCCTGGTATAACCTTGAACACAGCGTTTATGATTTTCCCCTCAAGCCACAACCCGGAATCATGGCAGCTTTAAAAGTCTTCTGTTTCATTCTGTGAGGCTTTGAATAGTGAGCTGTGTGGAGATGGCAATTTACTGCTTTCTCCAAACAACTTTTCAATATAAGGAAAGCCATTAAAATAGGACTCAAGCTCTGCTCCAACCTTGACTTTAGCAGTAAACTTCTAGTGTTTCATTCTGTGGTACAACTACAAGCGAGTTTCCTTCTCCAAACATACTCTTCTAATCTATTACTGTAAGTAGAGCTGAATTCGGATTTCACGTGTACTAAAATAACCCAGGTAGGAGCAAATTCATTGTAATGTGTTAATTATGTGTAATGTCTGACTTGAGTCTTAATTAGCGTAGGTGGTGGGATTTTATGTGACAGATAGCAGAACCGCAGCGAGAGTGAATCAGAGGGAATCGCACATGACCCATGATTTTGATGTAAATATTAATGCCTTCAGTATACACTGTTTGTTCTCCGGAGAACGGCAGCAAAAAATGGTAACAGTTTTCTGTTTGCCAAACACACGACGTCTTAAAATCAACAGGCTCGGTGAAGCGTCGCCTAAATAATTCAAAGATCGCTCCCGAGATCTTCCCTGTGAAATATGCCGCACGCAAATCTCAGACAGTTCAATCAAGCCTAGTGTTCAGTTATAGGAAACTGTGTGAGTCAATTTCTCCTAGATGATTGGTTCGTAGATCTTTTGAAACTTGCAAAAAAGTGAGACTAAATGCCCAGTTGGATAAAAAGCCTAAAAGCATTTGGAAAGTGCGTCTGTCGTTTCTCATTTCTCTGTGCTGGTTGTTGGACCATTGCCTGGAAGTCATTTTGCAGTTAAACAGTATATTTTCAATGGGTCTTAGAGACATCTGAAGGCTGTCCTTCAACTTTCTTGTGAGATATGAGCAAAATATTGATGGTTTATTTACATGGACTACATCCGTACAAGTATAGCCTGTTAACTGTCAGCGGCCCATATTTTAGTAATTATCATAAATTAGGTCATTTGAAAACTTAAACGTTTAGTTCATCCTGTGGACATTGCCTTACCATGGAAATGCTACTTTAAAACCTTTTAGCGGGCTCAATTTTTGTGATATCTACTTCAAAGTTCCCACTGTCTTATGTACATTCTGCAATAAAGGTCCATCTTTTAAGGTCCACAATGTGTTGACGTCATTTCCACTGAAACACAAATACAGGGCGGGGCATATCAAGCAGCTCCTCCCCTTTTTAAAAACAACCAATAGCATTTTGTTTATATATCACAGCTCAGCCAGAGCCGTTTAATCTCTAACCGTTTCTCCTCTCCTCCATATTGCTTTAAAATACAGTTTTCTGTCCAGAATTCAAACGGGTCTGATACGTTTTCTTGTATGTGGCGACTCGTGCACATGATCCGCTTTGTGTATCGTGTCTCTGGACCGGAGCTGCGGCGGTTCGCGTGACACTAACGTGATACCAGACTTCTATCGCCCCAATGGAAAGCATATTTACACTGTCTGAATCGTTCCCTATCCCCTATATAGTGCACTATGTGCCATTCGCCATGTGGAAAATAGTGAATGTGTGAAAAAGTGACCGATTTCTGCCGCAGCTTCAGCGTCTGTTTCTAATGTAGGAGCATTTGATTGGACAGAAAATCTAATGAGAAGCTGAAGTGCAGAATGATGTCATCAAAATCGTCAATTCATATTGGTGGAAGTGAGAGACTAAGTTTTGAACGCTTGTATCTTCTAAATGTGAATTTTGTCTTTGTTTTGGAGAACACTAGCTTATTGATAACAGTAAGACTAACATATTCATACTAAAAGCCAAAAAAAAAATCTATTTTAATTTCATGGGGACTTTTGGTTAGACATTTGACTTTGATTTTCTTGTAATTTAGAGTCCAAATTGGGTTGTAAAATATATATTTTGAAGAAAAAGAAAAGCATCTGATTAAAAGCTTCTTCTTCTTTTGTTCTGGTGAACAGTACTGCATATATTTAACATGCATTCAATAGACACAGGCTGTACAATGATAATAGTGTGTATAAGATAATGAGAGTGGATATGAAGTGAGTTTATAGTATGCATCAATGGATAAATGGGATGAAATTAGATTAAATGGAGAACATATAGACTGTTCCGTAGATTTCCTATTTCTCAGATGTTTCTGAAAAAGGCTCCGGGAATCTCAGGTGTCTCATCAACTGTGTGCAGATTTGCCATGAAACCAAAGTCAAAGATTTCCATATGAACTCGAGTGCAAATTATCGTTCTGTTTAAGATTAAAAGACGATCTGGCAGGAGATGAGCCGTGATCAATGGTTCTCTTTCAGTCCTGTGCCTTTATTTTGATCCAATCGCCTGTGATGTGTTCAGAATCAAGAGGGAAAGAGAAGAAGGGGAGGTTAAATATTCTGGATTTCTGCATGCCATAAATTGCTTTCTGTCAGGGAAATGTAAATCAACATGGCATGAGCAGATTGATGGAGTCCCTGGTGCACTTGAGGCTGGGTGCACTTTTATTTGAGGCCAGGGCAAAATGCTGCGTGTTGATGTAGATGGAGAGGGCTTTAATGCACACGGCTATGAATACATACAGTGAATAATAGACGAAAAGATAAACTAACCAAACTCTTTGCAATGAAAGATTGGAGGAATTTTCTGTGCACTGCAAAAAATATATATTTTTTCTTCTTTTTTTCAGAAAGCAAGATTTAATAAGTCATTCTGCGTTTTTTAAAATAAATGTATCTTGATTTAAGAATTTTTAGATATTTATTCTGGAGAACAAGACAAAACTGCAAGTAAGAAAATCATTTTTGCAGTGTAAATATATATATATATATATACTGTGTGTATATATATATATATATATATATATATATATATATATAGTGCTTTCAATATAATATTTTCCTCATATTTTGACAGCTTAATCAAATATACATTGCATCAATATTTTTGTCTTAATTTTCAGAAAAAATATTTAAAAAATCTTGGAAATGGATAAATGTACCTAATTGAAAGACTTGAAATACATAATATAATGTATAAAATAAAACATAATTATTTATTTAAATATGTAGGCATTTGTTTTTAATGACCCTACAAATTTGATTAAGCCATTAAAATATGAGGAGAATATTTTATGTATGCAATGCAAAAAAAGTGCACAGGAAAAATATATAATCAGTTATTAATATGTCTTTGGTTCTCTCTTGTTTTTGCAATTTTTGCATAATTTCTGTGTATGACAGCAAGGCCAAAAATTATGTCCACACAATTTGGCTTGTTTGATTGTGTTATAATCACAAATAAAACAATTGACTCAGAGTAACTATGCAATATGCATACAAAATCGTGAACAAATTGTGAATCATTTATGAATAAAGGCTGAAGATATCAATTGTAGGCCAGACATCACTATATATATAAATGTGTGTGTGTGTGTGGGTAGGTGGGTGCGTGCGTGTGTGTGTATTATTTATAATAACTTACACAGTTGCCTTGTTTTGAGAAAGTTTATTAATATTAAATTGACTGGAAAACAACACAAAATACTGACAAATATATTTTTCTTCAGTTTATTCATGGGATGTCTGTCATAAGAAGTCAAGTGCTGCTCTGCTCCTGACATTACTGTGACCCTGAGAGGCTGTTCTTCCAGCAGGGATGGTGGTCTGTTGATTTTTCCGATCCCATGTGTGTGAAAGCGTGGTGTGGTCTCTCCCATCTGCTGGATGCAGCTCATTAGGATGCGATAGAGATCCCTTCCAAAACAAACCCGGTCTGCGCTCAGAGAATGGGGCTGGTGGTAAACACCAGCGCGACATGACAGCTTCACTCTCACCATCGATAAATCCTCTGGGCTTCACCAGCCTGCGTGAGAGAGAGAGAGAGAGAGAGAGAGAGAGAGAGAGAGAGAGAGAGAGAGAGAGAGAGAGAGAGAGAGAGAGAGAGAGAGAGAGAGAGAGAGAGAGAGAGAGAGAGAGAGAGAGAGAGAGAGAGAGAGAGAGAGAAGAGAGAGAGAGAGAGAGAGAGAGAGAGAGAGAGAGAGAGAGAGAGAGAGAGAGAGAGAGAGAGAGAGAGAGAGAGAGAGAGAGAGAGAGAGAGAGAGAGAGAGAGAGAGAGAGAGAGAGAGAGAGAGAAGAGAGAGAGAGAGAGAGAGAGAGAGAGAGAGAGAGAGAGAGAGAGAGAGAGAGAGAGAGAGAGAGAGAGAGAGAGAGAGAGAGTCCCATGACTCAATGACAACAGATGACCCGGAACCAGAACAACTGTGAAAGATGATCAATCCAAACATCCACCATTCCACAGACAATTCCCTCATTCAGAAATATTACTGTTCCTTTTTACATGATCTTAGTAGAAGTATTTTAGTGCTTGGTTGTGCATATTATATTATATTATATTATATTATATTATATTATATTATATTATATTATATTATATTATATTATATTATATAGCTACATGTGATTTGTCTCAGAGGCTCACTTTACAAAAATGAATGTGGATAACTGCGTTTCCCAAAAGCATCATTAGCCAACTATGTTTGCAAGTTCCGTCGTTATCATCATAGTTCAACGAGTCAGTGTTTCCCAAAACCATCGTTCTAACGAACATTCGCGAACAGCATCGCAGAGTTGTGTAGTTTGAATGACAGCTCCGGACCTGTGGTTAGAAGCAGAGTTTCTAGTTTGCATGACATGTGGACTTAATAAATTCTTATCTTGAGCAAAATAAGCAAGCTGACATTCAGTGCAATCTGTATCTTTTATTTAGAATACATACAAATGTCATTTACGTCTTTTAGTTTGTCGAGAGATTTAAAGCACCGTTTTTGAAGAGTGCGCATGTGCGAACGTGAACGAGCCTATGATTGAATCTGGAAATAAAGCAAAATAACTGAGAAAAATGAGAAATAGTCCTCAGATGCCATGTCTGTAATTTATAGCTAAACATCTAGCGTTAATTCGATCTCAAACAGATTCATTAAAAGAAGTTATTACTCTACCACGTGCGTGACGTCATAAACTAAAGTGGTTGAACGACCAATTTGCGACAATACGGTTTCGGGAAACAGTCGTGACTAGCTAGTTGATTTCTTCAACGATGCATCGTATTATGTTAGTTAAGCAGCGAGTTACGTCGTTGTTCGGGAAACATACACCAGAACATTTGATCAAAGAATTGGATGAAAAATGTTGGAGTTCATATTGAGATCTTGGACTTTTGATTGCAGATTTTGATGTCTTGGCAAATCTAAGCACAGTTTGAGACGTTGAGATCTCTCCTGATTCTCTTGAGGAGACGTATAAGTCACTCCATTTAATCTTATTTATTTAGGAGATCCAATTAAAGAGAATATAATTTATGATGCTTCCAATGGGATCACATTCCATGAACTACACTGCAAAAAAAAAAAAAATGTCCTTGCTTTTCTGGTGTTAGGTAGAATGATAGTCTCAGTCTCCGTTTACTTTCTTTGCATCTTTTTTCCAATGTAATAAAAGTGAATGGTGACCAATTCTGTCATTAGGGTTGGACCATTCTGTCCGTTTGTGTTTCATGAACGACATGAGGTTGAGTAAAAAAAAATAAAAAAATAAAAAAATAATATATATATATATATATATATATATATATATATATATATATATATATATATATATTTGTTTAGGTACAAATATATAAAAAAAAATTCTTTATTCAATTATATTTTTTGAAAACAAGTCTGACATAATTGTGAGAATTTAGTTTTTTAGGAAAACAAGAAAAATGCAGAGTAAGACTTTATTTAGTTACATTTTTCACCAAAATGTACTTTTGTTTTATTAATCAAAGTCCATAAAACATGCCTGCCCTGCTGAACAAACCATCTTATCTCAGCATAAATGGTTTATGAGCTGGTTTACTGATTTTCTCGCTGGCTGACCAGGACGTTTCGCTGGTTAAGCTAGTTAAGAAGCCTAATGGGGACGCAAGCATCCAATAATGATGACCAGCGTCCAAAACACAACATATGCTGGTGTTTTCAGCAGGGTGGATATGAATTAAACAGGCCTCTGAGAAATTATCCATATTTAAATGAGCTCTCCGACACGAGAACAACCGAACTAAACCCAACTAAAACTTATTGGAGACAAGAAGGAATATTTCAGCCTTTATGAGCACATCTCCACTCTCAGGTTCAGACCTCATATTTTTCGGTTGTCAGCTCTCCAGTTTTGAAGAATCAGCAGCACACACTTATAAAACAAGTGCATTTCTCTGAACAGAACAGAACTCATGCATAAAACGCCCATGCCATCCCAAACACAACGGGATTTGTCCTCCTAAACCCCATGTAATGTAAACAGATCTCCTGCTGTCTGCAGGTGGTTATAATCATCATACTCAAAGCCACCCGCTGTCAGCCACTCTTAGGTTATTACAATTGGTTTAACGCCATTTTTAATCTTTGATTTCATACAGTACTTCTTGATCTTTTTGCAGAAGATTGTTTCATTCTTTTGCAATTTTTTTTTTTTTGCCGCTTTTAGCAGTGTTTCTCAACCGGTGGGTCGCAACCTGTGGTCACGGCTTAATAATCATGGGAAAATGTGAGTCCCATGGCCAAACCAGTTGAGAACCACAGGCTTTTAGTACTTTAAAGGGCCTTGCACAAGATAATTGTGTACTTTTTATGTCAGGGCAAGAGTAATTCAGGCTGTGAAAAAAAAACATCTAAACAGATTTCATTTACGTCACTAGGATTAATTCATGTTTCATGACTTTTCAGCCAACATGTTTATGTAATAAACTAAAAAGGATTCTCCCGTTTGATGTGACCCTCAGGTCAGAAAGCAACACAATGCTATACTGTCTGCTCTGTCCGATCTTACGAATAATGCATCGACGCAGCACAAGCTTCCTAGACAGATTCTTGTTTCCAATGAATCATTTGATTTACAAGTTGTAGTCCTCATGGGGCTTCGTAATAGAATGTCCGAGCTTTCCACGTATCACAGTGACATGTAAGAAATAGGTTTTCGTGTGTTGGGACGACAACTGCTCAAAGCTGCTCAGAAAACAGCCGAGCGGCTCAGTCACCCTCGGTGGAAGGAATTTATGAGAGGACAATCGCTTTCACTGTTCCATGAGAAACAAATAGATCTGGACCACCTACTGGGAATTTTGACAACCGCATTTTTTAGAATACAAGTGAGCTTTATAAGAGAAAAACTCTCTGCTACCGTTATGCTAGTTCTTAATCAGCATATTTGTACATATTGCTCGTTTTAAACATATAAGTCTCTCAATTTAAGTTGGAAAAGTCAAAAGCAGTATCAAGTGAACGTCTTTCAAAAGAGCGAGACAAAATAGACATTCCATATACATCTTCTACAAAGTATTAAAGGGATAGTTCACCCATTAATGTAGATTCTGTCATCATTTACTCGCCCTCATGTCATTCTGAACCTGTACGACTTTCATTCTTCTGTGGAACATAAACACAAACTATCTTATGCAATTTAGCTTTTTTTAAGTAATGTTAATGTTCACCACAAAATTAAAAAGGTGTCACTTACTCACCTTTCCGCCGTTCCAAACGTTGATTTTCTGTGAAACACAAAATGCTTTTGTTTTCAAATGGTGTGTGTGTGTGTTCCAGGTAAACCCTTTATTATGGGGACAAAATTTCCCCACAAAGATGGCAATATCCAAAACCCTGGGTAGAGTTAGTATAAAGGGATATAATATAGAGTTTGTACAGTATGAAAACCATTATGTCTATAGAGAGACTCCATAAAACGTGAAAACAGCGTGTGCGTGCGCGTGTGTGTGCATGCGTGTGTGTGTGTGTGTGTGTATGTGTGTGTGTGTGTGTGTGTGTGTGTGTGTGCGTGCGTGCGTGCGTGCGTGCGTGTGTCCGTCCATCCATCTGGAAAAATATTCTGAAAGTTCTGATCTTCTGACCTGTAATGCTGCCTGAATAATAATCATACACTGTTCGTTGGTCAGAAATGAACCATCACTGAAATCTTAATAAGACTCGTAGAGTAGAGAAGAATATTTTCTTCTTGATCTGCTGTACAGCCGAAACAAACTCTGTTGCATTATTTTCCTGTTATCACTGTAAAGCTGCTTTGTATTGTAAAACGCTCTATATAAATAGAGGCAGTGTTGTATGAAGTACTAGAAAGCAATACTTGAGTAAAAGTACAAGTATTGTACTAGAAAAAGACTTTGGTAGAAGTGAAAGTTACCTTTTAGAATATTACTTAAGTAAAAGTCTTAAAGTATCTGATATATACTGTACTTAAGTATCAAAAGTAATTTTCTGATATTTAATGTACTTAAGTAATTGAAGTAAAAGTAAAAGTTTTTTTTTTTTTTGATTATGCGTTGAATTCAGCGATCACGGAACGCGAAAAACTGGAGGGACTGTGTAGCCTGCACTGTAGGCTACTTGTGTTATCGTTTATCTCCCACTGCATGTACCTTTAGCTGTAAAAAAAATTGCATCACAATAAGTGTATTGTGATTGTCACTAACATTTTTGTAATTAAACTGAATTTTATTAGGTTTAGTGACATGTTACAATGTTTATAATTTCTGGTAAGCTACGCTTTTTTATTATTTCAATTCAATTCAATTGTGATTTGATTTAATATTGACTCATTTGTATAAATATTAGGTAGGCTACTCAAGATCTGCGTTAATTTTTCTAAAAATAAAAAATAAAAAAAAATCCCCTAATGCTGTAAACATACAGAGAGCCCTAGCTTGTAGTAGGCTATTATTTAAGGTTAAAAATAATTAAATAGAATGCGTTTTTTTATTATAATAAAAACTTGATATATATTGATATAAGTAAAATATAATAAATATGTAATATAGAACACATATTTAGCAAAATACTCTCTATAGCTATTTATTTGTCTTGCCAACTGTGCTATAGCCTATTATTAAATGGCTTTCCTGAGGTAAATGTGACATAATTGTCCTCCAGCTATGTTATTGACCTCTTCACGCTGATGAAAAACACTTATTGATCGATATTATGTATAAGGAACATTTCGGTAAGTTATAGGCCTACTGTATCTTTCAACAGTATTCATTTTACTATTAGCTAGTACAGATGATCGGTTCACTTGAGCTAGGGATCTGTCATCAGACTGTCACGTAACATTTACAAGCGCCAAAACAGTATTTATTTTTTGAATTTCGTAATAAAATTGACATAATCTGAGTTAAAAAAAAAAATGTTTTATATCATAATGTAACCTGCTCTGTCTAGTCTGTCGGTCGTCCTCTTTGCTTCGCGATTTTTCTGTGCGTGAGAAAATTGATGTGAGGCGTGAGAGCGCGTGGAAAAAGTCAATTGCGTGAGTCTCACGGTGAATGCGTGAGAGTTGGCAGCTCTGTAAGTTAAACGTGCTCCAGGTCCTCCGGCAGGTTCTCGTGCTTCCATGGCGGTTTAAGTTGTGCTTCCCCCTCCTTTGGCATGGCAACAAACAAGCATTACGCTGAAATAGAGCGCGCACCGTGCGTACTGCAGTCTAGGAGCAGTTCGCCAAACCTCCCTTATTGTAGTCGCACACATTTCTTCTGATTTTATTTTGTAGTAACGAGTAACGAAGATGCTTAGTGGAAATATAGCGGAGTAAAAGTATACATTTTATCTAGGAAATGTAGTGGAGTAAAAGTGAAAGTTGACATAAATGTAAATAACGAAGTAAAGTACAAATACGTGAAATTTCTACTTAAGTACAGTAACGAAGTATTTGTACTCCGTTACATTACAACACTGAATAGAGGTGACTTGACTTGTGTGTGTGTGTGTGTGTGTGTGTGTGTGTGTGTGTGTGTGTGTGTGTGTGTGTCGACTGGACTGGCCCCAGCTGCACCAGGTCATGGCACCAACTCGGATAAGACTCAAACTCCTCCAGGCGATTTGTCCCAGCCTGTTGCCATATGCATCCTCCACGTTCCTTGGGGTCTGTCCCACATGGTGCCGTAGTGGCATGCAGACTCAGAGGTTGTAGAGGACATGCTGGCTTCTCTGGCCATGCTGATATTTGTGTCGCCTGCTGACAGTTGGCCTAGCGCGCACACACACACACACACACACACACACACACAGTGTCATTGTGTCGGGCCGGTGATGCAGACTGACAGAGCTTCACTACGCATCTGGCATCAAGGTGGGTGAGAGAGAATTCAAAGCACCTTAGACGTCCACAAAGACTGTCCTTTCAGGTTAAATGTGGAAGACATGAACTTCGTTCAGAATGAAATGCTTGCATACTGCTTATGTGACCCACCACATTGAGTTTGGGTCATGAGTGTAGAAAGTAGTTTACTGTACTCTTATAATACACTATACTGGTTCACAGTGCACATACTGAAGGAATACAGTAGTTAAAGTGCTAGTATGCTCTTTCCACACACCCATAAAGAAAAGTGTAGTATGAAAGTCATTAACGACAAAAACAAAACCAGCATTCTTGCATTTTCCCCCAGCCTGCTCTTGTCCTGTTCTGAGTCTGTCTCATGAGGACTGTGTGCAACACTGAATTATTTAGCAAGCCTAAACAATACAATAAGTGTTTTCTTTTTGTTCTTGTTTTGTTTCTTCCACTTGACATCCCATGGAAAATACAGAGACCTTGAGAGCTATAGTGGTTTGTAAGTATGACGGGAGCTACGGCTGTCTGGATCAGTCTTTGTGAAAGCAAGTACAATACACTCTGTCATCAGCTTTTTCTGCTCAATGTCAAAAGCACTTGTTCAGCTGGCTACATTTCCACGAATCGAAATTGATTTTGTGTGTACTGAGTCGTTGTCATGACGACAGCGGCAAAAGAAAAGCAGTTTTGATTTCCTTTTTTTTTTTCTTTTTTTTTTCTAATAGAAAAAAAAAATGAATACCCACTAGCACTGCTATGAGTCTTGCAAATATTGCACGCATGATAAATGCATCCACTTGTGCTCGCAGGACATCTGCAAACATTCGATACCCCCCCGCAGCATATTGATTCCTCATTGTTTCCTCTTTTCTGCGTTATCTCCACATCTTGCGTGTTTGTGAGCATTGCTGAGATTTAGCCCACCCCGAGGCCGCCACTTTTCCTTTCCAGGCCACTTTTACTGTAGGACAAATATAAACTGGAATTAATTTCCCCACTGCTAGATTCAGTCGCTGATTAGCTGTACGCTTGTTCTTGCTTGCTTTTATTACATTAATGACGAGGAATTAATTTTGTTTTATTGCGTTGATGAAACAAGGAACATTAATTAATCAGGCATTTAGAGGCGGGAGAACAGAGCTGGTGTGTTTGGATCCAAAGTGAGCACTGGGATTGTTTGGATTACTGAAAATAGGGATTGTGAATTGAGATTTGGCCTGAAATGATATTCAGGTGACTCACAAACTAATGTAATGAATTATTTTATTTAATTTTATTTATTTATTTTTGCTGCCAAAGCCGATAAAGGTTAGATGTTTTGCAATGTGACCTCAGTCTGAATTTCAGATGCTGTGCAAAAAGTTCGGTCCGCCGTCCCATCGCGCAAAGTCACATGATTCTTTTGGCCCTGTTTATGTCTGGTATCAAGATGCATTTTGGTTGATCGGATCACAAGTGGACGATGCCAAACTCAGGTGTAAACGGGGTCTAAAACGTTTTGAGCTTGTCCACTTTCCACCACTTCCAGAAGTAGTCGAAAACTAAAACTTTTTGTAGTGTAAACGCCCATGTGGACGAATGCGTCACAAAAGACGTCTACTCTCCACCTACTGACCTGATGAGTGAACATTATGGGAAGCGCTAAACTTGCAACCCATTTACACTGCATGGTTCAAGTGACCCAATTCCGATTTTTTCCTCTCATGTGGCACAGATCGGATATGACCGGTGAACGTGTAAGCAGGAAAAAAACGCATGGATTCCGATTTTCTCAGATCGGATTCAGGCCTCACTCATATGTGGTAATAAATCGGATATGAATCGGATACGTGCATTTGCGTGTGCCATGTAAGCAGACAAATCGGATATTCCCCAGTAAATGCGAGTCGTACGTCATTAAAAAAGTGACGTCAACTCAGGTGGACACCACCAGCTGAGATCACATGACTTATTATAGGCGTGATGGATGTTCAACAAGGGCTCTCCTCTTTTTTCTCCGCCGTACGAGACCAATGTTTTGCTGACTGCATTTCGTGCTGTTTTACTTCCTTTTCCGGGTCAGAACATCTACATTTGGTAGTTTCGGCAGTGTATAGTGTAAATGCAAAAATCGGATACGGGGGTCACTTTTAAAAGATGATGGATTTGGGCATCAAGACCTGCAGTGTAAATGCAACCTTATTCGGCTGGAGACCCAAGTTTGGTTTGAACACGAAATATGTACCAAGCACAATGTTCTCTCAACATTCCTGATTTCTAACACACACTCACTGCGTTCGGCTGGTCTTGTCATGGCTGTCAGAGCAGAAACTAAAGCTGATGCTCTTGTGTGTTTTTCCGTTGTCTCCGGGCGCATTCATATATGAATTGCTTGAGCTTGTTTTGTCCACTGGATCGAAAGATCAGAAAAAACACATTCATTTACCCACCCACAGACCCTCCCGTCGAAGAAATCAGGACAGAAGCGGTTAAAAGTGGACAAAAGAGACGGATTAAAACACCAGGTGTCTCCCTCGTCTACTTGTGATCCGATCGAACAAAACGCATCTTAACACCAGTTGTGAACTGGAATTTATTCAGTAAATGTGCTTCCGTCATAGTTTATGCACATGTTTTCTTATCAGATTAAAAATGCATTACATTCAGTGAATCTGGAATTCATTTCTCATCCCTGCAGAAAAGGCAACATGCAGAGAAAAGTTGGGAAAAGCTTGTAGACAAAATGTCTCTGTAAGAGTCGTCTAGGACAGGCCTTCGTCCAACACTGAGCTGTTGTCTCATCTGTAAGTGACAAAATTCAGATGCTGCGACATGTTGTTTATGTGCTGAGCAGCACGGCAGAGGCAGCAGGCGTGCCACAAACTTTTGATTTATTAAACAAGTCTCCTTGCCATGGCTACAAATTTCCCTGACATTACAAAAAAAAAAAAAAACGTGGAGTGTCGCCTGGCACGGCATATCGAAGAATTACAACAGGATGCAGAAGTGAGGACAAACACAGACGTGCATTCACTTCTACTGCAAACTGCACTATAGATAAAACAACAGATAAAAACACAACACAATGCAAAAAAAAAAAAAAATGTAATGTATATGTGTAATGCACATAATTTTAATTCTATTTTTTATTTGAAAACAATACGACTATTTCTGCTATATTTTGGTATGTACTATTCTCATTTAATAATAATTAATACTACAAATAAAATGAAAATGAAAAAAATATAAATATTATGGTTAATATAATAATAAATATGTAAAATAATACTGTAATAAATCAGACCAAATAGCATGAAGGAAATGTATTATTATATTAACCATAATATTTGTATTTCATAGTTTGCGGTTATATTTAATATTTATTATATACATAATATTTACTTTAAATTTATATTATATAATTTTGATTTCTTATTTAAAAATAATTATGAATAAAAATAATGTAGTAAATAAATCAATTGTAGTAAATAGTGAATGAATAAGTTTTATTTCATTAATACATTTTAGCCTGTAAAAACAATTACAAAACATTTGCTGCGACTGAAATCATACACTGCCTCTGATATCCCACAATCCTGTGCGTTCCATTCCATGACCGTTGAGCTAAAAAATAAAGATGGCGTCTCAACGTTGCAGATGGTTTGCAAACCTTAAGAACTAATATCAATGGTCTTATTAAAGCATATTGAAGTGGCAAGCAGCGCGAGGAGTTTGCTGACTCGGACATGTCCTGCAGAGATCTAAGACTCGCTCCTGTTGTGTTCACTATTTACTGCAGCTCTCTCGTAAATCTCTGGTAACAGAATGGGTTCATTCCCACATGTATGATTAAACACAGAGAGGATCATTTACTGTGTCTTACACACCTGTCACTGCACAAATCTGCTGAACGGGGTTTATTCTCAAGAAATGTGAGAAACTTGGTGCATTATATTTGTGTTGAATGTTTTGAATGTTGAATGCATCTCCCTAGCAGTGATATTTTAGTGGCATACTATTATATATTTGTATTTTGAATTTGTTTTATTTTTGAGTTTTCTGTTTTTATTTTAATATTAGTTCAAGTTTTAGTAGGCAAATTTTGCTGTGTTTTGTCATTTTTATTAGTTACTGTTTTTTTAAATATAGTTTTTCTGAATTTTTGTTTTAGTTTTAGTTATTTTATTTTTTATCAAATTAAACTAAATGAAAATCTGAAATGTTGCTCTGGCAACTAGCTGAAATAAAATAAGTTTTGTAATACTTTGAATTAGTTTTTCTTTCTTTTTTGTAATTTGTAAGTTTTAGTCATTTTCACATTTTTATTAGTTTTTTAAAAAAAGTTTTTTTAAATGCTGTCTTTATACATTTTTATTTCAATTTTAGTTTTAGTAAAGTACATCAAGTTAAACTAAATAAAAATTTGATATATTTCCTAGCAAAAATAAAAATGTATTTTATATATATATATACAGTAGTCAACATTTGAAGTGGACCAAAAAAGTTAATCAAAGTTGTCCTAATACAAGAACGGGTATTGTTCAAAATTCATATGAAAGGTTTTTATCCACTTTAAACGTTGACTACTGAATTTATTTATTTATTTATTTATTTATGTTGTTGTTACCGTTTTTTTTTATTTATTGAGTAACAAAATGTATACATGGTTGTAGTTATAGTTAACTATAATAACCTTGCTCTGCCGGATGCCAACATTTTTACATAATGTTATAGAGCTTCTGTAGCCCCGCCCCTTTTTCAGCTCTTCGCAGTTGTGTTCTGTCTTCCGGTTTGTATTTCCACAGCATGAAGGTAAGAGCTTACAGATTTATGAATGAACCGCTCGTTTAAAAACTCTTCCTGGTCTACAGACATTTTTTGACATCCGCTTCAAACATTACAATGCTCATGATAACTGTTGTTAACTCTACAAGAAGTAAATCCACTTCAACAGCTAATTACTCCTCAACAGCGATTCCAAAGAAATATATAGAGCTACCGTAAAGATGCCTGCTGCTTGTTGAAATCCTAACATCCAGTAACATTATATTGCAAGCTTCTTGCTAGGGCGTAGTTTGGTATACTAATGATCTGAAATGTGTCTGACTTCAGAAGTTAATGCTGTAAGACAGCAGAGGAGCGAGCGGCACCTGTCACAGCACCTGAGGGTCCACACAGAACACCCATCAGATGGACGCAAAGCGCGTGAAGTGGTTGCGTTTTCGCACTGATCAGCCCGGTCATGATTGTGGCGGGATGCTTATCAAGGGCCCTGGCACCTCACATTTCCAGCTCACTGCAGCTGAAGACAGGCGAGGAAATACGCACACAGCGGTAAGAGTTATCGTCCAATGAATGCTGAAGGAGAAAGGGCAGATAGATTGCTGTTGTCACTTCTTTTTCATTTATTTACCCTTGGCCCTTATCAGGCTCACCATGCAAACACGGGGTGTTCAAATACCACAGTGTCACAATTAGAATCAGGAAGGGCTCTTGTAATGGGAAATGAGAAATCGGCAAAGCGGGTCGTTGGGACAGAAAAGACCCGCTCTGCTCCTCTAATAATCACTTGAGACGGGATTTACTGCTGCTGGATGGCGTCTATGAAAAGAATTCAAGAATAATGTCTTATTCGGATATAATGTGAAGATGATGTTTAATGGAATATACACTGAGCAAAATTATAAACGCAAAACTTTTGTTTTTGCTGAACTCAGAGATCTAAGACTTTTTCTATGTACACAAAAGGCCTATTTGTCTCAAATATTGTTCACAAATCTGTCTAAATCTGTGTTAGTGAGCACTTCTCCTTTGCCGAGATAATCCAACCAACTCACATGGTGTGGCATATCAAGATGCTGATTAGACAGCATGATTATTGCACAGGTGTGCCTTAGGCTGCCAAAAGTGCCAAAGTGTTGCGTTTATAATTTTGTTCAGTGCAGATTAAATGTCATTATCTACTCGTGGGCGATCCTGCATGTTTCATTCAAAATGCACGAATGATAGTATTAAACATCTTATTACTATTCAAGAATACAAAGCTGTCAGTAAATGATGTGCTTTTGAATCAATTTGTAAGGCAAGTTAAATCTCTAAGTTGTTTTCCGTAGTGTCAGAACACCATATTTTGGTTTCATGCATATTCATGCTCTTCTCTGTACTGAAAAGAAACAGACAACCAAAAAGAACAGAAATTGCACGTCTGAAAATACTGTTGACTAATACAGCATGCTTAACAGATTACCAGCCAACAAATAATAATAATAGTAATAATAATAATAATAATAATAGTATTTTTTCTACAGTCTGAAATGTATTAATTAATAAATTATAAAATATTTATTTAATAATTTTATTTGTATTAATAATAATAATAATAATAATAATAATTCTGGTATAATTGAGTGGTCTTGTTAAAGTGTCCTTGGCATCAGTGTTTAAGTATAGACCCAATAAAGTAAAATGTGTTTCTTGTTTGGATTTTCTCTTTCTTTTCTTTTTTTTTAAAAAAAAAAGAAAAGAACCTTTTCTTTTACAGGGAAAATATAATCAGCTACTATGTTTCATACAAAATGTCCAATTATTATTATTATTATTAAGAGTAATATTTATTTTTCATTAAATTAAATTTTTATTATTCAATAGAAAATAGTGAATACAAATTTTATATATATATTTATATACATAACATTTGTATTCACTATTTTCTATTGAATAATAAAAATTTAATTTAATGAAAAATAAATATTACTCTTAATAATAATAATAATTGGACATTTTCTACAGTAGAATGAATGAAATTAATAGTAATAACAATATTTAATAATAAATATTTAATAAAAAACATTTATGTATGCAAATTAAAATTTTACATCATATATTTTGTACTTCATGGAGAAATTGCGTCATAACATCGTCCTTGTGGAATATTTCAAGCTATAAATCTTTTAAAACATGGCTTATGACGCTGCTGCTGTTTTTTTGCAGCTTTTTACTGTTTTATTTGTAACATTTCTTTGTTATTTGGCTATTAAAGTAACTTATTTTCACTTCATCAGTCAAATCCTCAGTTTACTTTACTATCCACTCATATACTAGTTCTTGCTCTGGAAATATGTGGGAATATTAAGTGGACTTATCAAAGCTTACCTGCTTACATACTTTTTTTTTTAGTGTTTAAGTATCTCAACAGAGTAGCATGGTTTGTTGTTTGATATTCTGTGGATAGTGGAGAGATTTTATGTTTTTCTTTTTAAAAAGGAAAAGCCTTTTCTTTCAGGATAAAAGTTGCTTTATGCCTCAGGAGACTTAATCAGCTGTTTATTGGTTACTGGTTTCATTGGGTTGGTTTCTTATTGAGAATAACTATACAGAAGCTCCCGAAAAGTGTAACTTTGCCCTCCATTTAATCAGGGATTTATACTAGTTTGTTGTATTTCACTCCTTTAGGCTGTTCATATATGTAAATCTAAACTAATTGTCTGGTTATGAATGCATGAAACCATGAATACTTTTCCTGTGGAATACGGAGTGCCAATTAAGCGCTATATCCGGATATAAGTGGAATGACTCATTAGTTCGGCTTAAAACAGTCTTATTCATGGTGTGTCAGAGCAGGATGGAAGCAGATATATTTGCAAATTACTCATTCCCTAGAATTCTGGGATATGCATTGGCTCCACATTCTTATTCGGAGATAATGCAGCCGGGTAAATTATATATCCACACATATCCGTGGACTAAGGCCTTTTCTGTGCTGCGAAGCCCCGCTCTATTCCGCTGACCAAGCATCTAATGTATATTGTTATTCGAGCTCATTGGCCGGCTCTAACAACTATGAAAATGACTTTTTGCCCATCAAAAGCTTCAAAGGTCTCTTATGTGCCAAAGCCACCTTCCTCTCTTCAGACAGTATTCAAATCTGACCTGTGAGCAGCATGCATAAATCTCAGCTGGAAAACTGCACAGGAGGGAAGCGTTTGCACAGCACAGCCTCGTCTTTGTGTGTGTGTGTGTGTGTGTGTGTGTGTGTGTGTGTGTGTGTGTGTGTGTGTGTGTGTGTGTGTGCGGCGCGTGAGGGGTTTTAGTAGTTAGCGTGTGTAGATTTAGAAGTCTATTTGTTTGCTCGATTAGTTTGGCATAAAGTATTTCCATGGCTCTCTTGATTTCATTTACCCTAATTACCGTCCAGCGACAGACTCAGGGAAGCTTGAAATATCAAGGCCATGGCAGACCAAACAAATGAGCTGATTAATGGGAACTGTATGAATGAGTTATTCGGCCTGTTATTCAGATCAAGAAAAATAATTCTTTCTCCTATATGAGGGTGGATCACATGGAAACTTGTCCTGATAACATTTCAGCTTAAAATAAAAAAAAAATATATATATATTGCATAAGGTAAATTAAAAAAAAATAAAAAATTCATACAGCACATTTTTTAGACCATTAGGACTGTGTTTTGTCCATTAAAGACCATTATGTGTGTGTATATATGCACACACGCACATACAATCGTAAATAAATATTTTTATCTATTTAGGTATTACTTAATTAAATTTTCCTGCTGTAAACCAACTGAATGCTATTCTTCTCAAGCCCCGCCCACAGTGAAATGTGATTGATCATGCTTTACTTTCCAGTTAGTGCATTCGGTCCGAATGCAATGATACGATGTCCTACCTGCCCTTTCAGCGTATGTATTTTCATATCTCTGTGCACCTGCTCATGTACATGTCATCAGAGTTAGACAGACGTCAGTCACAGAGCGCCGCAAACGAAACAGCAGCCGCCTTTTACAGTTCCTCCTGGACTAAAACAACCAGCTTATGCTGCGTTCATGTCATAACTACCATAATTTGGAAGAGATGGAAACCTGTGACGTTAAACTCCGAGCGGTTCGTGACTTGAATTTATGCGTTTCTATGCCACCCAGGTGGTACAGGTCAGTGCTCTTTAAGTTATGTTCATTATTATTGTAATGTTATGTGCTTTGAGACATGATGTAGTTTAATGCCGTCTCTTGTGACGCTTTTGTTTGCTCCTTGCTGTCCACGTTCGTGTGTTTCGAAGGAGGCGTGTCTTAAGAGGCGCTCTGAAGAGATAGTGGGATCTTATGCTTTCAAAGCTAGCTTGCTATTGCTAGCCTCTCTGAAAATTCCCCTTCCTTTTAATTATCATTATTAATTATCAAGTGTGTAATCAATTTTGGCGTGATGTTTCCAAACAGGTTTCCTGAACACTCCCCATCTGCCATTGATCGGAGAAAGAAACAAATTAAGGAAGTGTTTAACCACACATTTATTTTCAGTTCCCAGAGCTGTTTTTGCTTTGACTTGATGCTGCATCACCGGAGGAAAATAAGTAAGCTGTGAAAAGGTTGAATCAGCATTTCTAAAGAAGCAATGTTTTCTGGGGAGGTGGCCAAGGTCTGAATGGAAGTCACATCTTGTTTGTCACTTGAGAAATATTGAAAAGGTGAAAGATTGAGACCCTTTCGTTCCCTCTTCCTCTCACAAAATGAAAAGAAAATAGTTGATCTTCAGCAAATATGACTTCCGACCATCAGACAGGCTATCTATCAATCATTGAACAAACAAAACTCACTGAGGATATTTTGTATGAGTGTTGATTAACTTTTAATCTCTCTATCTTCTTGACTCTGAAACTATCTGGAACACTTCAGAAGTGCAGATGTAATTCTGTCATTCGCTGACAAAACACTGCACAGTATCAAGAGACTTTTTCTGTTTTATAGATGTCATAACCTGGCAGGGCGAAATATAGAACAAGTTTGATGATTGTTAGAATAAAATCTTCTATATGATTATATACAACCAGAAAAAGCAGTGTTTAATCAGATCACTGATTAAGAAACACCAGCTGACAGCCTTAAGCAATCATTACGCAGATAATCCTCGATAATCATTGAACCGTGGACATTTAACCTACATTTTCTTAATGTCTTATTTCAGTCTTTTTTATTTATTTATTTTCCTGGATTTATGATTTATTCTGATGAGCTTGTCCTTAACAAAAATACAATTATAGTACTTTGATATACAGTATATATACCATAGTACTTTTTGTAAGATTGATGATTTTTAGCACATTTTATAAATGTAGCATGGTTATTTTTAGATGATCCAAGGAGGCCACATTATGCCCTTTTACAAAGTCTTGATTTTGTTTTTAAGCTCTAGAACAGGTTTCCATGATTGAATGTTCAAAAAACACATTATTTTTCACATATTCTCCATTGTTGCAGCTCCTCTCTTCCCAGTCTGTCAGTAACGCTCTGTTTAGTTCCTGTCTCTGTGAAGCCCCTCCTTCCGAAAAGCTCAATGTGCTCTGATTGGTCGGCTGGATCAGTGTGTTGTGGTTGGTCAATCACTTCGAGCATGTTTGGGAAATGCCCCGCCTATGCAAATTACTATTCATAACTGGCCGAACAGTATTATTCAGGATCAATGCCATTATAATAATCTTGCACCAGAGCTCACAATCTTCTCTAAAATATGCTATTTTAATCATTTTCACATGTTGTTAAATTCAACACATAATAATTATACACATACTAAGAATTTTTATTTGCGCATGTAGACCACCATTTTTAAAGGTCCCGTTCTTCGTGATCCCATGTTTCAAACTTTAGTTAGTGTGTAATGTTGTTGTTAGAGTATAAATAATATCTGTAAAATTATAAATCTCAAAGTTCAATGCCAAGCGAGATATTTTATTTAACAGAAGTTGACTACATCGAACGGCCCGTTTGGACTACATCCCTCTACTTCCTTCTTTAATGACGTCATTAAAACCGTGTTTTGACTAACCTCCGCCCACAGGAATGCTCCCTCAACTCTACCGAAATTCGTTTATGTACTTGCGCACTTCTAATAACTTCCTGTGTTTACTCAGCTCTTACGGTGATTTTCTGAAGTAAAACTGATGCTTCATCTTTTGTGTGATGTACAATAAACTTTATTAAACTCATCAGTATATGTTTGATCATCGTTCAGACAGCAGACTTGTAGGCTATTAATAAATAATGGATGCATACAAGCAGATGACAAATACGTTATAATAACCGTAATTAAACTACTAAACTATACCTGTTTCATCTCTATACAGCACTCTGACTCTGTAGGCATTATTGTCCGACTCGAACTGAACACCGTTACTGAGAGTTTCTGATATTATCATCATTCCGTGAGATGAAATTGTCCTGAGAGACTGAGCGCGAGCTCATGAAGCTCCGCCCCCTGTGTCGTCCAGCAGCAGCTTATTTGCATTTAAAGGGGACACACTAAAACAGCGCGTTTTTCTGAGCCCCAAAAAATGACAATTTAAACATGCTGTAAAAAATGATCTGTTGGGTATTTTGAGCTGAAACTTCACATACACACTCTGGGGACATCGGAGACTTATTTTACATCTTGTGAAAAGGGGCATAATGCGGGACCTTTAAAACAAATTTTACGGTCACACTTTAGGGTCCAATTCTCACTATTAACTAACTATTAACTATGACTTTTTCCTCAATAAACTCCTAATTACTGCTTGTTAATAGTTAGTAAGGTAGTTGTCAAGTTTAGGTATTGGGTAGGATTACATTATTAAGGAATGTAGAATATGGTCAAGCAGAATAAGGCATTATTAATTTGAATGATAATAAGCAACTATTGGATCCTAAACTAAAGTGTTACCGATTTTACTTACGTTCGAATCCTAAATTGATTTATGGTTCTGCACAGAAATGAACATTTAAAGCAAAGGTCACAGACCTGATGCAGGTCGTGACCTTTGAATGAGGTTTATAAGGAGAAACACAATCCAGACTTGTAATATACAGCAGCATCCCCAGTTTCCTAGCAACATTTTCCCAGACTTTTTTTAACATTTAAAGGCATTCATGCATTTTTACTTATCGGACAGTAGCAAGCAAATCCGATCCGATAGCAACTGGATCAATGAAAGCACACGAAGCGACTAAAAGTCCACAAGAGAGATGGCTGTAATTGGAGGATATATTTTGAACAGTATTTTATTCATGTGCCAAACAGATGTGGATACCAGTGCTGGCAAACCAGACGGTGGTGATGCAGCAGTGCATTGTGGGTTCAGACGGGTTCAGAGATGACTCTCTTTACAGCACTTAAGAGGTGGGCAGCTCTTCCTCCTTGTCTTAATGAATAAGGTGAGTGTTTTTATGATGGTGGAGAACAGTAAGGAGAAAAGTGGTATCGTAAATGCAAATCACAAATCATAAAAGTTTAAACTTGGAAGTTGAAGGGCTGGTCTGAACACGAGGGAGATTAAAAGAGATTAAAACTGCTTAATACCTGGCTTCATGTTACTGGATGGCTCTCCGTGAGCCGCGACAGGAAAGGTGACTTTAGCTGAGAATAGAGTCGAGATGTCCATCACCTCCAAGGAAGTGTTTAACATACCATCTTTCTTCATTTAACGGTTATGCTAAGTTAAACTGATTGTATTTATTGTTCTGATGCATCTAGAACTTTTAAGATTTTTATACCTGATGTAACCATGATGCAATGAGATTCCAGATTGTTTTTGGTGTTTTTTTGTCCTTTTTGGAGCTTTACAGATATTGTGACTGTGGAAAACATCTTATTTTGTGTCCTGCAGAAAATTGTTGAACTTTTGAGGAAGTTATCGTATGCGTTTCTTCACCAAATAATCCTGAAGTAAATTATCACCGTTTCCATTTTCTTGTGTTCCATTCAGTGTTTTCAGCATTGATGATAATAATAATGAATGTTTCTTGAGCAGCAAATCATCATATTAGAATGATTTCTGAAGGATCATGTGACACTGAAGACTGGAGTAATGATGCTGAAAATTCAGCTTTGATCACAAAAATAAATTACATTTTAAAATATATTAAAATAGAAAACACTTACTTTAAAATGTAAAAATATTTCACAATCAACCAATATTTTTTCTAATATTTTATTAATATACTTTGTCTAAATACGCAATGAATTGAAAAATTAGGGACTGCGCCTTTCATTTCTATAAAACAGTTTAATGAGTATTAATTAGTGTAATAAGTGTCATTAGTGTTTTAGACATCTTTGTATCAAAAAATAAATAAATAGAATTAAACAAATTATAGTTTTTATCTAAAACATGTTCAAATCTGATGGATTAAATGTTACACCTTAAATGTTACACCTTTCCAATTGTATTTATTAATGTAACCTCAGCACTGATTTTTTCTATTAATTCACTTCACCTTGTGTTGTATTCTACTAAAAAGCAACACCATACAGGCTTGGAACGGCATGGCTTCATGAATTTGGCTTTCTGACGTAAAACTAGATGTTTTTGCAGGTCAACTTCAATAAATGATTATTTTGGTCTTATTTTGGTTTTACCCAGGAACACTTTTAGGTCAAAGTAAAAAAAAAAAAAAAGTCCCCTTGATATGACCCCTTAGAGATTTGGTGCCAATAGTACAAGTGGACCTGAGGGGAAAACATAAATAAATAATAAAAATATATGATATAACCCCTTTAAAGAGCATAAAAGCATAGAGCATATGAGTGATCTCAGTATGCCACGGCACAAACTGCCTCGGAGATAGACACCATGTTGTGTTATGGTTTCCATAAACCACACATCCTCAACAAAGTGATTTCCTGCTGGCAAAAATCAATAGTACTCCTGTTATGTTTAAACCACGACGGCAGACAGACGTGGCCAGATCAAGTCTGAAAACAATCTCGTCTGCTTCGTTTCATCTTCAGTGATGGACAAAAGAGCACCTGCTCCTCAGGAAAAGAGCAAACCTCACCTCAGGTCATGGATCGGGAAGAGTCCTGCTCAATGAGGCTCTTGTGTTGTGTCTGCGTACGCGCATTAGTCAGGCGGGACCAGTCTTTATGGGGAAAATATGAAGTCCTGCCAATTGCCTTGTAAATACTATGTTGAACATTACCACGGCTCCGTTTATTTTTAGTAAGTGTGCACGGTTCATGTAACACGGTTAGCACACCAGCCAAAATATTCCCATTCTTTACATGAGGGATATCTCCAATTTAATAAACAAGTTCTGTGAATGAAAGTCGCAGTGTTAGGGAGAATAATCGCTGGTTTAACAGCATGTAACATCTGTAATATTATGCATCTGTCTGTGATCTCTAACCTAATATCATCATATCAGAAGGATTTCTGAAGGATCATGTGACACTGAAGACTGGAGTAACAATGCTGAAAATTCAGCTTTGATCACAGGAATAAATTACATTTTTAAACAGAAAATAGTTTATTTAAACTGTAATAATATTTTACAATATTACTGTTAAGACACTTACAAAACCTTACCAACCCTAAACTTTAGATCAGTAGTGTATTTACTGTTTAAATTTATTTAAAAGTTATTTAGTTAATTAGGTATTTTTGATTTCCTTAAAGACAGTATTTTTAAGAAATGAAAAGAACATGACAATCCATCAATACTTTTCTAACTGTGATTTTTCAAAAAAAATCATATTTTTATTTATACATCTATAGGCAACTATACATTATCTTTTAAACATAAATAAAACATTATTGGACTAAAAGTTAAAATGGATGCTGTCTGTGCCCTTTTATCCTTTAATTTCTATCATAAAACATAAAACACACAGACATATAAACAACATTAAAAGCTTGATTTTCACCACATGGCGACTATAAGCTTATAAGCTTAAAAGTAGCTTCCCCAACACTAATCATGATCCTATAGCTTTAATATTTGACCCCTGTTTTATGAAAGAAATATGTGAATTTCTTTATTTGTGACAGCGACAAACATCAAAACATGCAATTAATCAAAAAGACACTCTCTGGGAGCTGAAAATGCCCTGCAGTGCTAGTTTCGCTAATGAAATGGAGGCATATATGACCCCATTTGACTGTAACCACAATAACGTTGATGTATTGTAGTTTTGCCCTCATGTTACTGTATTGTTTCCAGCCACCTTCGCTGAACTGGAGCGCGCCGGCGGCCTACAGTCGTGAGAACAGTACCAGAGACCCGACCCTGACGTGACCTCTGTCAGCGGCTTCAATAGGATAGTCAGCTAAAGACCCCCAGTCGCCACCCAACACGGCCCCGGTGACTCCAATTAAGGCGGCCCGACGTGACAAAGAAAAATGAGTGTTTTGGCGGGGAGCCGTAATTGCGTGGATACGACCCATTACCTGCCCTTCCCAGGTGTAATTATTAAGCCGGTGGTGCCGAACAAATGAGTGGAGTACAAACCTGGAGGCGTCTCTCCTCCAGACCAACAGCTGCGAAACACCAACCTCTCCGACTGATGGAGGTCCCTGAGCCAGAGAGATCCACAGCCCCGCTCCTCGCTCACACAAGAGGCCTCAGGTACAACATTTCAGCTCACAACCATTCCTCAGGCATGTACGTGTGATTCAGAGAACGAACGTATACAAAAAAACGTGCGTACGCCTCTCTTTCAGATGTGAAATTTATAAATCGCAAATAATCTTGAAATTATGTGCAGCTGAATGGTATCAGACCTTGTAAACGCCTCCTGTTAATGTCATTAACATACAACAGAGCACCGGTCAACGTCCAAAAAGCTTTTCTTGGGAATCGCAAGCGTATTTCCAAATCCCTGCAGATCTCCGACTCTCTGTCACAAGGAAAAGTGCAAACGTCTGCTTAGACCCTGACGTGACGCTAAGCACTTTTCCAAGTCAAACACTATTTGTAGAAATATGAACGCAAGCGTGGATTTTAGTGTATACGCAGACTCTGGGACCAAATCTGTGCGTGCTACACATGTTTTATAGATGAGGCCCGAGGAATAGTGCAGTGAAGGTTAGATTAAACTGGTTTGGTTGGAGTAGTTGAGCAGTAACATACCGTAATTTACTCGTTGTTCCAAACCTGTATTGTTTTCTTTCTTTCTTCCTCTCTCTCTCTTCCACACAATGAAGTGCACAGTGATTTTAATGCCAAGCAGGGTTGTGCAGAGTTCAAGAATTGGCTCCCTTTTCATTCATAAATCACAATTTGATTGTAAACTGGACAGATGAAGTTGAATTGGAATGGCAGGAGGGGCCAGGTATCAAGTAACACCACTAATGCATTCTGGGATATTAAGTGTTCTTCCACAGTGTCTTGTAAGACCTATAAAAATGTCAAGCCAACATTTAAACATTCTATCCATCACCTCTCTGTCTCTCTGTAATTCTATCTATCTATCTATCTATCTATCTATCTATCTATCTATCTATCTATCTATCGATCTATCGATCTGTCGATTTATCTGTCTATCTATCTATCGATTTATCTGTCTGTCTGTCTATCTATCTATCTATCGATCGATCGATTTATCTATCTATCAATTTATCTGTCTATCTATCTATCTATCTATCTATCGATTTATCTGTCTATCTATCTATGGATTTATCTGTCTGTCTGTCTATCTATCTATCTATCTATCTATCTATCGATTTAACTGTCGATTTATCTGTCTATCTATCTATCGATTTATCTATCTATTGATTTATCTGTCGATCTATCTATCTATCTATCCATCCATCCATCCATCCATCCATCCATCCATCCATCCATCCATCCATCCATCTATTGATTTATCTGTCGATCCATCCATCCATCCATCCATCCATCCATCCATCCATCCATCCATCCATCCATCCATCCATCCATCCATCCATCCATCCATCCATCCAGTTTGGCATGTGTTGTAAACAGAAGGTCCTACATTCTTCTGAAAATCTCCTCCTGTGTGAAAGAAAGCAATACGACATCAAAACCACATGAGGAGGAGTAAATGATGACAATCATGTAATTTCCTTTTAATAGCTCTGTTAGCAAACACAAACAATGCTAGACAGAGTCTTTTGTTAGAAAGGGCTGCAGATATTATTATGCACATACCGTCGAGATTCATTTTTAGTCGCTCTAAACATCATCAATGTGCAGCCTGTCCTCTTCCTGAAGTCTGTGTTGTTGGCATGTTTAAGTTGTTTAGTGATTTGGGATATTGAGACTGCATGCTGGTGCCGTCACAGAACGCCACATCTGTCTCGGCTCTCGAAGAGCGTAGCCAAACCCGGTGCGCTCCAGTCTCTTAATGTATCCGTGAGCCCAGAAACTGCTGTTTGCTTCGGCTCTCCATCTGTAAAAGGTGTCCAATTTCATTGTACCTGCTGCTGTTGTTGGATTTGAGCCCATCCCAGCATACAAAAAGGCATTAACTTAAGCACTATTCTCCTGGACAGAGACCAATGTCCTTTATTTGTATTATTCGATGCAATTTCTCGCCCCTCATATGTTTGGCCCGTATGTTATGGAAGTGTTTTTTTAAATCTCCTTAATAATTTTACAGAGCTGGCTGTAGGAAGACAGGGACATATATTTGAGGCGAATGGCGAGTGTAACTTAAGGTGATGCTATCCATTACAGTGGGCGGCCCGCAGAAGATATATGGCAACTATAGCAGCACTGCAGCATAGGGCCAAAACCAGAGAGGCCATATTTAAAATAAGGGTAGTTATAAGTAAAGAACACTTAGTTAGCGCACTCATTATTTCTCCCTGAAGACTATTGATGCAAACAGCAAGTGATGGGAAGCACTAGGAAACAGCATTACAGTATATGTTAACTCTAGCGTTGGGCCTGTGCATTTTACAAGGCAGTTTGCATTACATTAGTAATGAAAGGTACCATTATGCTTATCGTACAGGTTTTATCAACTGAACTGTATTTTATTCATGTAATATGCACATAATGATAGTTAGCAATAGGTCTGAATGGTCGATAGTGAGGTTGACTATAGTGATTTTTATAGCAGCAAGGATGAATTTACAGATGTAATTTCTCTGAAAGGTATTTAACATGCTAACCATGTGTTGTACTGTGCTTTTGCATGCTAACTGAAAAGTGTATGATCAGTGTCGGATGTATGAAACATAACCGGCCTAATTATATAATTATTTTATACTATGGCCAAAACAAAGCCACTGAAGTGCTTATTTTAGTATTATTTAACATTATAGTATTCATTCAATGTTTAATCAGCTTTTATATTTTCAATTTTCATTTTCTTTTTAGTATAAGCAGTTTTAAGTAATTTAGTCAATTTAATTTAATTTACTTTAATTTTTAATTACCAAAAATGCTCTATTGCATCGGTAAAAAAAAAATATATAAACGTGTTAGCACCAACAGCTGTTAAGGACACAATAGTGAAAGGTGCTTGAGAATCTAGATGTGAATATAAGACAATGGCCTTTTCAAACAGAGAAGAATGTTTTTTGTCATTTGTAATAGAGATTCCTCAGTCATTCCGTCTGTAAATAAACCAAGAAAAGAAAGGAAAAAAAAAAACATCACAGGCTTTTGCTGGCGAACCATTTTCTTCATGCTGCACTGACAGCTCACACACTTTCATTTACCGCTGTTGAGACATCCAGTATGACATCAACTTTTTATCACCTCTCTTCGTTTTTTTACAGAAGTTGAACAATAGGGCTCTGTTTCCACTAGTAAGTGAGAGTTTCCCTCATGACACACATCAGCGCTCTGAAACACATCATCTTTTGACGACAGTCCACAAATACTTTTAAGGCAGATATTTCTTTGTGAAGCTTTGTAAATGTTTGATACCACTTCGTACCAAATTTGATTCGGCATCGTATACCCCCGGTGAATAAGGCCATATAATATAAAACAGGACTTTTCTTTTGATCTTTTGAAATGAAAGAGTTATGATGAGTTTTGTAAACATGCTCTAATATTCAGAATTAAAAACTCCTTCCTAATCCACAGAAAACATTTATTTTGGCTATAAGCTTCAAAAATCTGTCTTGTTCAGAAACTGGCATTGTAATGAGCTTGTTAACATATGACCGGCCATTTCAACATACAGTATCAACAGATATTCAGTATTCAGCAACACTCAAAAAAACGACGAAATCACGACGAATTCGTAACAATTTAACAAAGTGGCTAATTCGTACGAATTCATACGACCTCACTCGTACGAATTAGTAAGATTTTTGCTTAATCGTACATATTTTACGAATTGCCGAATTCGTATGAATTCATACGAATCACCTACCCCTGACCCCGCCCCTAAACCTACCCATCACGTGGGTTTAGACAAATCGTACAAATTCGTACGAGTGAGGTCGTACGAATTCATACGAATTGTTACGAATTGGTCGTGAGATATTGTTGGTTTTTTACCCAAATATTTTTTGTTAAAGTAACATACATAACACACATATATTTCTTTTACCACCAAAACTCTATTGTATTGCGTTTAATTAACTTAACCTGTATAATTTTCCACTGTACTTAAAGGTGCATTAAGCAACTTTTCATGTTAAAAATACCCGTTTTCTAACCCATACATGCTTAAACAATTGCCTGATGGGCTGAATGAGCCCTTCTCTGATCACTGAGATTGTCTCTATAATCCTGTAAAGTAAAATAAATAAGATGGATTCGGGCCGGAATTTTAGACTGGGTGTGACGTCATGCGCGTTCACGGCACGCTCACATAGCTATGCCTGGCAGGTTTGTGTATTTGCCGGCATTCTCCGTAGAAGATGGATTGTAAGAGACCTGCTTATAGTTCATTTCAAACACCAATGCAAACTCCACGTAAGATAAAAAAAAAGAAAACTTTTGTCTGTGAGCGTGCACATCTCTGGTTGCAGTTTCGCTTGCCGCCAGAGGGGGCATAGTTCTGCAAAAACTCAGAGACTTGCTTAATGCACCTTTAATTATCAATCATTAAACTAATGTAAAGGGTTTAATTTCGCGATAAAAAAAAATGGATGTGACGATTTCCAACGTATTGGATGAAGATGAAGAAGGTGGCAAGATGCACGGCGTCAGAGCTAGAGGTATCAGCCAGGCCTAATAATTAATCTAAAGGGAAAGTCTTTCATTTCTGTTAGTATTTCAGAAAGTCTGTTCTGGGATGCTTTTAATATGGGCGTTGTTTGTTTGTTTGTTTTTTTAAAGAAATTAATACTTTTATTAAGTATTTCATGACAGTAAAGACATGTATAACATCACAGAAGATTTCTATTTCAAATAAATGCTGATCTTTTGAACTTTCTATTCATCAAATAAGCCTGAAAAAAATGTCTCACGATTCAAATCTGAAGCAGCGCGACTGATTTCAACATTGATGATAATGAGAAATGTTTCTTGCGCAGCAAATCATCATGATGGGCAGAAGAGACTTCCTTCAAAAACATTTAAATATCTCACTGACCCTAAACTTTTAAATGATATCTTTTTTTCTTTTTTCTTGCTTCACTGTACGTGTCTCACATTTTTCAAATGATGTGCAGATAATGTGGTCTTTCAATAAATGTTCTCCATACGCCGAATACACCACGACCTGCACTAGCAGAGCCAGCGATGAAGCCCCCGATGGAGTGAGCGTGAACCCCAGCTGTGATCCTCTCATATCGGCCCTCACAGCGGAGGGTCAAAGGTGACGTGATGCGTGCTCTGCACAGGGAGCAGACGCTGGGGATTCTGATCCAGGGTCAGTGGAAGATCTTCAACAGCGTGCTGAGGTGTGTGTGCATGTGTGCATGGACAAACACACGTCTAATACCCCTCACATCTGTTCAGCGATAGAGGAAGAGCTCGCCGTAATCTCACACCTGCTGCGGGACGACGCGCAAGACACACGCAGCTGCTGAGGATCAGTGATAACACACACACACGTTTACTTCACTATCTAAATGGGGACATTCCATAGACGTAATGGTTTTTACACTGTGCAAATACACTCCCCTCACACTAACCCAACCCCTAAACCTGCCCATCCCACAAAACTTTCTGCATTTTTACATTTTTGGGAAACTTTTAATTAGTTTATTTTTATGCCAGACTTACACACGAGGACGTCCCTAAAGGGATGTTTTTGGAGATTTTGTCAGGTTTTGATCTATCTGGGTACAAATTTTTCCCCAAAATATAGTTAAGTAGGTACACACACACTCTATCTGTCTATCTATCCATCTATCTATCTAGATCAATCCATCTATCCATCCACCTATCTATGCATCCATCTGTCTGTCCATCTATCTATCTATCTATCTATCTATCTATCTATCTATCTATCTATCTATCTATCTATTGATCGTCAAAAATGTGGGAGAATATGTTTTCCATGGATTTTGCACATCATTTTTCCACTCGGACGAGCAATTCAGGTACAGTTTTTTTAGCACTTGAAATTGCCCATGGATACATGCTGATCTTTTGTTAATTTAACATAAAATCAAGCAAAATGAAAATGCACCCTGCTGAAACAAATCCAGCATAAACCACCATAAATTCCATGTTGGTTCAGGCTGGTTTATGCTGTTCTCAAGCAAAACTGAGCTGGTGTACCAGCAAACCCTGTATGCTAGTGACCTGCAATGCTGGATTTTACAGTAGGGTATACAATACACAACTAACAAAATCCCTACCGTTTTTACCTTAAGAACCTTTGTCTCATTTGTTACAGTTTTTCAGTCCATACAACTTAATTTTAGGAACTAGTTTACACAGCTTGGTAGAAACACTAGACACTAGTTGGATTTTAAGTAAATCCAACATTCTTCTTTTTTTATGTATTACGATTTCAAAAGTTCCCAGCACTGCACACAAACACCCTGATCAGAAGTGTCACACACACACACACACACACACACACACACACACACACACACACTTGAGTCTGACATAGATGTATAGATTGCACAAGTCAGAAATGATAAAGAGTAAAGAGGTAGGACGGGCAATAGTGAGGAACCATCCGCAGGTGCTGTGCCACACTTGATCGGCACCCATTCACTGAGATTATACAGCGAGGAGAGCGCTATCATTTTATCAAACCATTCCAGCCTTTTCCTCTCGTTCACACTAACCTTTTCCTTCTCCCTTTCCCTCCCTCAGAAACGCCTGCAGCTCTAGGGAGCATAAAGAAAAGAGAGAGAGAGAGAGGAAATCAGACAGAAAGAGAAGAGTGAGATATTCTTCATGCCATCGTGGCAGCACATGAAATATGCAGCTGTCCCACTTTTTGGAGCTTTACAATTAATCTAATGTTTCTCCGGCAAAATGGTGACGGTGGTAATCCAGATCCCAGGGGTGAAGAGACTGCAGGAGGAATTACACGAGACACGACACCAGAGAATAACCACACATTACTGAGAACAAGCCAGCAGGTGCGCGAGATTTATCCTAAGAGTCCATGAGGAGGTGAAGAGAGGGCCACATGTGAGCATGGGAACACACACACACACACACACACACACACACACACACACACTGGATTCATAAATGACAGCCTGCCTTTCTAATAGAAATCCATCCAATTCAGTTGGATGGAGGTTAAATAGTATTATTCCTAAATGGCTGGAGGTTTACGTATAAAACTTTGCATATTTAAAAAAAAAATAAAGTGTAACTACAAAAACGCAAATTTGTGAAAACGGTGACGTCACGTGCAATCGTGCATGTGTTCAGTCTACGTATAGGTGTGTCGTGTTTCTTTACAAAGTGACAGTGCCAACTATTGGCCTGGCTTGAATAATACAGCGTTTTAGACGTTTTCCCTGATCCGTGTGAAAAACACAAAGGGAAAAACTTTTCATATTTTTAGTACATGATTGTTATGTTAATGTACCCTTAGTATTTATACAGTAGCATCTATATATATATTTATTTATATTTTGATTATTATTTTTTTAAGTCATTTTATGTGCTTTTCTTTTATGTGATTTTGCTATTTTTATTTCAGTTTTAGTAATTTTAGTACTTGTTTATTTGAGTAAATTAATTTGTATTTGTCTTTTGTTTAGGTTTTTCATCTAATATTTATATTATATTTTATATTTCAGTTACTGAAAATTATTTTGATTAGTTTTATTTCTAGATAACTATAACAACTGATTGTTCATAAAGCCCCCCTAAAAGTGCAACTTTCCACACTTTTTTTCTTATGCATGACCTTTATCTGCATATAATTTCCATATGCATATGGCCATCCATACAAATGATGCTTGCTCAGAACAGTACTAAAGTTAGAAAATAGTTTACAGAAGAAGTCTTGGTTAGAAAATGGTTATAAAAATGTAAAATGTGTGTTTTGGTGCAAAAAAAAAGTGAACCTCATGCGGGAAAAAGTAATGTGGGCAGTGGTTCATGAGGGAGTTTATCAATATTGATCAAGCACAAAAGATTGCAGTAGATGTTATCACATCTTTTATCAGATAATGATGTTTCTATAAGAGGATCTTTCCCTGACATCTTTATTTTAGTCTAGATAATTAACAACACGTTATAATCTTTCCAATCACCAACCCAATAGTTGTAACAAATCACACCATCTTCAGTCTGCGAACAACAGAAAGATCGACTCCATCATGTAGATATTAATGTACAAAAACTCCATCCTCCTTTCATTAGATTTATCTACAACCTTGTTAATCAGTCTTTCACTTGTTTTGATCATATAATAATTCAGATTTCACCAATATTTTGACTCTTTACTGTTTCATTATGCACTAGAGAGATTATCTGTTTGATTATGATTGGTGATTCGTATGGGGAGGCAAATATATGTATATTTATTTATTTTTTGTATTTTTGTTCAAAGTTGTATAGCAGCAATCTTTGTTTATAGAACACATATAATTAAATGTATAGTGTTGCAAAATTGTGAACTTTTTTTTTTTGTACTATAAAAATATAAAATGATGTAGCTCACTCCAAAATAAATGATAAACATAGCAAACATGCTGATTAGCGAAGAGTAAGTCGATTTATGATGTGACAAGCTGTTTCCACACAAAGCATCTCCTCCATTGACTCGTCTCTGTCGGGATCCTGCCACAATACTTTTTTTTTTTTTTATCTAACCTCTGAGGCTTCCCCTGGGGGAGGAGCTCTGTTGAACTCGCCCAGGGTGTCCTGCTAGTAAGAAATAGAATAAAATACTGTAGTGCCACCAATAATGCATTGCAGACAATTGAGCTCTGAGCAAGTTTGGGTCCACATGCCAAATGTTTTGGGGTGTTTTCATAGGTAGAGGTTCAGAATTATGAGATATTGCATGCTGTGTGTGTTGTTACCATGCATGGCACTGGCTTGCTAGACATGTTCATTATTGTTTCTTTTTATGCTATACACTGTGTTTTGTGTACTGTAAAATATCAAAATATCAAAGTTGTATTCTAATGGTACACCAGTAATATGCACTCAAAAAAATGCTGGGTTGTTTCAACCCAAATTTGGGTCAAATATGGACAAACCCAGCCATTGGGTTACATTTTTAAATGACATTTTTAACCCAACGGTTGGGTTTGTCCATATTTGACCCAAATGTGGGTTAAAATAACCCTGCATGTTTTAGAGTGTGGTGCTTTCTTATCTCACTGTCAAATACAAAGTGAAACATTGTTGGATTTGTTGTGAGATTAACAATCTTTTTTCTTTTTTTCTCATTCTATTTCTGGTTGGATTGAAAATAGTGATGCAGATATAATTTATGGATTTTCTTTTTTCTTTTTTTACAGTTAAAATACAGTTACAGTTAATATTCATTGCTATATGCATGCCTGTTTTTATTCATAAAACATTTATTCATTATACGTTTCATTTTTTCTTTTTTTAAAGAACACATAAAAGCCCATGCTTTTATGAAGAGATTCAGCAACCTCTCCTGGGGTCTCATTTATAAAATGTTGCGTAGAGACCGTCCTACATTTGATCTAATCATTTCTCAAATGTACGCTCGTGTGATTCAGAGAAAACGAACGTATGCACAAAAAACGAACATACGCCACACACACAAATGCATTACATTACAGGCCATTTCAAAGCCTACAGATTGGCTGAAATAATTTACACGTGTGGAACTAGATTACACATAGGCTACTAAATAATTGAACTTTAATGTAATTATGCTAACAGGGTTTTATTAGTATTATTGCTGCTTTGATTTCCAAATACCTGCAGCTGCAGAACTCTGACTCTCTGCCTCAAGGAAAGTGCATTCGTCTATTTAGAACCTGCACTTTTCCACATCAAAGACCGTTTTTATAAATCTGAACATTGGCGTGGATTTTAGCGTATATACACACACACTCTAAATTCAAATTTGCAAGTTTTATTAATAAGGCCCCTGGACTGCCACTCAATTGGAGTCTCGTAAGAGGTTTTGATGATCTGAATGCAGATTTATTGAACCTGAATAACATTAATGAGTAAAAAAAGACTAAATTAAACCACTCCACATCAACAACCAACAAGATTCACAAACCTTTCAGATTACACGAGCAATCACAAAAGACCCATGGTGGTTTTTCAAAAATGTTATGAAGCCGACTCGATGCAGTTCTTTCATTATGATGCTCGTCAGCTGTCAGTATAGAGACACTTTGCTGATTTGTATCTCTGAAGACGTTTGCCTTTGATGATCTCTTTTGAATTTTTTTCAGTGAGGGAATTGCTAACAACGTTTGCTGGTTTCTGTGTTGTTTGTGAACTGCATCAATTTGCGATTTGGCTTGTGTGGTTCAAGTGGGACAGGTTGTAGACGTTACCTGCCTCAGTAAGATCAAGCGTTCATTATGTCTCTTCACACAGATAAATGTCTTAGCCTTGAAAAGTGGCTATTATGGATCAATCTACTGCTGCTAGCATGTGCCGGTGTGCTAAAGCATGTATACAAAGATTGGGGTCAGTAAGACTTTTTTTTTTTTTTTTTTTGCTTTTTTTTAGAAAATAAAAAGCAAATATGATACAAATATATATTGTATTTCAAACAAATGCTGTTCTTTTGAACTTTCTATTCAACAAAATTCTTTAAAAAATGTTTCAGTTTATTTATTGCCTGTTTTTCTTATCACATATTTCCGTAAATTCGGTATCAATCGAAATCGTAGAAACTCAAAATTCATCCCGTTAAAACCGTTTTGAAGGGTACTTTAAAACCTTTTAGCAGGCTCCTCCCCCTAGTGGACGGTGTCATGTTTCATATTGCAAAATGTAGTGTTTTTATTTATAATCAAAAAATGTCTAATCTTGAAAAAACACATCGTCGGAAAGGTCTGAAACTCTGAAAATTTGTTGACTGTTATGTGATAGAAGTAATATAATGACACATTTATTAATTTGTGACAGAACGCATTTAAAAAAATCCAATGGAGTGTGGGTCTCACCTGTGGCTATTTTTGGTATAGCCAAACAAAAACTCAATTTTCGTGATATCAACTTCAAATTTGAAACACAATTTGGTTAGACATACTGTATGGCTTTAATTTTATAGCAGTTTTATAGAAAAATATATTTTTTCCTAAAATGCAAAATGTTTGTAGAAAACAAACAAAAAATGTTTAGTACAGTAAATTTGTTTTACAGTCAACCTAAACTTTTATTTGAACATTTTTAAAGTGTATTCACCTCAGCAATAGTCTGCTGAATTACAACCACTCAAGTCTGGATTGTGAATTGTCACTTCTGTGCTCAAAAAGAAGGGTGACAATTTAGGGTTTACCTTGTAATATCTCACAGTCAAATAAATGCATCCTTGCTGGTGAGCATAAAAGTTCTCTTTCAAAAACATTACAAAATCTTAACAACTCTGAACTTTAAGTAATGTACATGATTTGTTTTGTTCAAACGAATTAATAAAATAAGAAATAAAGTATTTGAGAGAAATAAATACAGATGTAAATGAATCAATAGTTAACAGTAAAATAAAGTAAAATGATTGTAGCCTATAGCAGCTCAGATCAGTTGGTCTTGAATGTAATGAGAAATACTCTAGATCAAATTGAGATTGTGGTTGGCTTCTTGGAAACATGAGCACAGAAAAAAAAAAAAAAAAAAGACTTTTTATTGTTTGGGGTTTTTTATACCAAAGAAAATTTGGGGATTTTTTTTTTTTTGGGGGGGGGGGGGGTATTTTTTTTTATCCCTTTGTTGGTTTGTGTGCTTTCTGAAGCTCTCATTCAGCCATCAGGAGTGTGTTGACGGTCAGCGTTCAGTGTCTGGAAGATTGAGTGGGCTGATGGGTAAGAATAATGCCTGTGTTAGTGTGTGGGAGGCCAGGATACAGTCAAAGCAAAGGCCATCTGCCACAACACACCTTCTGATTAAAAATCTGAGGAGGATTTTTAATCAGTTTTACTCATTCCTCACACTCACACACTTCTTCACTCTACATGTTCTCCATTCCCTGCCAATGGGAAAGAAAAACCTCAGGGCGACATCTTGATATCTCACTGTGTTTTCTCACAGACAGCGATGAGATTAAATTGATAAAAGCAATGACATTAAAACTGAAATAAAAAAAACTCAACAATGTGCTCAGATTTGCCAAGATACCCAAGTTTTCAATCAATAGTCAGAAATCTCAATATGAACTCGACCATTTCTCACCATAAAAAAAATGCTAGTAATGCTACAGTACAACTGGTTAACATTAAAAATACTGTAAGGAAATGTTTCGGCTTATACTACAGTTACAACACCTCAAGTTGTCAAGTTTTTGTTCTTAAATGCTCTTGTGTATAGGAAGAATTTCTTACGCATCTAATCCAACACCTCTGTTGCAAATTTCAAAAATGTAATTTTAGAGCTAGTGGCTTGAGCAACTGATAGCAGACTAATGTAGTTATTAGAGAGAGAGATTAAGATGATTCAAAGGATTTTGTATGATCGATAAATAGTTCTCATAAGGTTTATTAGGAAGAAAAAGCATATAAATCTTGTTTTCAGGGATGAATCCCTCAGGCCTGTAACACAATCATATCCTCCTCTGGCTTCTCTTTCTCTCCTGGCCGATGGCGGCTTGCGCTCTTTTGGAGGTCGTTCAGAAATGAAATGCAGATTTGTGTCTCTTCCCCTCCCTTGTGCAGTCTGCTGCCCGAAGCACCACTTCATTTCAACATAAATGTATTTGTAAGACCGTTTAAGGAATAAGGTATGGATTTACTCAAGCGTGTAGACGCTAAATGCAAATCGGGTGACTGTTTGATGGGTTTATTCAGGTAAATTGCTAAATGCATGCTCTAAAGCATGAGAGGAGTCTTCTGCATTCTCCAAATTAGGTGACAAAAAAAGGCAGATTGCACGAGACCTCTTTGGTCCATTTAAGAAGGGAAGTGCAAACTTAATTTTGATGGATTATGCCAAAGCACCTCCGTTAGTGTTCTGAGGGGTATCATCTATCTCTGTCAGTTTATATAACTTTGATGAACCCTTTAGTCATACGCAGGTGACACCTTACCAAAGGAAAAAATGCAGAAGGGAACCATCTATCATGGAAAAACCTGTATTCATAAACATTTACTTGTCAACATACCGCTGTCATGAAACAAGATCCTGTTTGCTGGCGGCAATGGCAAATGTTCTGCTCTCTTGAGGATTTCTCTCTGAAATCAGTATATGAGTCTTTTTTTCTAGTATCTGTTCAGAGCATCAATGTTATGCATTAGTCTGTTTAAAAATGCATCTAACTTACAGGCTGGTTTATGTCAATAAACTGGTTCAAAAAATCATTCACTTAGTCCCTGTGCCACATTTTAGGTAACTTATTTTAATTAGTAAAATATTTTGTCTTCAACTCCTTCATTCAAGTTGTAAAAATCCAGATGTTTACTTGCTAAGTTGCATTTTGTGAAAATGAACTGCTCAAAGTTTAATGGTGTCTCATTTCAATATTTAAATTCTTATTTAAATATTTAAAATGTAAATACTAAATATTTCTGTGCTAGATAAATGCATCATCTAATAATCAAATAAAATATATATTTTGTGAAAAATATAATATGGTTAATATATTTATCAATTTTAAATATCATAAGGAAACAGCAGCTTGACTAGATGAACGATGTTCATTAGTCATTTGGGAAGGTACAGAATTGCACTGGTTAAATAAAAGATGATACCGAGAACTAAAATGCTGAACTAGGGTACGTTTCCCGTACAACGGCGTAACAACATTTTATGCAAACATTCCAAAAACATTCAGCAACTATTAAAAAAACATCATAAAAACGTCATGAGTGTCATGAGAATGTTCATTAAGTAAAAATAACACTGAAAGGATGTTCCATGAATGTTGTACTCACAACGTTTTCTCTCTATATTACGAGAACATTCATTAAGTATTACATAAGGACGTTCCATGAATGTTGTGCTCAGAACTTTTTATGATAGCATTATAAAAACATTCAGCATATAAAAATGACATTATAAGGATGTTCTGAGATTGTTATTCTAAGAACGTTTCATAAACATTATTTTAAGAAAGATTTTTTTTACCTAACATTCACATAACTTCTTAAGAATGTTAGTGAAAGTTATGGGAACGTTCCCTGTTAGCTGGGTATACAGTATGCAATTTCTGATGCAGTGGTAGAATAGGAGAATTTGCGTATATTTGGAATAAAAGATATAGGACCCTATCTTTCACCCAGTGCAATTGACTTTGTACACTTACGCATGTATCATTCCTATTTTGCACCCGACGCACAGCTTACTTTTCCCTCCACAGACGCACGTCGGTAAATTAGGGAATGAACTTGCGCTCCTGGAGCCGGTTCAGCGAAAAGAGGAGGCGTGTTCCGGCGCAAACGTTCTCTGGTGCTATTTTGCAGTTTCAGAAATCAATTCCGCCACTGACCAGGAAAAACCTAGTCTAAAGTCAGTGGCGCGTTATTCAGATGCTATGGGCGCATGCTTGTCCATAATGTAGAGTGTGCACAACGCGCATACACTTTGCTTCTCTCATCTACACAGACGAAGGCAGCAGTTCCCATTTTTGCAAACCATAAATAATTACATGGAAAAGTCTCCACAAAGATGTGAAAAAATAGCCATAAATCTAGCTTACACATTTACCCAAATTATTAAATGCCTGTTTAACCAAAGCTAATTTGGGTGGGTTTCTCCATCCCCAATGTCACTTCTCTGTGTTTTACGGCCCTGACGAGAACGTCGGTCTGCTCGGCTGTGAACCGCTCCTGGCAAATCCGCCGTTATAATAGCAATCCACCATGGAACAAGCACGCCTGCTCTTAAAGGGAATGTGAGGTAACGCTTTGATTGGTTTATTTCACATTACGCCCAAACCACTCCTAGGAGTAATGAAGCTACTTCAGACCAACCCATTTTAGATCCACCCGCAAAGTTACTTGCGTTTCGCATTTGATTGCATTTCAGATCGTTAAAATAGGGCCCATTGAATGTACTGCATGTTGCTTGCTCATTGTGCCAAGAGAAAGACCATTCTCTACAGTATTTAAGACCATGTGTCATTCTAGCTAGAAACCGTTTCTAACCACAGGTCGAGAGCTGTAGTTCCAAGTTTCAACCACACAACTTTGCGATGCTGTTTGCGAATGTTCGTTGGAACTATGGTTTCGGAAAACACTGATTCGTTGAACTATGCTGGTAACGATGGAACTTCACCAACGATGCTTTAGGGATATGCACCCCTGACTGACCTATAATGTAACGTCAAGATGTTTTCAGATCTCCAAAGCCATATAGAGAATGTTGTATAGACAGAACTAGCTGTGCCGCACCTAAAGAGGGCTCATGTGTCTAAGGGGTTTACACCTGGCCACTTCATGCGTTTTCTCAGAACGGATAGCTATCTGATTTAGCAAAACGATTCCATTTACACCTGGTCACATAAATGTGTTTTTGCGAAACGGATTTAAATCCGATCTTCAATTCCCACGCTATATGCAGATTTAATGGAGGGCACGTCACCGAAAGCAACAGATATGAGCTGCATTTTATTGATCATCAGCTAAAAATGTCTAAATCAAAGACCACAATAAGAGAAAGCGGAAACAGCCCTGGTAAGATCATTTCGTCTCTTTACTTTTAATGATGATGATTGTGTGTTAAGCGTCTGCGACTTACTTTCACTTTGATTTGCGATAGTTTGCACGTTGGCTTAATGAATAAATGCTCAGCTTCTCATCTGCGGTGATGCGTGTTCCAGTAGCGTCGTCATATCTGGCTATAACATTACATAGCCTATAACACGCTATCTGATAACTAGCTATCCGATCTGAGAAAAGGCATGAAGTGGCCAGGGTAAACAGCCCCTAAGGGTCGCCCTTCACAAGCACAGTCCGACGTCTATCCTTCCCCATCATTGCTTCTAAAGTTTGTCCCACCGAGGGAAAGGGCTGCTAAAGACCTCGCCACCTCACACACAGCAGGCAGGATTGAGAGTGATTCCCACGGCCCCTAGAGATCCGCAGGAGTTTGAGAGGGAAGAGATTTCTGGGACACGGCAGTCCCCCACAGGGCCCTGTGCTCTACCCCGCAGCGGTGCGCTCGCTCCCAGAGCTGTCCTCCACGCTGAGGCGGTTTGATGCGCTCACTGTCCCCAACAACTAAATAAAAGGGGTTTTGTTAGCTTTTTTGTGTACTTCTAGAAAATAACCTCCTTTTCTCAATATAATTAGAAAGCAAGACAATAACAGTGCTTCAGAACACATCAGAATGATAAAGACAGAGATATATATTTGAACAGTATAAACTGTAAATTTCCTTCCAAAAGTGGCTCCATAAAGATTCTGCATTGATTCTAATAGAATTTTGTGATAGAATCTTGTTCATTTTAAAGGTCAAATGTGTAATTTCAGTGGCACAAAGAATTGCATCTCCATCTGCTATTGGTTGGACAAACACATATTCCTAACCAGAACAGGTTGTAATTCTAGTATTTTTCATCAACATTCATTTTAAATTAAGTGTAGTTATTCTTATACTGTTCAAAAGTTTGGGGTCTGCACATTGTTTTAAATGTTTTTGAAAGAAGTCTCTTCTCACCAAGGCTGCATTTATGTGATCAAAAATACAGTACAAACACTAAAATAGGGAACTATTTTTATCATATAAAATAACTGTTTTCTATTATAATATGTTTTAGAATGTAATTTATTCCTGTGATAAAGCTGAATTTTCAGTGTCACATGATCCTTCAGAAATCATTCTAATATTATGATTTGCTGCTCGAGAAACATATACATATATATATAATCATCCAAGATGCTGGACATGGTAAAAGTGCATGATAAAAAGATACTGTATAAAACAAAAGTAGTCCATAAGCCTCATGCAAAGTTTCAAAAGTTTCTAAATAAAGGAAACGACCAAAATACTGTATAAAACGTTACCTGAAATCTCAAAACATTAAAATATGTCAAGACGCCCTGAGCCAGGTTTGAGCTCAGTGTTATCTCTTGTCTCGTGAACCATTGACATCAATGACATGATGTCAGCGGGTCTATTATGACAGAAGCATTCTTTGCCCTTCAGAAAGACCCTTTAGTCAAGATGGGAAATGAGAAAACATCTTTCTATCTTTCAGATTTCAGCTCAAAGCCTCGATGATGGAGAATTATTACTGTGAGATCCTACCTAGAGCATGAAGACGCTCCACAGATCTCAGCGCAGTCCGCGTGCTCCATCTAACTGCAACCTTCTGGCACGAGCTGAGCGTCCCAATGAGGTGGTGGACACACACTTCAGCCGGTGTAAACCTTTAAAAGAGCAGACACTCAACAGGCAGGTTGTAATTGTCATAAATCAGTTCGGCCCAGACAAATGCAATCGTCCGCTGAGACTGGAAGACCGCCAAATTGACATAAATTAAGAAACAGATTCACTTGTATTCTTTACTGCCAGTGTGACCAAATTTAACATAACCGGTTAAAGAGCATTTTAGAGCTCATGAGCAAGTCCACTAATTTCCAATCGCGGTAGACGAAGGTCTTTCATCTTTGAGCTCTTGCAAAGGTCACAACAGCAATTCATCTGTTTTTCTACAGACTAGCGATGTGCAATGGTGTATTTCTTTCTTTTTTTTCAGATACATGAAAGACAGAAACAAAGGGTTTTTTTCTGTATATATCAAGTATATATACTTTATAATCAACCTTTGTTGGACTTTTGTTGGTCTGTTGCAGTGGACTAATTAACTACCTCTTGTTAAACTTAAACGTTGCCTTTTAGCAACCTGTCAGTGTGCGGCTAACTTTCATTTCAGGAGCACACAAACTGCTCATTTATCTTGAGAAACGGAGGCACGAAAAAACATTCAATTAATATTACAAAACAAAGAGTGAAAAAAGTAATTTTTCACATGCAAGGCACTTAAAAAAATGTTTTTTCACCAAGCTCAGGAAGCAATATTGCTGTTTTTTTCTAATGTTTTATTTTGTATTGCAATTGCTATTGACAGTCATAATTTAGAAAGTCATATTTAGCATTTTGCTGCTACATTATAAAGGTAAATATGCCATCCTATATAAAGTGTCAGTAATGTATGACTTCATATACTGTAGTTTGCAACTGTACATTACAATCAGCGTTGGGGGTAACACATTACAAGTAACGAGAGTTACGTAATCAGATTACTTTTTTCAAGTAACTAGAAAAGTAACGCATTACTTTTCAATTTCATGCGTAATTGAAAAAATTAAGTTATGTGGTTATGTGTCAAGTTCACATAACTTACCTTTTTCGGGTTTCCTCACTTTTTTTAAGTAAGTCAACTGATCACTTTTTACAGTGCAGATGAGAAAAAGTAATGCAATATTGTAACTAATTACTTTTAAAAGCAACTTTCCCCAAGACGGAATACTACTACAGTTTTTACTATATCAAATGAAGGCCGTCTTGGTGAGCATAAGAAACTTCTTTCAGTATAAAATAATTCTTACATTAAATTTAAAATGACAATATAAAATGCACTGAGCAGGAATACATGTTTGTCCAACCAATAGCAGATGAAAATGCTGTGTGGTTAGTTTAACAAGGTTTTGTTTTGTAATGCATGCGATTAAGTGCTTGACAGTCATAATTCTGCTGCTACATTATCAAGGTCAATATATTGCCATCCCAAATAAACGGTGTCAGTGATGTACGACTCTGTGTAGTTTGTATCAACTGCACTTGTGCATAATGCATCACATCATGAACAAGATTCTCAATGCACAAAACAAACTCACTTAGAAATCACCTGCTGTCATTGAAAACTAATGACTCCAGGTGCATGGCTATCAAAGTCAATGTCAGTGTCAACAGGGGCTTTACTGCATAATGTTGGTGCTGTAATGAAAATAGAAATATTACCATGTTTTTCAAATTCATTGCAGACACGAGTTCTACCTCAGTGGTTTGTGTACGGCTGCCAGTCATACCAACTACATTCCAAGCGATGCTTTACAAATGTGCTGAATGTTGACAGATGTGTCTTATCTGCAGATGAATTTATACAGATGCCAGATCTCAGTGTCGATATCCTACACCTTATGCTTGTCCTCATTAAGGGACAGATGCATGACGGAAACTTCTGTTGGATGCGTTTACACGGAAATAAAAGTTTTTGCACAGTAACTTTCCAACCGCTGGTGCAGAATGTGATGAATGCATTTGAACATATGTTTTTGTAATTAGCACTCCAGATTCAGAGTCATTGAGTATGCATATTTACTGAGTTCATCCAAATAATCTGTGTGATTTTAAAGAGTTTCTTTTAGGTTTTGAAGACCTTCATTAAATAAGTTAAATCACATAAATATTAAAGTCCAGTCACGTGTGCGTCAATGACACATCCATTCCCCCTATATTCAATCTCTGAATGCTGGGTCTGACACTCTCTCTGTCTTTCTCTCACTTTATCCCTTCTTTCTCCAATAACAAAAAAAAAGCAGGCTATTGCAATAGCGGGACGTGCCACGGTGCATTGGGGAGATTTGTTAATTCTTTGTGCTCTTTGTGTTTTGGCCTAATGAAGACTAATGAATATCTAAAACCTCTGTGGTGCAGGAGGAGAGGCTTGAATAATAAGAGATGAAACTATACAAAACACGATGCAGAAACGACCTGTGGAGAATAAACCACCGGCTGAGAGAATCCAGCTCTGGGACACGAGGACTCGTCCTGCATACACACACAGATGTGCCGTGAGATACTGTATCCCAGAATGCAAAGGGCTCAACTTGACCTTGGAAATGGCATTCTACTGTTAAAATATGTGAAATATACATTATGCAATAAACAGTATGCATGGTACATTATTGACCTCATATGACGAGTGCAATCCAGTTATCAACTTAGATATAAAAAAAATGCATTATAATTTTTAACGTAACATTGTGTAAAAAGAAAACTATTAGGAATGGAAAGTCAAGTCAAGTGCATTGCATTGTGGGATATCCACTGTGTCATCCATTCCAGGGCTTAACTAAAACCATAAAACTTTAACTGAAATAAAATAAAATATTAAAAATATATTTCAGTTCGTTGCCAACATTTCTCACTTTCATTTAAAGTTCAACTAAAACTGAAATGAAAACTAAGAAAAAATACATTTACATTTTCACCCTTTATTTAAAAATGGGTTAAAGATTTTGTATGCATTTTGCATAGTTGTACTTGGAATTTTGCTTCCTTCAATTTTTAAGTACAATCAAACTTTGATGTTTAAGTCATTTCAACTTTAACATTAAAAATTACTTGAACATTTTTGTTGAATCTTGTATAACTTATAAAGTTGTTGAAAACTGATTAACTTATTTTGATGAGTTAAAGCAATGTAAAAAATAAATGTTGTCATAACTTATTGATCATTTCATTTTACATAGTACAAAGAAGATATGAACATGCAAAAACAAGTTTCATAAAAAAAACTTTCAGTTAATATTACAAAACAAAGAGAGACAAAAGTCATTTTTCACATGCAAGGCACTTAAAAAAAATTTCACTAAGCTCAGGAAGCAATATTGCTGTTTTTTTCTTATGTTTTATTTTGTATTGCATGTGATCAATTGCTATTGACAGTCATAATTTAGAAAGTCATATTTAGCATTTTGCTGCTACATTATAAAGGTAAATATGCCATCCTATATAAAGTGTCAGTAATGTATGACTTCATGTACTGTAGTTTGTATTAAATGCAACTGTACATTACAATCTGCGTTGGGGGTAACACATTACAATAACGTGAGTTACGTAATCAGATTACTTTTTTCAAGTAACTAGTAAAGTAACGCATTACTTTTAAATTTCATGGGTAATTGAAAAAATTAAGTTATGTGGAACTGTCAAGTTCACATAACTTAATTTTTTCGGGTTTCCTCACTTTTTTTAAGTAAGTCAACTGATCACTTTTTACAGTGCAGATGAGGAAAAAGTAACGCAATATTGTAACTAATTACTTCTAAAAGCAACTTTCTCCAACACAGAACAATACTACAAGTTTTACTATATTTTTGATCAAATAAAGGCCGTCTTGGTGAGCATAAGAGACTTCTTTCAAAAATATAAACCAATCTTATAAATCTTATAACTTATAAAGTTGTTGAAAACAAAATGAGTTAAAGCAATATAAAAAATAAATGTTGTCATAACTTATTGATCATTTCATTTTACATAGTACAAAGAAGATATGAACATGCAAAAACAAGTTTCATAAAAAAACTGTTTTTCAATGCATTTTTTATTTTTATTTTTATTTTTTTGCATAGAAAAATAAAATCTTCAGCTGTAGTTTGCCTTTTTTGCCAAATAATTTTGTCAGAGAAATACGCTAACCAAGTTTAGTGTTTTGTTTTGTCCTTCATATATAAAATATAATCCTCATATTTTGATCGTTTAATCGAATTTGTAGGGTCAAAAAAAAAAAAACATCCCCTCCGGACATTACTTTTGTCCACTACTGTATAGTATTCTGCCTGTACTGTGTAGATTTGATTCTAAAAAATATATATATTGCAACAAAGCATACAAACATTAATACTATTTTTGCAGTGTAATGTGTAGCTTCTACTCTGTGAAGTATGCAAATGTTCTGTATGTTGACCACAAGGATGACCTGCATTTGCCAGAATGAGCAACATACAACAATACAGCAGGAAATATGCAATGCACTCGACTTGACCTTGACTCTTTATCAACCGGACTGCCAAAAGTCGATTTTTATGCAATGCAAAACAAACACGTTTAATTCGAATAACTAGGTAGACATTGCAATGTAGTGAAGCATGCTACTGTTTAAAACCCAGAATTCCATTTTTCTTTTTCTTGAGAAGATGATAACCAACCAGAAGCATAGAGTTTAAGTCAAGAGCCTCTGCAGACACTGATTATTCTGTTTCGGTCCCTCTGTACCAGTAGTTCATCACAGAGGCATAATTAATACCCATAGAGCAGCGCGAGTGTTTGTACACCGTGATTTGTACACTGCAGAGAGCTGCTGTTTGCATTAATAATCCCACAGCTTGCACATTCAAAGGCACAATGAGGCATGTGGGACGGCCGGTGGGTCCCGGTGTGGGTCCCGCTCGCTCGTGTGCTTAAACCTACAGAGGTTTATTTAATGATACCTAATCACACCGACTCACCGACCCAAGCAGGTAATAACAGCCTGGATCTCTCATCACACATGAAAACCATTGCTTCTTCCTATCAAATATTGTAAGGGAAAAAATAACAAGCTGTGGGTCATTGTTTTCACCACACTGAAGAAGAAAAAAATATATACACACAAATAATACTAAGTCAAGATACATTTACTTTAGAAGCAAAGTCACTTTTAGACCAAAGTCTTGTTTACTGAAAAATGGGTCAAAATGAACTGAGTTTACGCTTAAAACAAGAAGAAAAAAAACATCTGCCAGTGGTTTCAGAAGAATAAAACTTAATTCAAAAGAAAAACAAGATTTCTCTTTCTGACCCCATTTACAGATATTTTTTCTTATTTTAAACAACAGTGAACAAGATTTAATATCTGAAGTAACTTTGCTTCCCAAGTAAGAATCTTTAGAAATTTGAACAAGAAAAACAAGATAAAATACTGACGAACATTTTTTGCAGTAAAAACATTTTTAAATCAAGATGCATTTACTTGAGAAGCAAAATGACGTAAAATATATTAAGTCTTGTCTTCTGAGAAATTTATTGAATTAAAGTGGATTTATGCTTTTAAAAAATCTGCCATTTGGAGTAAGAAAAATCAACTTAATTCAAAGGGAAAATAAGTTTATTTTCTGACCCCATGCACTGGCAGATGATTTTTCTTGTTTTAAGCAAAAAAACTCACTAAACATGTATACATTTTTCAGAAATCGAGGCTTAATATCTTGTCGTTTGTTCTTATAAAGTAAATGTTTCTTGATACTGGAAAACAAGATACAAATACAGAAGACGAATTAGTCATTGTGCTTGAAAAGTTCTGACAACTTATTATGAATCAGTAAGTGACCTTTTGAAACGTTAGCATATACTAGATCTCAAAATAGGGTGAGTCCCATCAAACAAAAACTATAAATATCCAGCTTCAACATTATCCCTGATCAGATAGAAGCTACTTTAAGACCGTTGTCTAATGTAACACTGAATCTGACTGATGATTCACATGAACAAAACCCCTTTAAGCTCAGCTCTCTGTTTCAGGGTTCTGTATTGACGAAAACTAAAGAGCAGCGTATGTTTTCCTTAAACCACCTCTCCTTCTCCCTGCGAGATCTGTTAGTCTTTACTTTCTGATTGTTGTAGCATGATGATGAAATAATATCAAGAATACAGCAATGCAAACAGCAATTACATTTAAAGTGCATGAAATGTTTTATGTCTGTTCTCTGCCTCAAAAAAATGGTAAAAGGAGAAAAATGACTGCAGTGTTGTGCTGTACAACATATCTGTCACAAAACGAAACACGAAATCCATTATGTCAGATCAGACGATGTCGGGCACAAAAAGGCCTGAGCTCTGGAAATATCTCCCGTCGAGAGAAAGCCGAGCTCAAGACAGGCTTCTGGCGCAATTTTACAATCAATCCAAATTCTGCCGAGACATAGTGTTGTTTAATGACTCAGGGAATAAAGTCCATCGCACAAGGCCTTTTAGCTCCGTGGATTGCCGATGCCAAATTGGGAGAGTAATAACAGGGTAGGAGGCTGGAAATAAACAGAGACGCGTTCAGGGACCAGCAGCAAGTGATGCTATTTAGTTCTCAAAGTCATATAATGAAGGGAAAATAGAGAGTTAGACTTTGTGTGCTGATCATGCTTGGATGCTTTCACGTGTGTGTGTGTGTGTGTGTGTGTGTGTGTGTGTGTGTGTGTGTGTGAGAGAGAGAGAGAGAGAGAGAGAGAGAGAGAGAGAGAGAGAGAGAGAGAGAGAGAGAGAGAACAGAGAAAGGAAACAATAGAAGGAAATTCTTAATGATTTTTACATTTTCTGAGAAAAAATGTGATTGTTTTTGCCAGTGCAAAACTGGCTGCTATTATGGGTAGTTGCCAAGGCTCTGTCAACATTTTACTTAATTAAAAGTGTCCAGCCAAAAACGTACTTGAGTTCAAATAAATTTAAAAAGCCACAATCAATGTTCTAAAAGTGTTTTAAAAAAAAGTTCTAACTGACTGATCATGGCAAGAGATGGAGGAGGTTTTCTCATTAAAGTCGTTTGGATGTAAAGCAACTGGTGTGTCATGATGTCCTGACTATGTAAAGCTTTAGGACACACCAGATGTTCAACCGAGAGCAAGATCCTGAAACCAGAGCTGGTTTGATCGTTGTTTATACTGATCACTGATCGTGTTCACGCTTAAGGTTTGTCTGTACCTTGTTAGCGCAGTGAGAGAAACAGAAATATGCTACTTAAGTCATGACAGCCAATTTGCACTTGTAAGTACTAAAAGAAATTAGTTTTTAGTAATCGAATAAAAGTGTTCAGTTTCAATTGTGAAATAATACTTAGTAACTGAATAGGTGGTTTATAGGCAGTGTTGTAATATCATTGATATACTTTTGTAGTTTTTAAAATATATCTATTTAATACTTTGTTTTCACTTTAATTTTAGTTAATAGTTTAAATAATTTTGCTTTGTTGTAATTTTTATTAGGTTTTAAAAAAAAATATGTTTATATAGTTTTATTAAGTTTTAGTTTAGTTTTAGTTTTTAGTACTTCAACGTAAACAAAATGAAAATGAGAAATGTTGTCATGACAAATAGCAGAATTTTATATATGTATTTTTTTTTTCAAGTAATGGATTTTTTTTTTTTTTTTTGTTAACAATAACCCTGTCTATGTGGTTATTAACAGGTTCAAATTAAAATAATCCTGTACAATCAGGTCTCAGTGATCCTGGTCTCTCCTTAAGTCTGTAGGATTTTCCCCCTTTTTCTTTCATCCAGGAGCTGAAAATCTGGAAAGTCCAGGGTTTCCACTATCATCAGTGTTTGGATGCTGTGTTTCATGGAGATTTAAGGTTTATTTCAAATTGCAGACCCCTCACTTATCACTGTATGCTTTACTCCACACAGTGAATTTGCCCTCTCTGTCAAATTGCCGGCTTACTCGCCTACTTATGGTTTGCGGTCCCAGAAAACTATTTCAGTGAATGTACCTCAAGCCCGGACAGAGTTGTGGAAATGCACTTGAGTTGTCTTTGCCTCTTTTGTATTTGTTTTGTGATTGTGTAATAAAATTATTTCTGCTATCTTGGCCAGGTCTCTCTTGAAAAAGAGATCTCAATGAGACTAACCTGGTTAAATAAAGGTTAAATAAAGTAAAAAAAAAAAAAAAAAAAATCGAAAACCTGAAAATAAATATATGACTTTAAAAAAACTGATTTCCAGGTCGAGAAATGTAAAACTGTTAAAAGGGCTATATATATTTATATATGTATTGCCAATGTTCGTTACAGCTTGTAACGAAACTTAAAAAATGAGACCTTCCCCGACTTCCTAGGTTTCACACTCAAGTGTGAAAACTTCCATATGAAAGCCTGTAAACGGAACCTCGGCCGGTTTTGCCTGAAAATAGGATGCGATGTTTACACGCTTCATCTCTTCCATTCTACACATTAAATTAATGCTTATACAATGTTCAGGATAATGCAGAAAGAGCCATTCTGTACTGTTGTGTCAATGTGTCATGCAAAGAAATGGGATTCATTCAAACTAGTCTCATAAGTACGGTGACCGGGAGGGGACATGTTCGGTTCACGTGGGCACGAGATCGTATGTTGAGCGAACAACATCTGTTTCTCGTGGCCACGACTTAATATGTTGATGGAACGACATCCGTTTCTCGTGGCTACAGTTTTATAACATGTGGGAACCGAATCTTCACATGGGATACAGGCTCCTCCTTTTACCCCGGACATAATTTACTTTGTTATTTGTTAATTTAAGTTTCTCATAATTTGTTTTTGTTTATTGCCTTAAACGGGAAATCAAGCCAGCAAATTTCCGACAAAAAAGGCCATTCAACTTAAGAATGCGTGTCAGGTGTCTTTCACTTACGTACCCATGTCTTAATGCCAGAGAACGCACTATATCTTTATATGACATTCCTAGTTCAAAGTAAAATGTTATTTCATCAGTCATCTCCATCTCCGACTGCTGTATATGGTTACAGTATTGACCGGTGTGGTTCCCTCAACATAACTCGTGGCCACGAGAAATAGATGTCGTTCTCTCAAAATATGAAGTAGTGGCCACGAGAAAAATATATCGTTCCCCCAACATATGATCTCGTGGCCACGTTTTATTATCACGTTCCCAAGAGTTCAAGCAAGAGCAAAAAGTTGCTGGCTGCAGTTCAATTGTCGACCACCGGTGTCGCTAATTACAAGGGTTTGTGAATTCTACTTATAGCCCCTTTAATGGTAAATATCATTAAAAATCAGTACACTCAGCTGGAAAATGTTTTATCCACTACAAATTGCTCTTTGTGATAACTATAACATGATTTTTAAAGCAACAGTGTGTGATATTTTCCCCCATCTAGCGGTGAAGTTGTATATGACTGCCCAGTGAATATTAGTTTCTGTTCCTTTCAATTTCGAGGGCGTTTTAACTATGGTGGACATATTATTCCAAGATTAACATGGCTTCCAGTTCGACTTCGTCCAATTGTGCCTTTAAAACGTATTCATCACCTGTGATCCGTCGCAGCACAGATTTATGTTACAAGGTAAACAATACTTTTTCACCATTGTCGTGAGGAAAAGTAACGCAAGTTATACTAGAGGTCGTTCTGGCGTTATGCACAACCATGCTATGGTTAGACAAGCAACTATAAAACTTTGAATTTACACAAATAGGCTGGATTACCTGCCGAGAAGAAAGCAGGCAACTTCGGCGTCCGTTTTAAAATCTTTGCTCCTCATGAGCTCTTTCCATCTGGGAATAGTTACTCCAGTATTGACTTTGGTCTTGCTGATTTGCCTGTCGCGTTGACGTTTTAATTCTCTCTTGCGCTTCCTTGGTGACTCTGCTACATGTCCTTGAAAATAGGTGTGATCCTCCATCAGCAATCTTTCAAATCTGCCGGCAGTCGCGAGTAATCTCCCCCTCGCATTCGTCACGGTGTCACTGAGTGTAAAACGCGAAAGGCGAAGCTTGAATTTCCAGGTATGTCCCTCTTTGGCGAATGTATTTTCAAGATGGAGGCACAACATGGCTGCCGCCATTCGAGCGACTCGCTCGTATGTATTCTAAACGGCAGATTTTACGCTTACGAAAATACTTTATTAGTTGGTGGAAGTAATTACACATGAATGAGCACATATATTTTTGATAGAACAAAGTGTTTTTTGCTAAGAATCAACTTAAAAAGTTACACAGTGTAGCTTAAAAAATCCTCATTTGTAATGAAGGCCTGGAATCAGGGAGTTTCACAGTTAAATAACAGCAGGTTTCATTCACATCAGTTACAGTACATACTAAAGTTTATTACTTTGTGTTAGTGATTAGAACTAACCTAAAAAGCCAACTTACTGAAAGTTCTCCAAATAAACATAAAACAGTAAAATGAACTGAGATATTTTTATTGGAAGTGTTCATGCATCATACTAAGTTGATTCAACAAATTCGTTACTTAAATGATGAAAACGTACAATGTTTTGTTGTTCAAACTAAAACGTTTTAGTTTTCATTGAAGTCCGCGTTTTTTGTTAGCGCGTGCGCAGTTTGAACCCTGAACGCATGCGCAGTTTGAGACTCGGCGGTTAGGTCTCTGTCTGCAGCTGGTGAGAAGCATAGACGGTCGGAAGCGAAGTACTGCCTTCAGTTCAGCGTTTCTGCAGAATCACTGGTATGTATTAATCTTTTTTATGATCGACTGTATGTTATTTGTCATATATGATGTTTTGTGCTCTTCCCAAACTGATGGCCTGATGTAATTCACCATCACTGTTACAGGCCGCTGTTACATCACTACCAACTCTGACCAACTAATACTGGAAGAGGCCAATGCTGGTTATCCTGCCTATTCAATCCAGCGTTTCCAAAGAGTCACAGGTATGTATTAACGACACACTGACGGGAATATTGCTCTTTGTGTTGTTTACTGTATCGCTTGTTTATACAAGGGGGTTGTTACCGCCGGCGCTCTCTGGATGACTACATTACCCCATCACTGCCTAGAACTACAGCAAACTACGGCAGCTCAAATAGCTCAAAATACACAGCACGTTTAGTTTTTTTTGTTTTTTTTTTCTCTCTCGTGGTGACTCTCCCTGCATTCCAAATGGCATAATGTTATGTATTTTAAAAATATATATATATATATTTTTTATTGTGAATAATTTTTTTTATTTTAAACTAATTCATTAATGATTTAAGTAATAATTGATGTGCTATGTTAGACATTTTTGAAGTAGAAATCCGTTTTGAAAGTTAAAAACACTGTTAATTACAATTACTAGGTTAGCTGAAAGAAATATAAAAAAAGGTGCAAACTAAGACTTGACTTGGCCTTTAGGGACTTGAACATGTCTGGTATTTATCATTTTTATAATCAACTGTATGTTTTGTCATATCAAATGAGATGTTTGCTCATTATGTATTTACACTAGTTGAGGAGTTCAGAGAGAGATGGCCTGCCACCTGCACTTTTTCTAAAGGATGAGGTAAACCATTTAATACTGTCAATATTAATTATTATTTTAATTATTATTTCTAAAGATTATTATTAATTATTATTTCTTTAGAACATTTTGGGAATACTTATAGTAGTAAAACTTTGTGGTGATTCCAACTGACTCATTTTTTACAGATCTCCATGGAGTTTTTGTGTATCTGTAACGTCGACCATGAGAATCTACTTTGAATGAACATATATCGAGAGGAAAATAGTAAGTAAATAACTTTATAATATCAGTTATCAATATCATAAACTTAATTATGACATCAGTCTGTTTTTCAGGCAGTTATCAATTGGGAAACTGCATATTTTATTGACAAATTTTATGATTTTACATCTTTTTTGATTCCACTGTATGTAAAAGAGAAATCTGTACATTCTTTAAAAAAAATCTTTGTTATGGACCAAGTCATGGATTTGGAATTACATGAGGAAGAGTAAAAGATGACAGAATTATCATTTTTGGGTGTGCTGTATACATTTAACTCCCAAAGCAGTAGAGATCCCTATGTTAAATTATTAAGAGTTAAGGTCATAGTGCATCTGCAGATAAAAATATATATATATATATTTTTTTTTTCCTTTCTTTTTAGGTGAGTGACATTACCACACGTCAGAAAACAACAGATCTTGAGGGATTGCCACTTTTCCAGCATGAAAACTCTACAAGTTTACCCAGGATGCGTCTGGTAAATTTTCATTTTCATTTCTTGATCATTTTTTAATCTATTTATGTTTTACAAGTATTCGGGTTATTTACACAACAACATAAATAATAATAATGTTGTTGTTATTATTTTTAAATTTACACTTCAATTAATACTCCTATCTCATGAATTATTCTCCCAGGATACTGATCCTTTAGACCACGGCACCAAAGATGTAGAGATCGGAATCCTTACTGTGGCCAAAGATGCCGCTGTGACATCACTACCAACTCTGACCAACTAATACTGGAAGAGGCCATTGTTCTTGAGGACATTACAGATCTACCAGCAGTGTACGCTTGTTCGGACTCGTGAATGCACTGAATATGGATTATCCAAAAGAACTGAAGTATACTTTCAAAGTAATTCAGAAGATTTTCATGGATCTTGGAGGTACCTTCTCTGCAAGACAAAGCCATTTTGCAAATGTCATGGGAAAATTTGTGTAACATTCCTCCACTGGACACTGGTTCTTTTATAGTTAATGACTAAAAAAAATAAAAAAAATACTGCTCTGTCAATGTATTGATTAATGTTAAGTATTAATTGGTTTCAACCTTAGCTTTAAAGGGATAGTTCATCCAAAGATGAAAATTCTGTCATCATTTACTCACCCTCATGTTGTTCGAAACATGAATGAGTTTATTTCTTCTGCTGAACACAAAAGATGATATTGTGAAGAATGTTACTACCAAACATTTGATAGTAGCCATTGACTGCTGCAGTATTTTAAGGCTACTGTCAACTGTTTAGTTACCAGCATTCTTCAGAATATCTTCATTTTAATTTCAATTTCAATTTAAGGGTAAATCAGTGATGACCGACTTTTCATTTTTGGGTGAACTGAACCTTTAGGATAATGTTCTGTAACATGCATTATTAAGTACCATGCATTGAGTTAACAAATTCAAGACTTGCTATGATAATGTCATTGTTGTGCATCAGACACTAACTGTTTAAATAAAAAAAGTTATCTGACTTGTGTTATGGTCTGTCTCTTATTTAATTAAAATATTATAATAATATATAATAAATCAATATAGGCCTATAAGATAATAGGCCCATTTGTGTTCAGCCAACTAAAAATACTTTGTTCTGTTATTCATTAGCTAAACATGACTATTTATGTTGAAGCAACTTATGATTTTAACGTAATCTTTTTAGTTGCGTGGACTTCAGTCCCTGTTTGTGGAGTTTACTCAAAAAAGAGCTTGCGATAAGTTGCCTTATTTTTTTAAGTTGACCCAACTTTTTTTTTTTACAGTGGGTATGCACAACAATAGTAATGTTTTAATCTAGCAAACAGCATTAGTAAGAGAAAAAAGTATACAAAAATGTATTAATGATAAATGGATGAATGTATGAACAACATTTAAGCACACCACATGAAATGTAAGGCAGTTCTCAATGTACTATCTTGTATTTCATCGTAATTTTGTGTGTGTGTGTGTGTGTGTGTGTGTGTGTGTGTGTGTGTGTGTGTGTGTGTGTGTGTGCGTGTGTGTGTGGTTGTCTCACTTCTGTTTAATGAGAGCGGCTAGCCAAGACTGAATCCCTCTAAATATATACCCTCAAGTCTGCTGAATAAGAAATTACAGAACATTTTCATTTTGACTTGAAGCCTCAGCAGAAGAGGGTAATACATGCAGAAATATTTCATTGTTCAGCCCCTGTAGAAATTAGCTCATAAATTAGAGAGGAAAAATAATATAGTACACAGAGTCTGGATTGTGTTTCTGACCTTGAGAAATATTAAAGTCAGACCATCCTACATGAAAATACCCATTTGTATGTATTGTATTTGTATTATGCATTTACCATCCCGGAAAGTTTCTATTAGTTTGAAAGTCATATGACGTAGAACAAAATGGTCAGAACAAAATGGACATTTCAGGCAATTTCAAACTATTTTGTTTTTCATTAATACAAAACTAAACCGTACCATTCCTCCTACAGCTTAAAATTACAACATTAAACCGCATTTACAAGCCATTTTACTTCTTGAACTTGATTTTACACATCAGAAATTGAGTGACGCATAAAATAAAAGTTGATCCCAAGGTGATTAGATTAGTTATCACGACTACTTTTTACTAACTAATCTTATCGCCTCAGCAACAACTTTCCTTTTCTGCACATTTATAAATCTTGCAAATAATTATGAAGACAAACATTTTTCTTTAGAATAATGAGCACTGGATTGTTCGCAATAAAACCAGAAACATATTTTTTAAAAAGTCATCCCAGTCTCAGCAGACATGAATCCTAAAAGCATCCAGCTTGTAATTAGTAAACATAACTTTATACACCACGCATACACTTCGTTATATCAGAGGCCATTTGCAATTCACGTTGTTTGCACAGTAAATTAAAGCCCATCCTTGGGTTTGTAATGACCCTTTGGACATTGCATTTTAATTATTATTCATACTTGCTGCTATTAATTAATCAAGAGAGGGCTAGATAATATTTCGTGTGGCTCGTGTTGTTGAATGAGGAGGAGAGTGCTGGCACTGCAGATATGATCCGACTCGCAAACTCTCATGTTAGAGCTGAGGAGAGAGACGCTTCAGTGCTATTACACCAAACATCAGTGCTCAACCTCTAATGAGGCAAAATAATGCTGAATTAACTAACAGGCTAAACAACGATGGCATTTGAGAAGTCGCCCACCAAACAAATCACTGACAATAGACTGGTGAGCAAGCATCTGCTTTTTCAACATTTAAGACTGTACCATAAGCAAATAGCCTGAAGGAACATTAACTCTAACCGTGAACCCTTGACCTATCGATTCAATAAATGAGGTGGCTTAAAGGGTCAGTTCAACCAAAAATTTAAATTCTGTCATTTGTTACTCACCCTCATGTCGTTCCAAAGCTGTAAGACTTTCTTTCATCTTTTGAACACAAATGAAGATCTTTTTAATGAAATCTGAGAGCTTTCTGTCCCTCCATTGATAGCCTATGCAACTACCACTTTCAAGCTCCAGAAAGACATCCATGCGACTCCAGTGGTTTAACCTCAATTTTATGAAGTGACGAAAAAACTAATTTTCCACTTTAGGTACAAACTGTGAATCTCCAATACACATTCACGAGAGCTACAAACCTTACAAATGCACTAACCAAAGTTCAAAACTGGTTAAATCAAATTTGTCTCACTCTTAATAGCAAAAAGACCGTTGTTATGATGTTGTAAGAAAAAATTATGTGGACGTCGAAGATCTCAAAAATGAAGTTTATTAAAATGAAGCACCTTGGGTTCACCGGCGTCAGAATGAACCCAGAACATCCAAATTGCAAACCTTTTATCCTGTTACAGTTTTACCACTCTTAATGTAATTGAAGTTGCTCTTATGTTAATGAAGTTGTGACATCCCATTGTCTGAGAAGGTTCTCTGTGTCCCACACCCAGTCCCATTCTACAATTGATGATGACCATTTGTTCAGGATGTGATCAACCCAAATGGTGAAGAAACACCATCTGGGTCGAGGCAGACTACAATTTCTTACAATGTTTACAAAAAAAAAAAAAAAACACCTGTGAAGCCAAATACTATAGAATTTGACTGAAAAAACACCAACAAGTAAATCTTCTGTGGTTTGAGGAATTGAAGTTGGTAGCCCAGTTTAAGTACCTTGGGGTAATGCTAGATTCGAACCTCACTTTCACAAAACAAATAAAAAAATACTGCTTCACAGTCTGGTCATTTGCTGGTGTTACTGCACTAAAACCCATTGGTCAACTCTACAAAAGAGCAATTAAGGTATTTGATAGGAAACCACAGTCGTTTCACATTTGTTCAATTCTAGAGAAGTATCACCTCCTAAGTTTTGAAAATCTTAAAAGTTTTTAAAAGTAGCTGTCTTATATATAGACCAATGAATGGAATGGCCCCACCAACCCTGGGGGACTTTATCAAAAAGAGAAATAGCGAGACTAGTACTAGGTCAATTACTCTGGGGGGGGGGGGGGGGGGGGGTACAATTTAGAAAGTCTACTTCTGCACAAAACGTCCTCTCTATTAAAGGCTGCACAAATTGGAACAGAATGCCAACGGAAATTAGAGGTAGCCCCACTTTGGCTGAATAACAATCAAAAATGTGAACATTAGGTAAGAAGGTAGATTTCTAGAGGTAGACAGATAGGTAGATTTAAATACCCCAATGCCTCTATGCACAGGCATTTACGCACCTTAAATAATTATTATAATAAGTGTTTTATATAGTATAGGTACTTTTAAAGGGGTCATATAATGATACATGCACTTTTACAAGTTGATTGTACTGAAATGTGTGTTGGCAGTGCCTGTACACAACCATCATAAAATGATAAAAATCCATCTTTGTGATTTTTTTTAATCTCCTTATATGTTTCCCCCATCTCAAATCAAGCCGTTCGACCTAGTGACGTCACACGGTCGGACGCCCTTGCCACGATTGGTGATTGACAGGAGCGTTTCAACACAGACCCCCGCTCGTGAGCGAGCTGCCTGTCTGTCATCATACTCCGCGCGTCATTGAATGGCGTCTAATCGATTGTGGTGTTCTGTTCTTGGGTGTAATAAGGAACACACAACAGTCATTTTGACGAACCGCTGAAGACGCAGTGGCTGAGTTTGTTTTCGAAGGGAATATTCCCCACGATCAATGTCAATGCTTTCATGTTTGCGTGAATCATTTCACACAAGGGTCGAGGGTCAGTATAGCTGCCTGTTTTTTCTAAAGAAGCTGCTCCTGAAAAAAGGATCGGTACCAACTATTCGTGTTCCTGCTGCACCTCCAGAAAAAGAAGTGAGTGTAACATTTTATTAACCTTTATATTAATATTTATATTAATCTTTGCAAATCGCTAGCACGCTTCACGATGAATGCAGCTATTTTTACACTCAGGTACATTACAGCATGTTTTCTATGTACGACGTTCTCAATATAATTCATAATCCCACGTTTATAATAAACAACGCGTTATGGTTATTGTGTTATGGTTATAACAAACAGTGTACGCACAGAACAGAGGGGCGGGGTGAGCAAAGCTCATTATCATTTAAAGACACATGACTCAGGCACGTGCACACATAGACATCAAAGGGGGCTTGAGCACCTGCCCTTTTTATTCCTGGAGAGAAAGTGCCCTTTTTTGGGGGTGCTTTTTTTCTATTTTTGAAAAATAATATATATTCCTGTTTGCGCACAGCTTCCCTGTCAAACAAATATATTTATTTAATTAATTAATAATAATTTAGCCGTAAATAAAATGACCCACATGATGACCTTTCACCTCATTCCTCACGCTGCACGCACATTTTTTTTATTTCGCGCGGCTATGTGCACTCCCAGAGAGGATGTCTTCAAATCTGCGACTGCTGGTAAGTGGCGTTTCATTCTCAGCGAAGTGATTTTGATGTTCGTTTACTTATTATTATTTTACAAGGACGACGTGAAGAGAGCATGCAGAGATGTTGTTTATATTGCTGTGAATGCCATCAAGATTGAAACCGAGACTGATTTCATAACAGTTCAATAAACAAATAGTTCAAATTAAGTCACTTACATTTTAGACGCAATGACTATTTTTGTTCTGTTTCAGCAGCGAAAATAGTTCCAAACAAAGATCACTGCAGAACCACAGCAACACTCGTTGCATTACTGAATGATTCAGCATTTTGAACGAATCGGTTGAGTCAAAGATTCAATTACCCATTCATAAACTGCCTCATTCTGAATAAATCAGCCGTTTGAATGAATCGTTTGAATGAATGACTCAATGACTCGCTCATTAAGACGGTCGCCTGCCGCCTCCTACTGGCGGTTTAGTTTTATAAAGTATCATTCTTTTCAACATTCCTTATTTGTATATTCAAAAATATTTAAAATAATCCAAATTAATACAGTTATAATTGTTCAATGTTAATTATTTAATTTGATTGGTAACAGCCTAGTGTCTTATAATTTTAATTGAATATATTGATCAAATTTGAGAATTTGAAATGAAAGATGGAGCAAACATTTATTAAAATTAGTGGAAAAATGCCCTTTTTAAAAGGTACAAAAAATTAGTGTTTTCAAAGTGATGTAATGAAACATTGACAATTTAAATTTGAAGGGAGAAAAGCCTCTGTTTAGGCTATTAAGGAAATGTAATTTTGTGTGTGTGACTTCAGTGTGATATGTTACCATATTATCATGCTTAACACTGAGAATTTGAATAATTGTAATGTGATGATCAGATGCAGATATCTAAATCAGAGAATATGGGCGGTTTGCGGGTGGATTATTTATTTTAAACAGTGGATTCGGGTGACTCAAAGTGCACCAGATTAATGAATTTATCTTTAAAATGTACAAAATTTTCTTACGGGGGGGCATGCCCCCGGACCCCCCTAGAGATACCAAGCTCCACCAACAAAAATAATGTGGGAAACACATTAGGCTATATGATGATCTACAAAAAAATACTAATTTAATTATCTTATTATTAAAATACATTATTAGGATTTTTACCACCTCCGCCTCATTTTGAGGCTGTAAAAACCCTGTTACTTTATTTTGATCACAGCCCTATTTAAAGCCTTGTTCCATGTGCCCCCTTTTATACTTTGAGCACCTGCCCCTCCAGAGGTCTCTGCACGGCCCTGCATGCACTTAAACGGCGTGCTGAAAACAGAGCTGTTTTTGACCAGGTAAAATTAGTGTTTTCTTACAATACTAATGAGAGTTTTTAATTAAAGTATATTACAAACTTTTAATTTAGACCCTAAAGAATTATATTAGCTTGTACAAAAATGGCATTATATGACCCCTTTTTTGTTTTTTAGCTTTATATGACTATTAGTTATGTATGTTTTTTTTTGTTTTGTTTTTTTCTATGTCTGGGACTACGGATGGAAATTAGCATTGTGCTAAATCCGGCGTTTTTTTACGTCAACTTCTATTGTACGTTCATTAATATGCACTGTCCCATCCAAGTAAATAAAAAATGAAATGAAATGAGAGCATGACGACGTATGTGTGTTGTACTGATGCGAGAGGAGACGTTGGAGGTTTAACCACTGGAGTCACATTGGATTACTTTTAGGATGTTTTTATCCTTCTGGGGCTTGAAAGTGGTAGTTGCGTAGACTGTCAATGGAGGAACAGAAATCTCTCAGATTTCATTAACTTTCCCACCATTGATGGAAATTTCCGGCTTTCCATGTTTTCACTGTTATATGGTAGGGATTATGCATCTTCTGAAAGAGTACTGAATCTCCTGATCAAAACATAGGCGAAGAAGAAGCAGAAACATGCGATATCATATGCAAGCACATGTAAAATAATGCGATCATCAACATTAAACAGCATATATATCAAAACTGTCTAATGTTACTGAATGAAATGTCGACCCAGGATGAGCTACAGGACTGTGAAGCTTAGGGGGTGTTGATGGACTTGATCTACTCCATCTGTTTTGATCATCGTTCTGAATACGATCCAGACGTAGTTTTTGACAAAAACATGATTTTCTCATTTTTTTGCTCAATATGTTGCTTTTTTTTATAAAACTTACCCACATTCATGTGTTGATAAAAAAAAAAAGAATGGATGTTGTTTTTTAAAGCAGAGGATCTGTTCTTTCTTTTAATATATTGCATATTAAAAACAAAATATTCTGTAGGCCATGAAACTTTTGTGAAAATGATCAAAAATGCTGGCGGTGGCTGGCAACTTTTTTCAAAAACACTGGCGGGAAAAGAGTTAAAAAGATCTTCATTTGTGTTTCCGAAGAAGGACGAAATTATTACGGGTTTGGAACGATATGAGGGTGAGTAATTAATGACAATTAAATTTTTTGGGTGAATTATGCCTTTAAGAATCTGTGATCAAATTGGTGATTTGTGTCTGAGTAAAAGAGCTGAAGGAACAGAATATGAGGTTTCCTCATTCAACAATAAGAAAAAAAGAACAGAGGCACTTCAATAAAAGAGTGCAGTTTACAAATGTGTAAAAATGTGACTGAAGACCATAAATGATTAAAATTATGTTAATTGCAAGTAGATAATTGGTAATGCAGTGTTTTGTTAGAAAGGAAATCAAAACAATGACTAAAAAACATGATTTTGTCAACACTGGATGTTGTTCAGAAGGACTTGCTGACCAAGTGGAGCTGAACACGACTCAAAACAAGAAATCTATGTGATTTTTTGGGGAACATATCAAAAATATCTGATCACAGAATCCCTTATACACAATGCCTGTGCTGAGCATTTGCATACAAGGTCTAAATTCACAAAACTCTGAAAAACAGAGCAGAACTTCACATATTTGAATAGCTTATTGGTCCAATTCATCATATTCATCAATCTCTTTAAAGAGAAACTGAAAAAAAAATAGGCTTCTTATTGGTAAATTTCATAGTCATGAATGTGAGATTTAACTAATAAAGAAAGATTATATTTTTTTATTAAAAAATATATGTACATACAGTAATTTTTTTTTTTAAGAAATTGAAACTTTTATTCAGCAAGGATGCATTAAATGTATCTAAAGTGACGACAAAGACTGTCCTAAAGTTAAAAAAAACTGTTCTTTTGAACTTTCTATTCATCAAAGAATCCTGATAAAAATATCACGGTTATTAACACAAAAATATTAAGCAGCACAACTGTTTTTAACATTGATAATAATCAGAAATGTTTCTTGAGCAGAAAATCAGCATATTAGAATGATTTCTGAATGTATTTCAGAATCAAATAAATGCAGCCTTGGTGAGCAAAAGAAACTTCTTTCAAAAACTTTTGAACAGTAGAGTGTACACATACAGTATTATCATTATATATTAAAATAACTTCTGTCATCATTCAGCTCTCTGGTAAGTCCGACCAGTTCTGAGCAAGATCTGCAGTTTCCAGCTGTGGAAAGAATCAAAGTGCTATTAGGGTGTGTATATGTGTGTGTCCTCTTATCTCAGCAGACCTTAATGACCCAGTCCACAATCTCGATGTCCCAGTGTCCCGCGTGCTGACTGGTGGGGTGCTGCGACGGGAGCCAGATGGGATGATATATGAGCATTGCACTAATCACCTGCTCATTCACATCAATTACACTCCCATCTGACAGACAACCCACCACTGTACACTAATGGTTTTTTAAACGAGTCGCTCCAGATCAACTCTGCCGTTCCCAAACTCCCATGCGTGATTGATTGACCGGTGAATTCCAGTTGACTCGTCCCCGTCGTCTTTGTCTCGACGTTTCCCCACAGGTAACTGACAGTTGCGGCACACTGACAGAAGTTTGAGAGGCGTTCAGGAGAGAGACGTGAACAAATGCGTGGCACTGACGGATGGATCATGTTTGAAGCCTGTTGTTGCGGCTTAAAATGGCAACGTCTTTCTCATTCAGCTTGTTGCCATTTGTTTCAAAACAGGAAACCATGTTAGGAAAGCAGAGATTCCCTCGTATTGTCGAGTCTGACAGCGCACTAGCACCCGTATAGAGCTGCAGATTATGTGGATTGATGTGCTAATGAGAGAAAAATCCTCTTGGCACAGAAAAGAACAGAACTGTTGTACAGAACGCTGTCGTGTGTCCTATTCTCTTCTAAAGGACATGTTGTGAATATAGCAGATCCACAAAGTGTTCACCTGCTTTCACAGTCCCCTGTAGCTTTAGCTAAAGACATTATGCCAGAATGATTGTGTTTGTGGGCCAAACATACAGAGAAAACAGCTTTGCAATGTACTTGTGCTGATTATGATATCCTTGATAGGATGCAACATCATGAATATCGCTTGCAATCTGACTAGTTTTGCAATCCTACTTTAACAAAAATGGTGTTGCAGTCCATATGAAATGAAAAATGAAGCTTTTAGTATGAATATGTTAGCCTTACTGTTAGTCTGCTCCAAAAAATTATAAATGCATTAAGATGATAAGCGTTCAAAACTTATAATCTCCCCTTCCACCAATATGGATTGACGATTTTGATGACATCACTCTGCACTTCAGCTTTTTCTGTCCAATCAAATGCTATCTAGAATCTGAAGCCCCACCCCCTACATTAGAAATAGACGCTGAAGCTGCGGCAGAAATCGGTCACTTTTTCACACATTCACTATTTTCCACATGGCGAATGGCACATAGTGCACTATATAGGGGATAGGGAACGATTCAGACAGTGTAAATATGCTTTCCATTGGGGCGAATGAAGTCTGGTGTCACGTTAGTGTCACGCGAACCACTAAAGCTCCGGTCCAGAGACACGATACATAAAGCAGATCATGTGCGTGAGTCGACACAGACAAGAAATTGTATCAGACCCGTTTGAATTCTGGACAGAAAACTGTATTTTAAAGCAATATGGAGGAGATCAGGAGGAGAAATGGTTAGAGATTAGGAGGAAACTGCAGCTTTACTGAGCTCAACTGCTCTGGCTGAGCTGTGATATAAACTAAACGCTATTGGCTGTTTTAAAAAAGGGGAGGAGCTGCTTGATTTGCCCCGCCCTGTTTCACTGGAAATTACGTCAACACGTTGAATACATGTGAATGTATTAACTCATTTTGTGAATCAGTTCAAACTGAATTGATTCAGAACTCTGGATTCAACAATTTATGTGTCACCATGTCTACAGCATTTTTGTATATTGTGCAGGCAATTCTATGCATTTAAATATTTTTTTTATTGTTATGGATTGTTATATGGGTGCATATAAATGAAAATGATTACATTGAGACAATAAATTATTTTGGGAAGTTGACATCCTCCATCAAATTGTAAACGTGCTGAATTATTGTTTGTTTTATACATAAAAAAGTTTGGGGTCAGTAAGATTTTATAATGTTTTTGAAAGATGTGCTTATGCTCTGATGCTCACCAAGGTAAATTTATTTGATCAAAAATACAGTAAAAATTAATATTGTAAAAGATTGTTTCAATTAAAAATAACTTTTCTATTTAAATAAATGTTAAAGTGTAATTTATTGAGCATGAATTTTCAGCATCATTACTCCAGTCTTCAGTGTCACATGATCCTTCAGAAATCCTTATGATATGCTGACTTGCTGCTCAAGAAACATTTATGATTATTATCAAAGTTGAAAACAGTTGAGCTAAAAGTAGAATATTTTCTAGGAATAGAATAGAAAAATAAACAATAAATCTTACTGACCCCAAATTTTAGAACATATTTTCTCTACCAGAACATGAGAAAACATGATTTCCGAGTACATAAATATTGAGACATACAGAATATTGTCAAAAGGCTAGTGTTACCTATATTGTGTAGTCCAAAACCCTGGCAGATTCCAGCATCCTGAATCTCCAGCCTGTAGAAGTTTTTTTCCCCCTGTACAGTAAGTCACACACACACACACACACACACACACACACACACACACACACACACACACTATGTCAGACATCTTCCATAATATGGAGCGCTCAGGAGGCCACATTCGACATTGATTTATTACAATGCTGCTCAATGGAACAATGAAGCACACACAAAGCGACATTTAGAGTCCGCAGGCGTCGTTTCTCTTACACACACTGCCTTTTGTCGACCTTTTCTCCAAGACCCGCGTTCCTCCACAGAAGAACACACTCCCCGCTGAGAGAGTTACAGTTTCAACAGCAATTGAAATGTCTGTCCAATCTGTCCGAGTCTTGAATGAGAACGACATGAGGATGCTTCAGGGAGAATGATGAATTTTTAAGCAAAGTGGCTCACTGATTTTGACTCCCACTAGTCCAAAAAATGAAATTAATTGGTTAGAACGAGGATGAACCTCACAAAACTTATCAGGAACAAGTCTAAGTCATATTTCATCCCCAATTCATAAGTTTTTTGCTTACAGATAATTAAGTCTATTTTTAGACTTTTATGAGTGTTTGCATTGTGACATTATTTTAATAATAAGCATATTTACAACATATATTTTATATTATATACATGAAAAGTAATTATACACCATGGTAGAATTAGTTGCATAATCTCTGGATTAAAGTAATGAGAATCACCATTAAAAGTACAAAAAAACAAAACTGAAAAAAAAAAACACTATGACATTTTGGGGAGACATGTCATAACAATTAGTCACAAAAAATGTCATTTTGTTCCCCTTCAATGCTTCCCTGAAAACCTGTGGCCGATGGAGAATATATTAATGAAGTTTGTAAAGGTTGTTTGCTTGCATTCAGTACATTCTTCAATAGTTCCAAAAGAACCCAATGACACGCAGCAATTCTGACCTTTAAAGAGTAAACCATTTACCCAAATATGAGTTTATGAGCGGAGTGCATAATATCCTACAACTGCTCACAGCTCTGAAAACACAAGTTCATCCTTAAGTAATTTAATGGAAAAATGCAACATTCCTAACAGTTCACACATGGGAGTTTCAAGAAAAAGTTGCAGCCTGTAGTGTAAGTAGTTATTTCACACATACAGTAATGTACATTAACATCTACATTTTTAAGTTCAACAAGGAGAGGAGCTCGAACACGTAACAGTTGAAGATATCTTACAAAAAAATACTTTATTAAGAGTCCAAATGCAAAAAGATACTTTTTCAGTATTTGGCGCAGACTTTCTACGGATTTTCGGCTGTTTTTAATCTACATTTTTTAAAAATATTAAGTTGCATATAAACTTAAATGCTGGATATTTAAAGTTTGGATGGATGGATGGATGGATGGATGGATGGACTTTTAGGGGAAAACAACTATAAAAAAGAAAAATATAACAGCAAGGCATACATATAAACTTTTTCATTGGTTTTTGCTGATTAATTTTAATCCTTATTATGTATTGTCCGTCTTGTATTTTTATGATTGTTCTTATGTTTGTATGGTGTCCTAGAGGTTTTTGAAATAAAATGCATTTATAAACGTATTATAAATATTTATATACACACACACGTTAATGCGGGTCTTACAGATAATTTTCTTGCTGTCCACAGTATAGCCTAAACACTACATGCATAAATTAGTAAGAGTAGTGTGTAAGAATGTTATTCCAAACATATCTAAAAGCGTATATGAATGAGTTTAGACAGTTGTGTGATGTTTGTTAGTTTTGAGCGGAAAACTCCATCCCTCAGAGATATTTCCAGGAAGTTTAACACAGGCAAACTCAGCAGTTGAATTTCAATGTGCTGCAGGCAACGCTGCATTGATCTCGGCGTGCTTCCATGCAAATTTCTGCAAAATTCAGACGCTAACATCTTCATTACGAAGCTCTATGGCTCTTTGTAGGCTAGAGGGAGGTATTCTATACTAGCAATAAAAACTGCATCAAAGCCCCCGAAGAAATCAAATCCCAGAGATGGCCCACAGTCAACTGGATAAGGATTCAACATTAAAGAGTCTGACAATCCAACGCAGCGCACCATCATCTACCGCACAACTGCAAAGCACAGATAGAGAACATGGGATTCGCATGAGCCCCGAGCCAAGATAGCCTATGCCACCTCATTAAAATTCAGGAAACATTTGCCCGGTTGCCTTCTCTAAGCAGTTTTTGAGAACTGCCAGCTGAGCCGCAGTCATTTCCTTGTCTGAGAAGATCAAGTCCCTCATTTAGCGGCGAGTTAGGAGCGCAGAGGTTGGGCTCTATACGCACTGTCATTTTGCCCGTCCAGTTGAACCCATCCAGTCTTCGATGCTCGCAGCTATTCCAAAAGATCTTATTAGGTCCTGCTTTAGCAAAACAAACAAGACGGAGCATCTCTGCACAGAAGTTAAACTAGGCACAATAACTTCTCTTTGACGATTAAATTATGAGGTTTTCTAATTAAGGCTTAGCTGCGCCGCATATTTTAAAGTTCCCTACAGGCTCTTTGACGTCATGGAAAGAGAAATGGAGGAGATGCAGGAGAAAGCGGGATTAACTGTGGTCACGTCGTAAGCAATGTGATAATTATCTGAAGTCTCCTGCTGGGCGATGAATGTAAAGCTGTTGATGTTTTAGTGCTGTTTACTATTACTTACTGCTGTTTACAGTTAGTTATTTGCACAAACCCCTAACTTCAAATATATTCATTTTTGCATGGAAGATGATAAAACACAACAAAGTCTCATAGATGCCCAAGTCATCTAGTAACCAATATGAGGTCATTTAACCCTAGAAATCACTCATAATAGCCTAGAAATCGCAAAGTTTGAGTAATATTTGAAATTTTACCAGTAAGCACACTAATCACATAGCAACCACAAAAAAACCTCTACCAATGATATAGCAACGCGCTTAAAGGCCACTTAGCAACTGTGTAGCAACACCCTACCAACCACTCAGAATACCCTAGTAACCACAAAGTTTAAGTCCTATTTAAAATTGGACCTGTAAGCAACCTAACGACCTATAGCAACCACCCCAAACACCACACCAATGATATACCAACATGCTTAAAGCCCCTCAAAACAACTTAGCAACACCCTAGCAACCACTCAGAATACCCTAGACCCCACTAAGTGTGAGTGCTATTTAAAATTGGACCAGTAAGCAAACTTATCTCCTAGCAACCAGCCAGGACAACATACCATGATATAGCAAGATGCTTAAGGCCACTCAAAACACCTTAGCAACACCTTAGCAACCACTCAGAATACCCTAGAACCCACAAAGTGTGAGTGCTATTGAAAAAAAAAATGGACCAGTAAGCAAACTTATCTGCTAGCAATCACCCACAGCAACACACCAATGACATAGCAACATGCTTAAAGGAGAACTCCGGTCAATTTTAACATTGAGCTCATTTTATTGTACATTTGGAGTACTGTCAATACAGAGAACAACTACAAAAATCGGTGTTGCCTACACCGAGTTATTCTATTTTTAAAATTTGCACCCTGTTGACTTCAATGGGGCAAGTACTAAACCTGCTTTTAGGCTCTTAACATCCTTGATGTGTCATTACAAGTGCACAGAAAATGTGAGTGATTCCTTCTGAGTGAACACGAGTGGATCTGACTGCAGTAGATGTAAAAGATATGTATAAAAATGATGTTATTTAAGCCAGCGCAAATACCTGTTTACATCCTGTTTTTCGGTTGAAGTCGATTGCCGAGTTCACGCGCATAGGTTTAGTTACCTATGATCACGCGCGTGAACTCGGCAATCGACTACTTTGGACTTCAACCGAAAAACAGGATGTAAACAGGTATTTGCGCTGGCTTAAATAACATCATTTTTATACATATCTTTTACATCTACTGCAGTCAGATCCACTCGTGTTCACTCTGAAGGAATCACTCACATTTTCTGTGCACTTGTAATGACACATCAAGGATGTTAAGAGCCTAAAAGCAGGTTTAGTACTTGCCCCATTGAAGTCAACAGGGTGCAAATTTTAAAAATAGAATAACTCGGTGTAGGCAACACCAATTTTTGTCGTTGTTCTCTGTATTGACAGCACTCCAAATGTACAAAAAAATGAGCTCAATGTTAAAATTGACCGGAGTTCTCCTTTAAGGCCATTCAAAACACCTTAGCAACACCCTAGCAACCACTCGGAATACCCTAGAAAATATATTTTTTTAAATTGGACCAGAAAGCAACCTAACGACCTAGCAACCACCCCAAAGACCACACCAATGATAAAGCAACATGTTAAAGACCAGTCAAAATACCTTAATGTCTGCATAGCAACACCTTGGCAACCACCCACAACACATTTTCTTCAGAATATGCAAAAATCAAGGATTTTAATTCCTGATGGCTTTTTAAATATGTGGTGGTTGTTATAAAAAACTAACATGGGGACTATGGCCATGTTCTTGTACCATATTTATAAAAGATGGCGATACCTCAAGCTGAAACAAACCATAATGTTGTCTCATGGCAACCGTCCTATTTCACCTGCTTTCAGACTGAATGGGGTTACCTGAGCTTGCAATTATTTACTTTTTGTGTCTCCTTATAGCCTCTGTGTTACTGACCGAGCAGATATCTTCCCTCCAGCGGTGAGCTCTGTGCTGAAGCTTTAACAGAGAAGATGCTTCCCCTCTCTTTGCTCTTGGGCGTAATTGTTATGATGTGTGTCATCTCGCTCTCTGCATGCCTGGGGTTTGCCACACATTTTTTCAATGGTCTTTTTACGGTAATGAAATATTTCTCAGAAAAAAAGCTAGTGTACTTACATCAATATTTATTTATTTTTTTGTCTGCTACAGAACCCCACAAAGACTCGGCATCAAACAAACTATAAATAGGACAAATTATAGTAATGACTCTGAGCAGCACTGCAGTCTAATGATCTGTTAAGCGTTATGTAAAGTAATAATATTTGCTCATTTCAAAGTTAACCTATGGTTCAAAGAGAGGAAATATGGTGTAAGTTTATACTGACAAGTTTATTGTAGGCCTACAAGTTGAATTTTGTGAAATGCAAAATTAAATTTGATCAGTATAGCCTCCCCTTCAACCATCACCACCACTAATGACAAAAAAAAACATGCACATATTTTCATGCGCTCATGAATTCTTGGTATTTAAAAGAATCACAATTTGTGTAGAATATTTCATGCCTTTTAGGATTCTTCGAAAAAAAAGAAAGTATTTACTATATGATGAAATATCTGCCATTTATACACTACCATTCAAAAAATTAGTCGTCAGTGAGATTTTTTTAAAGAAATTAATAATTTTATTCAGCAATAATGCATTAAATTGATCAAAATGACAGTAAAGGCATTTATAATGTTATGCAACAGTTCTATTTCAAATAAACGTTGCTCTTTTGAAATTTCTATTCATCAAAGAATCTTGAAAATAATTATCATCAAAAAAAAAAACACTTTCAACATTGATGATAAGAGGAAATGTTGTTTGAGCAGCAAATCAGCATATTATTAGAATGATTTCTGAAGGATCATGTGACACTGAAGACTGGAGTAATGTTGCTGAAAATTCAGCTTTGATCACAGGAATAAATTATATTTTAATACATATATTCAAATAGAAAACAGTAATAATGGTAATAATATTTCACAAAAAAAATTTATTGTATTTTTGATATATAAATAAATCCAGCCTTTCAAAAATATTTGTAAAAATCTCACCGACACCAAATTTTTGAACGGTATATGTTGCTTCCAAAAAAGTTAATCAGAATAATTCAACTACTTTTAAATGGCCTATAATGATTTCCCCCCCACAATGACGTAGTTCCCGCATCTACCAGCAGGGGCTAACCAACAAAACGCCTCGGTTACGACTGTAACCTCGGTTCCCTGAAGAGGGAACGAGCGTTGCGTCGAGTTTGACGCTATGGGAACGCTTTGCGTGATGATGTCTTGAAGCACATGTAAAATCAGTCCAATGGCGTGGCGGAGCGTCAGATGCGGGTGACGTCACGTACCAGGAAACTATAAAGCCTGCTTGAAAACAGAGAGCGACAGCTTCGTAAAAAAGTCTGAAGTAGCCGCTGACAGGCATGAAGGAGATATGGCAAGGTGACGCAACGCTCGTTCCCTCTTCAGGGAACCGAGGTTACAGTCGTAACCGAGGCGTTCCCTTTCAAGGGAACTCGCGTTGCGTCGAGTTTGACGCTATGGGAACGTCTATACCAACGCCACCATAGCTACGAATGTCTGTCCTGTGTGAAATCAAGTGAGCAGCACTAGGAAGACAGAACATGAGACCCTGGAGTAGAGTCCAAATCCAGAGAGTAGAACCTGACGAATGTGTGCGGTGAGGACCAGCCTGCCGCATCACAAACGTCCTGTAAGGAAACTCCTGATATAAGGGCCTTGGAGGCCGCCATACTCCTAGTAGAGTGCGACCGGACAGCCATAGGAGAAGGCTGTCCGGCTGCTTCATAAGCAAGCGAAATGGCCTAACCACCCACTTGCTCATCCTTTGCTTAGACACTGGATATCCCTTGTTAGGGGACCCGAAACACCCAAATAATTGGTAGTTTTAAGCCACAGGGCAGCTCTGTGGACATAGCGTCTAACGCCCGAACTGGGCAAAGCAAATAGTTCTTTCCTGGTCCGTGAAAAGGAAGAGGACAGAAGGCCTGCAGAAAATAGTTAGAAGGAACAGAGCTTTCAGTGTCAAGAACTTCTCTGGAGCCTCCTCAATAGGCTCAAAAGGGGCCAGGGAAAGGCCTTGCAGCGCAAAGGACAAACCCCATGGAGGGACCCTAGAGCAAACTGCAGGCCTCAGCCTCAAGTGCCACGAAGGAAACGAGATACCAAGGGGTCTTTCCCCACAGAGATTCCACCCAAAAGCATGTGGTAAGCACCTATGGCCGCCACATAAACCTTTAAAGTGGACGGGGTTAGACCTGCAGTGAACCGTTCTTGCAGGAACTCCAGCACTGTACCAAGTGGGCAGTTAACTGGGTCCAACCGACAGTCACTACACCAAGAAGTGAATAGTCTCCACTTCAGGGCATAAAGTTTCCTCGTGGAGGGAGCTCTGGACTGTAGAATGGTCTCAACAACCTCAGTTGAGAGACCTGACACTATGCGCTGGGCCCCCTCAGAGGCCAAGCCCACAGGTTCCACAGTTCTGGTCGGGGGTGAAATATCGAGCCCTCCGCTTGGGACAGAAGATCCCTCCTGACGGGTAGCTCCAGGGGAGGCCCGTCGAGGAGAGACACGAGGTCGGGAAACCATACTCTGCCCGGCCAGTGCGGGGCTATCAGAAGCAGGCAAACCCGGTCCCTGCGAACTCTTTCCAGAACTCCCGGGAGCAGAGCAACTGGGGGAAAAGCGTACAGACGTAGCCTCGGCCACGTCTGCACCATAGCATCCAGTCCCAGAGGAGCTGGATGCGTGAGGGAGAACCAAAGTGGACAGTGAGACGTCTCTCGAGACGCAAACAGATCCACTTGTGCTTGCCAAACTCCCTCCATATCAGCTCCACCACCTCGGGGTGGAGCCTCCATTCCCCGGGCCTCAGCCCCTGTCTCGACAGAGTGTCTGCTCCTATATTCTGGACCCCGGGGATGTACGCTGCCCTGAGAGACAGCAGCTTTCCCTGGGACCACAAGAGGATATGGCGTGCCAAGTTGCATAACGGGCGCGAGCGCAAACCCCCCTGGTGGTTGATATAGGCGACTACCGACGTGTTGTCCGTATGTACTACACATGGTGTCCCCTGAGACCTGTGATAAAGCTCCTCAGAGCCCGGAAGACAGCTAACATCTCTAGGCTATAGAATGCCAGGAACGATGATGGTCTTCCCACAGACCTTGAGATGAGCGACCCTCAGGATCGCTCCCCAACCCGTGAGGGAAGCATCCGTCGTTAGCAGTTTGCGACGACAAGGAGCTCCCAGCACTGGGCCCTGGGACAGGAACCAAGGTTTCTTCCACATAACCAAGGCACGTAGGCATCACCGCGTGACCTTGATTGTGCGAAATGGGTTGCCCCTCGGGGAAAAACCCTCTGGTCCTGAGCCACCACTGCAGGGGCCTCATGTACAGCAGTCCAAAAGGTATCCCGTTGGAAGCTGCTGCCATGAGACCCAACAGTCTCTGGAACTGTTTGACAGTGAGTAGCTGGCCTAGCTTTACACTTCTCACAGCTGCCAGGATCGAAGCGTGGCGATGACAGGCGCGCCTGCATCGACACTGAATCCCAAACCACGCCTAAAAAAGTGGTCCTCAAAAATAGAGAAGCACACTCTTCTTGGCGTTCAGCCGTAACCCCAACTCTTTCATATGGGCGAGAACAACGTCTCGATGTTGAACCGCCATCTAATGCGACTGAGCTAAAATCAACCAATCGTCGATGTAGTTCGTGATGCGAATACCCCGGAGGCGCAGAGGCGCCAGAGCTGCATCCACGCATTTGGTGAAAGTGCGGGGTGATAAAGCCAGGCCGAATGGAAGAACTCGATATTGGTATGCTTTGCCCCCGAAAGCAAACCTCAGGAACTTCCAATGACACGGACGGATGGAAATATGCGTCCTTGAGGTCTATCGTGACAAACCAGTCCTCGGACTAATCTGTGGCACGATTGTCTCAATGTTTTTTTTCATTTTGAACTTGAGCTGCATGACAACTCGAAGACCTAAAAAGGGACGCAATCCCCCGTCCTACTTTGGAACTATGAAGTACCGGCTGTAAAACCCGGTTTCCCTGTTGGAGGGAGGTACATATTCTATGGCCCCTTTCTCTAACAGAGTGTTTACTTCCTGTTCCATAACCAGAACCTGCTCGGGGCCCACCATTGTGGGCAGGATCCCCATAAACCGCGGTGGGCGTTACCAGAATTGTATCTAATACCCTTTTTCCACGGTCTGCAGGACCCAACGAGAAACATTTGACAGTAGCTTCCATGCTGTCAAAGATTCTACTAGAGGTACCAGTCTCTCGAGACTGGTTTCTGGATTTTGTTGCTGTTGAGTAGTCGGTTCGTCGCCCTGTAACGGCGCACCGGCAGGGAACGACCAAACAGACTGCTCTAGCACCCTCCTCAGAGGGGGCGGGCATCCCGAGGCCACTACGTTTCCAGGTGGACCTTGAGATATGTGCTCGCCGGAGACCGCTGCGCCCTGTAACACCGGAGGCGGCAGGGTTGGCAGAACGGTCCCCTGAGGGCACCGAAGAGAGACGGCACCGTATTTTTCTCCTGCTGTTGAGCAGTCGGTTCGTCGCCCTGTAACGGCGCACCGGCAGGGAACGACCAAACAGACTGCTCTAGCACCCTCCTCAGAGGGGGCGGGCATCCCGAGGCCACTACGTTTCCGGGTGGACCTTGAGATATGTGCTCGCCGGAGACCGCTGTGCCCTGAAACACCAGAGGTGGCAGGGTTGGCAGAACGGTCCCCTAAGGGTACCGAAGAGAGACGGGCACCGTGAAAAGAGGTGTTGACCGCTGCACTTCGGGGGGGGGACTACCCTCATTGTCCTGAGCCCTCGAGCATCAGGACAAAAAATTTACTAAGAGAACCAGCCTCTCAAGACTGGTGTAGATGTTACTCGAGCGACCAATTCAGTGCCCTGTATGGCGAACCGGCAGGGAACGACTGAACTGACTGCTCTAGGACCCTCCTCGGAGGGGGCAAGCATCCCAGGACCACTACGTTTCCGGGTGGACCCTGAGATATGTGCTCGCCGGAGACCACTGCGCCCCGAAACACACAAAGTGGCAGGGTTAGCATAAATGGCAAAGACATCGTGTATAAACACACGCGGAATAAGCCTTGCCCACCAGAGATATATTTTTTATTTTTTATGTCACTCTGAGGGGCTTATTTAGGCAATGCCGAAACACTTAGGGACGATGCTGTTGCTAGAGAGAGATAGCTCGCGAGCGTCTCTCCCACCTTTGGCATCTCCTCATAACCATGTCTCTTTAACCAGAAAATAGAGGAATAATCAGATATATTTGGAATTAAACACTCTATATGACACTGGTTTCTCCCACGATCTCGACACCTCAGTATGGAGATCGGGGAAAAACGGCAGATTTCGGCGTTGTGATTGTGCACGTGAGGGCAGGAAGCGTTCGTCAAGTTTATTATTTATTTATTTATTTATTTGAACGAACGTCCTGTTTATAAGATTGCCACACAATACATAGTCTATCAACTGCTCTTGTCACTACATCCAGCAATTCTTCAACATTAACAACATCCAGTTCCTCAGAACTGGACAATTGCAGTGTTTGTGTAACCATCAGGGGGGAAGAAACCGCCGCGCGTGCTTCCGCACCCTGATGAGAAACACCGGGTCTATCAGGCAAGGGCTGAGATAAGGCAGAGCCCGTCTCAGACCCCGCTGATAGATCCATTTGCGAACCCCAGGACTGAGATCGCCGCTGTGCCTCGGCAGCAGCGGGACCCGAGCCCTGGGGAGCGCGAGCTTCCCGGAAGAAACTCAGCCGGGATCGGAGCGAGCGCATGGACAGCGCCTCACAATGCACACAAGCCAGCACCCTCGAGTGCTGACTGGGCATGCTCCTCTCCCAAACAAACAATACACAGAACGTGAGTGTCCCGACCCTACCCATAATAAAAACGCGGGCAGGGATGCACACACATTCTGAACTGATCGCTGGATTGCATAATGTGACAGACAACAATAAATAGACAGAGACAGATTTCACATAAAGCGCTACTGAAGACACAGAAGCTGTCGCTCTCTGTTTTCAAGCAGGCTTTATAGTTTCCTGGTACGTGACGTCACCCGCATCTGACGCTCCGCCACGCCATTGGACTGATTTTACATGTGCTTCAAGACATCATCACGCAAAGCGTTCCCATAGCGTCAAACTCGACGCAACGCGAGTTCCCTTGAAAGGGAACCTTGACTCTTATCTTCAACCCATGTTCCCCAAGTAATTTTTCAATCATTTAGAGCTCAATTTGAATAAAGCCCTAATCTAAGACAGCCTGAAGCATCCAGAAGTGTCGCCGCTGAGCATTTGTTTGTAAGCACTAATTTAATCTATTCTGGTCACTAAATGCAGTCTCATCACAATGATGCAATATCACATTTAGACAAGGCACTGAGAGATTCATATTACATATATTATAGTTGTGCGTCGAGCGTGTTTAATGCTGCTAAAGAAGCCTGTCTCCAGCTCAACTCTGTGCTAGTAGTGGAACATATTTCTCATTAATTTTAGCTGCTGGAGTGGTTATTTTGCTGGGTAACTCATTCATCAAACAACAACAGGCTTTCAGGTCTGCTGTGTCTACATGAATCCTATTTCCCAGAGGGGCAAAAATCTCATGTTCTCCAAATGCTGCTAATCTACAGAGGCGTGGAGGTCTGTAGGTCAGCCATATACAACGTACAACGGTGGTTGGTCTGCAGGTTATAAGTCATATAATATTTAATAATAATATGATATTCATATTCATATAGAATCTTTGCACCTGCTCTAATTCATTCAAGACTATCAGACAATATATTAAGCCATCAAGGGTAATATTACTGCAAATTATCACCATCATATCTAAAAACTGAAAGGCCAAGAATGACGTCTAAAGGCCAAAACTTACAAAGAATGTAAACGAAATTGTTTTCTACACAAGGTTGATCTAATATATGTAGGCCTATTATACGAAACGTGCCAAACTGCAATTCATAATGCAACTCAAGCGGATTTTTTCTTAAACTATGTGCACTTTTATGCCTCAATAGTTAATAACTTAAAAATATAAGAATTATTATTATTCTGTGAAGGTCATATTAAAACAGTTTTGTAAAATAATAAAATCATCAAAAAAATTAATTGCACATGAATTTTAAAAAATTATAAAAAGGGATAAATAACAAAAATGATACAATTCAAGTCAAGTCAAATTTATTTGTATAGCGCTTTTCACAATACATTTTTCAAAGCAGCTTTACAGAAAATCATGATGTTAATGTTTATAATATTTTAATATCTTCATGCCTTATAGTCGAATTTAGCAGATATGATAGTTTATATCGCCCAAATATGTGTATATTGTGTTTACGTGGATAAAGTTGGATGAACTTATATATACAACTTTTTAAATAAATATCTTTACTGAGGTTTTAACTGTAAAGTAATGCAAACATGCATGTTTAGTGCACAATAGCACAGCAGTTTTGGCTTCTGCATTTGTGCATTTGCACAGAGTAAATGTTTCTGGCCTCTGTCTCTAAAGTCTAGGTGCAGGGTGGGTTGGTTAACAAACCATGGCTTAATTGAAATAATTAAGGGGCAGGATTGATACCCGTTTGGGTCGGGCTCAGGCTCATGTGCTGTAATGTGAATTAGTCACCAGGCCATGACCACTACATGTCAACCTCATTCAGCATTATCCAGCATGCACCTCTGACCTCACAATGGCTTAAATGCATGCCACTGTTTGCCTTGTAAATAAAACACTGGTAATGGGTGTTTTAATGCATTTGCTGCACACCACAAGGCATTTTATAATAATGCAAGATGAGCAATGAGAGACACCTGCAATGCTATAGCACGTCTTTCAAGGGTTTATTTCAAGATAGGTAAAGTAGGCTAATCGAAACTAGAAAGAGCAGCATATATAATTAAAACTAGAAACATCGATAGCAATCTAGGCTGGCTTTAACAAATGTCAGAAAATTCCACAGTGCTTCTCTTTGACTAATAAATGATGAGGTTTCTAATTAAAGCACAGCTGTACCACAGATTTCAAAGTCCCTGCGGCTGCTAGACATCATAGTAAGAGTAAAGGAAGAGACAATGAAGGAAAAGCCAGCAGGATGAAAAATGATAGCGGCTCAAGAAATACTTGAACATTTAACACACGAAAGAACCTAGATTTTCACATTTTCAAGGAAAAAAAAAAAGAGTGCAAAAGACCCGCAAAATGTTTTGAATGGTTGCTAGGGCGTTGCTATGCAGTTGCTAGGGTGCTCTGGCTGGTTGCTAGGGGGTTACTCACTGATCTAAATCAGAATAATCAACTCCAACCTCTTTAGATATGGTTTGAGTCCTTGGTTCAATGTAAGTCACATCTGCCATGTAAAAAGGAAAATAAATAATTAACCTCTCTTCAATAAGCCAGATATTGCAAAACATAAAAAGTTGGAGGATAAGTTCAGATGATCAAAGTTTAATACTTAGGCTTGGTTTCACATACAGGGCTTAGATTAAGCCAGTATTAGGCCTCAGTCCAATTAGGACATTTAAGTAGCTTTTATAAAAAGTAGCTTTGCCTTAAAAAAAAAACATTTTGAGACAAAACAATGGCACTGACATATTAAGATATATCAGTGCAAGTTGCTTTTAGTTAAAACAGCTCAAACATGCATTTTAATCTTGGACTAGACTTAAACATTGTCTGTGAAACCGGGGGTTGTTCAAATCACTAACCCTAATATAAGTACCTGCAATACTAATACTGATTTTAGATTTTACAAACCTCCGCTGAAGAAACTACAAGACTCTCATGGGGCTCCCGATGCTGCACGTAATGAGGTGATATTTATAAATGACATTTTTGAGGTTGAGAGTCGACTTATTTTGAGAAGAGCCTTTAATACCATCCGTGAGTCACCCTGACTGAAGAAATACCCAGAATTCCTCACTGACACAAAGGAGAAAGAGTGCAATACGGGAAGATTTCTCTTATGGATTTCCTGTTGAAACGCTGCATATCTCTGACAGATACCCTTGGAAGAAGCTGAAAAAGAGGAAAAGTGCAGATCCAAAGACAGACCACAGCACCAAATGCTCCGGCAAACCGCGAAAGATTCGTCAAGGCAAATTTAGGTTTGTCTGGCCAATGACACCTAGAGGTGTGGATAGAACACCATGCAAAAGCAAACATTGTCAGTTACCAGTGAAATACACAACCATTCAAAACACATTAGAAATTGCATTGAATTGGCCTGGAAATTGGAAACTGGAACTACTTAGAAAATGTACAAATAGTCATTTCTTCAGGTGTTAAACTCGTTACTCCACCTTTTAATATCAGCGTGTGAGCAATGGCACACAGGCAGTGAACCGCAGAAGAAAAGCTTAGAAATTAGATTGGAGTGAATCCTATTTTTATGAGGTTAGACTTGTATCTCAGCGCTGCTCTGAGAGGCGGACGAGGGATTTAAAAGCACACTGACTCTGTGCTGTCCAGCTGACATGTTAATCCATTTTAGCAGCGGTCCACGACAGGAGCCGGAGCAGCTACACGGAAACTGTCTAGCGTCTCGACGACAACATGCTGAAACGCAATCAGACACCGAACTTTATTATTCAGTAAATCCCTTCCTATTATCTCCACCTTGCTGAATCACTTTCATAACAGACAGGGGGGACAAAGTTTGCTTGAGTTCTTAAAGGGATAGTTCACCCAAATAAGAAAATTCCGTCATCATTTATTCACCCTAAAGTTGTTCCAAACCTGTATGAATCTCTTGCTTCTGCTGAACACAAAAGAAGATATTTTAAAGAATGTCAGTAACCAAATTTCGATGCCCAGTGACTTCCATAGTATTTATTTTTTTCCATTCTATGGAAGTCAATGGTTCAACACAACTGTTTGATTACCCATATTCTTCTAAATATCTTCTGTTTTGTGTTCGGCAGAAGAAAGAGATCCATACAGGTTTGGAACAACTTGAGGGTGAGTAAATGATGACAGAATTTTCTTTTTTGGGTGAACTATCCCTTTAAGCTTCCTCATGAGCGCTAAACAAGTTACAAAGAAACACATTTAGATGTCATATATCAACTTCTAATCACGGGTTAATCTGAAACAAAGAGCAACAACAGACTAAGTGACCGTTAGGGATGCACCAATATTAAAATGCCCTGATAACTATTAAATGACCAATATTAAAATTGTATAGGCTACTATATAAATCTCAAAATATATTTCAAATAAAATACTCTAGAAATAAAATTAATGGTTTTATATGCTACAAGATTGCTATATAGCAGAAACTTTACAATTAACAATAAAGCAAACACATTTATCAGTGTTATTCAATTATTAGTGTAATGATCATGCTATGTGATGGCAAAGGTAATCGAAATGTAAAAATAGATTGAAAACAGGGCACACAATTAAATATCCAGTATCAGCTGATATACACTATACTGTTCAAAGGTTTTGGGCTGATTTGTGTGTATTTATTTAATAAAAATAAAACAGTAATAACAGTAATATTGTGAATTATTACAGTTTAAAATAACTGTTTTCTATTTGAAAATGTAATTTATGGCAAAACTAAATTTTCAGCATCATTACTCCAGTCATTCAGTGTCACATGATCCTTCAGAAATCATTCTAGATTTGTTGCTCAAACAACTTCAATGTTGAAAACAGTTGTGCTGCTTAATATTGTTTTGTTTGTGGAAACCGCAATATTTTCAGGATTCTTTGATGAAAGTTCAAAAGAACAGCATCTTTTTGAAATATAAATCTTTTGTATCATTATCTTTACTGTCACTTTTGATCAATTTAATGCATCCTTCCTGAATAAAAGTATGAATTTTTTTACAAAAAATTTTTTTTCAAGGTTGAGTATGTCCAATATGCACTTTACTGATAAAAAAAAATCTAAGTAATATCCTATATGGTACTTATACATCATGCAACCTCAGAGAGAATTTACAAATGAAATACACAAAAAATATGTACAGTATCAAACATAATACCTGGATCTGTATTAACACTCCATTACAATTGCATATATTGCATATCTATGTTCCGTCTCATAACTCTGAGCTGCTCTAATAATAGATGTGCATTGTAGTATCTGTGAAAGCATGTGTCTTGGAAAAGTTTTGCAGGCTCGTATAGACAAGGTGCTTCGAGGATACCGTAAGACAGGACCGAAAACTCTTGAATAAAGTGCTTTGGGTCGTTCCAGCTCTTTGAACCATGTGAACTACAAACAGAATATCTATCGACGGCCAACAGAGCGGAGTGTTTTAACCTACAGCATAAATAATACATCTCCCCATATAGAATGACCTCTCATAACTTGTTTCCCACACAAGCCGTGGAACACCACAATGGGAAAAAAATATCACAATATTAGCATAGCCGTGTGAAATCGGCGCTCTTAGGCGAACATCAGCTAAGTTTCACCTCTCTCTCTGCATCAGCATTGATCTCAGAGGGAAAAATTAACTCATCCTTAAAAAGACTCCCTGAGTAAATGGCAGCGAGAATGGCTCTCTCCGTCAAGTAGCAATCTCCGCAATGGAAGGCATTTCATGCTGCAAATCCCCCACTTAAATTGGACTGGTGTGACAGCATCAAATTTTCTCCCAGGGTGATATCAAAATGATTCAGATTTCTGCCAAGTGTTTGAAGCCTTTCACATTAATGCATACTTGAGTCTCGCTCTTTACAAACTCGGATTCGCCGGAAGTAAACACTGGCAGGAGCCCTGGGATCACTATTCCTGAGGACAAGATTAAGGGCAAAGTAGGACAGGGGCGTTTCTAAATGAGAAGTTTAGCACAATCTTATTGTTATTAATGTCAGCGCTCAAACGCTTAAACAAAGCATCCGAGCTGATTCATCAGAGTAGGGAAATGTATGCACCATTAAACAGAGGGGAATACGCCGCGACGATTTGGAATTCAAAGGGAGCCTCGGAGGTCGAGCCGGCGCAAATAAAAAGTTCCGGGAGCCGCTGAGACCGACTGGATGTTTTAGCATTCGATTTGCATAGCGAGTAGCCTGGCTGCTCTGATGAATAGGTAATACCACCCCTATGAGGCAAACAGGTTGCATTGTGGGACAGTAGCTGCGGGGTGTGTCATTCCAGTAGAGTGGATTTGCCTGACACTCCAATTTCATCGAAATCCTCCCAGTTTTGTCCCGGGGCTACAGGTGACAAAATTATACATTATGTATTCATTCATTTATTTATTTATTTGCGCTTTTTTTTATTTCTGTCCCTGAAACAAAAAGTTGTAAACATCCCTAACTCTGGCTGTCATGTATACACTAGGGGCCGCATTTCCAAGACGCAATAAAGCGTAGGTGAGCTGCAATAAAGTTTTAGCGCGCTGATATTGTTTGTCGTACCTAGTTGGAACTCTCACAGCAATATAAATCTCATTTCAGGCCTCACACACATCCAGAAGATTCACAAAATACAAGAGCGTAAGTGACAAAAACACTGGCCAGCATTTGAAACACAGCTTTATTAGCGTTTGCATGTTGCTGTGGACGTGATACGTCTTGTCTACAACTACAGTCAAGATATTCTACACTAAAACTGCAAGAGAAAAGCAATTATCTTTTAGAGTCGGTATGAAACAGAAGTTGCGATAGTCTTTTTTTCCGAGTGAAACGGCTTCCGGAACAAGAATAATTGTAGGCCGGGGCTTGATTTTGTAAGAGGGAAATTGATTGGATGGTTGTGGTTTGCTACTGGCTATCTCATGTGAGTGACAGGTTGCCCCGCCCTCGTCATCAGAGAAGAGAAGCTGCAAGAGAGAGGGGGAAGTGATTTTGATTAAAGATTATGAAGCACATGAAATAAAAACAATGCCTAGATAAATCACTTATAAGAAATACTGCAATATTCCATTTAAAACAAGAATTGTCATTTTTTATTTCATGGTGGATTTTAAAAATGTAGGCCTCCCTATATAATTTCTTAATTATAACTATATAATATATAATTTCTTTAATTTATCTGGCACAAAAAAAGCAATGAGGATTTAAATTAGCATCAAAATATAATATCATAACTTAGTAAACAGAAAAATGTACTGTAAAAACAGTTGTTGCCTTTAAATTTGTTAGTACAATTAACTCGGATGTTTGAGTTATTTCAACTTAAATAACATTAAACTGACATAAAAAAAACTTGAGTTGAAGTTACTTGAGTTATAACTTATTTTGATGAGTCAAAGCAATGTAAAAAAACATAACTTAATTGATCATATAATTTTTACAGAGAGCAAGTAATAAAAGTAGGCAAAACACTAAACTCCATGGGCCCTATTTTACCAATCTAAGCGCTTGGTCTAAACCACAAGTTCACTTAGGACGTGTCCGAATCCACTTTTGCTAGTTTAACGACGGGAAAAATAGCTTATCACTGGCAAAGCTACACTGAACCACAGTGACTAAATGCTAAATGACAAAAGGTACAGTAAATACCATGCTACTGGTAACTTTTATTAGCTGCATTGTTACTTAGTTAATAACTCCCCAACACTGGTCTTCTCAACCTAGAAATATGGACAGAATGCCTTCCATTGGTCAAGGTCAAAGAGTATAATGCCCTCCTAATATAATGAAGGATGGAGAATCTTGATTAGATAATTAAAGCGGAAGCATTCTAATACCAGACATGCATGATTGGCTGGGGCCGCAGAGGTTAGAATGACGCAAATCTTCGAAGACAAGAAAGGTGACATTGTTCTCCATACTTAGCCTCACTGTGAGAGTAGGAGAAGATAAAAAGGTGCAGATTTTTAAATGAATGAAAGAAACACCGAGATCATGGTCTACCTTTTCCGAGCGGCTGCCGAATGAGGTTAGGCGATGTGAAGTTTCTATTGTGGAAACGCAGCTTCATTTTCATGGGCCATCTGTTTGAAAGACCTGAAGATGTAATTATGCTGTCTTCGTTCAGACAGATCATGCACAATCAAGTGCAATTAGGTGGCCTTCTGCTCCAATTCCCTCGTGTTATGATGTGATGGTACCTCATATGGAGTTTTGTGGAACGTTATTTATGCAAGTAAATACTTTTGTAGTGCAACGGTTTACACACATGATAAACGCCTTGCAAATGAACTCCTGCCTAAACTATAAAGAAAAAATTGTAACACTTTACAATAAGGATTTGTTAACATAATGCATTAACTAACATTGAGCAATACATTTGTTACAGATCTTACAAATGTTCGTCGTTTGATCATGTAAGTTCACAGTGCATTAACGGTTAACAAATACAACTTTGATTTTCTTAGGCCATGTTAAAGGGGTCATATAATGACATTTTTGTACAAGCTAATATGATTCTTTATGGTCTAAATTAAAAGTTTGTAATATACTTTAATTAAAAATTCTCATTAGTGTTGTAAGAAAACACTCATTTTACCTGGTCAAAAACAGCTCTGTTTTCAGCACGCCGTTAAAGTGCATGTGTCTTTAAATGATAATGAGCTTTGCTCACCCCGCCCCTCTGTTCTGTGCGTACACTGTTTTTAATAATAACACAATAACCATAACGCGTTGTTCAGTATAAACGTGGGATTATGAATTATATTGAGAACGTCGTACATAGAAAACATGCCGTAATGTACCCTGAGTGTAAACCTTAGCCGCATTCATCGTGAAGCGTGCAGCAAGCGATTTGCAAAGATTAATATAAATATTAATATAAAGATTAATATAAAGGTCAATAAAACGTTACACTCACTTCTTCTGGAGGTGCAGAAGGAACACGAATAGTTGGTACCAATCCTTTTTTCAGGAGCAGCTTCTTAGCAAAACCAGCTTTATATTGACCCTCGTTTGTAAAGCAGTCCATGGCAAGCCAAGTGGTTCAGAATTACGCTATAGATTAATCGCGTTTACAGCCAAACGCCGTCAAATACGGCGTTTTAAACCGCATTTGACAGCGCAAAATACACCGTTGTAATTAAAAACGCCGTAAAAAAACACGCGAAATACGTCAATGACGCCATATTTGACGCCGTTTTAGTGTGCATCGAAAGCGCCGCTTTTTACGCCGTTCATCTCGCCGTATGACGCCGTAAAAAACGACGTTTTGGTTTCACAGAGCGCGCGTTATTTTACGGCATTTTGCTTATAGTATAATGAGACACGCCCGCTGATTTCCACAGCCAGTAAGTTTGAACTGTTCTCTCCCAATCAATGATGAACTGAGTCAGACCAGACGAATTCAGCACGGATCATTTAATCCAATTCTTATGCTCCTAAGGAGTTATTAATTTTATGGATTAAAATAATCCAAGCTAAATAATAACTGAAATTAAAGGAAGTTATGGATTAAAATAATCCAAGCTAAATAATAAACTGAAATTAAAGAAAATATTAAAGACCATTCAAATCAATAAAGCAAAATTAATAGGATTTTCACATTTTAAAAGGGGGGAGAAAAGATCTTGAAGCAAAACCAGTTGAGAAACACTGTATCAGTATTATCGATAGAGTTATGGATAGAGTATAGAGTTAATTTTTATCCTGTTTTTTCGTCGAATACGACGTTATTGACATATTTCGCGCGTTTTTTACGGCGTTTGTAATTACAACGGCGTATTTTGCACCGTTAAATGTGGTTTAAAACGCCGTATTTGACGGCGGTTGGCTGTAAACTCGAATCTATAGCGTAATTCTGAACCACTTGGCTTGCCATATCTATCAACAATGACCGCGCCGGTCCGCATGGCTATGATTGACAGCTCGCTCACGAGCGAGGGCGGGTCTGTGTTCAAACGCTGCTGTCAATCAACAATAGTGGGAGGGGCGTCGATTTTGTGACGTCACAAAATCTAACGGCTTGATTTGAGATGGGGGAAAACATATAAGAAGATTAAAAAAAAAAACACTGGATGGATTTTTATCATTTTATGATGGTTGTATACAGGCACTGCCAACACACATTTCAGTACAATCAACTTGCAAAAGTGCATGTACCATTATATGACCCCTTTAACTAATTTAGTCAAATAATGTTAACAAATTAAACCATATCGAAATATGTTACAGAAAAAAATAATTAAAATATTTTCTGTAAATAATTATATTATTTTTAAGTTTTTTGTTCCATACAATATATATATATATATATATATATATATATATATATATATATATATATATAGTACAATATATATATATATATATACAATACAATATATATATATATATATATATATATATACAATACAATATATATATATATATATACTGTATATATATATATATATATATATATATATATATATATATATATATATATACACACTCACACACTATACACCAGGGATCAGCAACTCCGGTCCTGGAGGGCCACTGTCCTGCAGAGTTTAGCTTCAGCCCTGATAAAAACTCACCTGCCTGTATCTATCTAGTAATCCTGAAAACACTGATTGCCTTGTTCAGGTGTGTTTAATTAGGGTTGGAGCTAAACTCTGCAGGACAGTGGCCCTCCAGGACCGGAGTTGCTGATCCCTGCTATACACTATATTTTCTGTAAAATATTCTATTAACATTTATTATATATATATATATATATATATATATATATATATATATATATATATATATATATATATATATATATATATTATATATATATATAAAATATTTTATATATTTTATATATTTTTACAAACCTTGATTTTTTACTAATACTTAAATGTTAGAGAAACATTTACAATTAATATATATATATATATATATATATATATATATATATATATATATATATATATATATATATATATATATATATATAAATGCATTATAATTATTAATTATATAATATTGCCATACACCTACTAAGCTAGTGAGCCAGAAAAAACACAACACATATACAGATATATCAACACATTGCAAAGAATCGGAGAGATGAATCAGAAGAAGAGGTTTACCTGGGCACCGTCAGTGGACTGCTGAAGACTGGAAGAAGGGCTTGACCGATGAATCAAAATGTGAAAATCTTCGGTTCGTCATGCAGGGCTCGAGGAGGTGAAGGGACGGAGGAGGAACCTGTCAAACACGGAGGTGGAAGCGTGATGGACTGGGGCTCTTTTGCTGTACACAGAGTCTGAGAATGAGTGAGTACCACCCTAAGCCAAAAGCATGACCAAAGCATTTTGCAGAGCCATGCAATGCCCTCTGGTATACGCCTCGCTGGTCAGGGGTTCATCCTACAGCAAGATAATGACCCGAAACATTCCTTCACGCTGTGAAGAAACAACCAAGTTGGAGCGTCCAGCACAGGCTACAGATTTAAACTCCATTGGGCTGCTTTGAGAAGAACTAGACAGAAGAGTGCAAGCAAAGAAACTAAGTGCAAATGTGAGAACTTCTGCAACAATGTTGGGAAAAACTTCTATTGTAGAATGTCTCACAGAAGTGTGTTCTGAAAAAGATGCAACTTTGAGTAAAAAAATACTGAATTCTAACTCAAATGTAGAATTAAAAACTATATATATTTATGCATATTTTTACTAAATGTATAAAAAAAAGTATTACAGTAAAATAATTACAAATTAGCATATTGTTTTACATAGTAAATACTAATTTTTTTACTAATTACTATGTAAATTTTTTTAGTAATTTGTTCTGTTTTACTGTTACTTTATATATAATTAATATATTAATATTATAATTAATACATTATATATTAATAATATATTATTGCACACAGACACAAAAAATTGCTTACTGCATATATGATTTACTTATTACATATATCTTTCTAATAAAAATAACTCATTTACATATAGTTTTTACTAGTTCTGTGTGTGTGTGTGTGTGTGTGTGCGTGTGCGTGCGTGCGTGCGTGCGTGCGTGCGTGCATGCGTGCGTGCGTGCGTGGTTCCATTAGACATTAATTTGATTCATTAATATTAACATTTAAACACAATTGACCCACAATGTGCTCGTCGTGTCAGTAATGTCATTAGGAGTATAACAACCTCGTCTGATGTCAGACATTGTTTGCTTCAGCTTTCATTTTGCAATCTAGCGAGCTTTTTCATCATCCTACACCTCTAAATAAACCACAACAGTGCTGAAGACGACATTTTGGGTTTCGCAGGAGTGGTGTGTGTGTGTGTGTGTTTGTGTGTGTGTGTGGAAAAAAAAGGCACAATCTCAGCTTTTTTCCCAGACTGTTTTGGAAGAAATAGGGCAGTTTTATGAACACACGGCAGACTCATCTTTCCGGACAAGAAAACTTCTCCTTTCTGCTCCTTTGCTCCTGAAAGGTGCCTCGGGTCTCCTGAGAGAGCGTCTTCCAAGACAACAGCTGTGTCTTCTTGGTTCTTAATTTAGTTCATTTATGCTCGGCCTGCATTCATCTGCGACGGACCAACGAGGTTACCTTGCGTAGATCTTCATTTCCAGTTCAATAATGCTCTTCAGCTGTGTTAATTAAACAGTTAATATTGAATCTAGCAGAAATTAAACCAGAGTCCACAAGAACCCTTTGGCTCTAATGCGGGCGTCCCCTTGAGAGATTAGTGGCATTATAATGAGGTGGAAAAACAATTATTTCAGGTGCTTTTCATATACCAGCTTGATATCGTCAGGCGCGTTATTGAGTTTTCTTTCGTCTGGCTGTTGTTGTTATTGTGCTCGTCATGTCGGTAATGTCATTAAGAGTATAACAACCTCGTCTGATGTCAGGGATTGTTTGCTTCAGCTTTCATTTTGCAATCTAGCGAGCTTTTTCATCTCATTCATTTCAATTAAAGAAATGAGAGGACTTAATTGTGCTTGCTTAAAGATGGACTACTAGAATCACATTGATGAACAGAAGATGTTTGAGGAGAGATGGAAGGCCTCCAGCTTCTGACAGCGGTTAAAGAGATGTAAGATTGGCAGATGCAACCCCAAAACATTGCCTCTGGAGGGATCGCTTTTCTCAGAACTGTAATTGAAATTAGCTTTCACGGTTTAGGAAAAAGTCAATGAATTCATTAAGGCGATCAAACGGCTCTGTGGTTTAAAAAAACAAACAAGAAATTACCCCTGTAAAGTTCAAGTTGAACTAGATGCTTAAATAGATAGTAGTTTCTGATCTTTTACACACTAAACAAACCAGCAAAAATAAAAAAAACAAATAGCAATAAAAAAATCTAAAATATTATATATAGTATATATGTAGTATATGAAAATATAACTATAATGTTTTAATATATATAATAGTTATTGTTATTTTATATTATATTTTATATTAAATAAAATTGTATATTAAATTTAGATAAAAAACTAGAACTTTATATATATATATATATATGTGTGTGTGTGTGTGTGTGTGTGTGTGTGTGTAGTTTTTTTTTTAATACAAATATTGATGAGAAAAATTCTTGATTTACATATTTGACATCTTGTTTCCCAGTTAGTTATTGTTATTTTATATTATATTTTATATTAAATAAAATTGTGTATTAAATTTATTTTATTTAAATTAAATTTAGATTAAAAAATAACAAAACTATATATATATATACACATATATATATATACACATATATATATATATATACATATATATATATATATATACATATATATACATATATATATACATATATATATATATATATATATATATATATGTAGATATATATATAGATATATATGTGTGTGTGTGTGTGTGTGTGTGTGTGTGTGTGTGTGTGTGTGTGTGTGTGTGTGTGTGTGTGTGTGTGTGTGTGTGTATAGTTTTGTTATTTTTTTCCATTTAATATAAATATTGATATGAGAAAAATTCTTGACAAGATGAAAACTTTTCCTCTACAAAACAAAAAAAAAAAAATACAAATTCACAACCTGAATTATTGAAATCCCAATTTTGATGATTTTATTTGAAATCAAATTCAGGCCTCATTATTCAGACCATCTTGACTCATAAGATTTTAATACAGAAATGAAACATTTACCAGCAATCACAGAGGCGGGTTTAAAGCCTGGCCGCTCTGTCCAGTTCAGGCCGCAGGTTTTTTAATTTGATTTTTCAATGAAACATTTATTAACTTTTTACATCTGAGGCCTATTAGGTTTAATTAAATATGACGGCCTATAAAGATTCCACAATGAAGTTTGGAACCGTAGTGGCCAAAAACTGCGACACTGACATCATTCATTTCACTGGCTCTTACGGTATTCATGGGCCCGGACCGCAGCGCCTGGCAGTCTGTACAGTAACTCAATAGAGGGAACAGCAGATGCCTGTGGAAATACCAACCGGCCAGTGCAAACGCTCGCATATTCCAACCATCATATGGCCTCACCGCCAGCCAACGGCGTGATTTGGTGGAACCGGAAAGACCGAACGTGAGAGACATCTCAGCCATTTAATTTCCATTTTATATCACCCACTGACATATCTCCCGAATTAACTAATTCACTTTGCGGAGGTAACAGCAGTGCCGACTAATCAAATCGGACAATGATATTGCATAATGTCGTAATCTTCCATCTCCCCCACTGCTGTTCAGGGCAGTTAATGGCTTGTATCAGTCATGAATTCTGCTTGTTTAATGAGGAGCAGCGATGAAAAAGGGAAAGAGGCCAATTGGACGGTTTGTTACCCTCTTCCACCAATCAAGACGGGGTAAAGTGATGCCCATTATGATGTCATCAGGTCAAATAAGACACTCAGACAATCTGTTCAAGCATCAATCTAGAGAAGCAAACACCAGAACGGAGGGATTCAGATGATACTCGTCTTTCTCTCAAACCTGGCTTGTTTTGAATTCAGCCCACATGAGTAAAATGTTAAAAGCTGTCAGCCCTGAAAAGCATGACACAATCACAGGACAAAAGAGAAAACAGGCTGGCATTTGAAACATGTTCTCAGAGATGCTGGATGGTGTTATGCAAGAACTTAAGAACGATTATATCCGCCGAGTGCGTTACTAAACAACTAAATGCTATTGGACAACTGCTGTGGTAAAATCACAACTTCTTCTATACATCAAGGGCGTCTGATCTGCCAAACTTCCACATCCAGAAACCCTTTAAAAATCTATTATATTTAAATTTACACAAAAAAAAACATCATTTCATAAAGCATATCAATATAATATCAATCAAGTAACTGCATTTTCTACACTGCGCCGCAACAGCTCGAGGCTGTCTACACTAGACCCGACCATTGCAAATCCTTTTGTTCTTCGTGTCAGAAGTAGCGTGAGCGCTTTAAGTACATTAGAAATAGAACGTGGCTTCAGTTTATTGTCTAATTTTTTACTTTTATCCAGTGTAGACGGCATGACTGATTATAATAGCTTTTGTCGCGTCATGCTGCTCACGTCCTGTGTAGACGCGGTATTAGAGTATGATTCTCTTAGTAAACAACACTAACTGACAGATAAAGACAACTAGTCTTTACTTTGCATCTCATGTAACCTGCACTAAAGTAAACGTTACTATAACTATAAAATATTTACATTTATGCATTTAGCAGATGCTTTTATATGAAAGCTTGTTTCCACCACTGAATAAAAAATAAAAAAAGTAATTCTGACTTTTTATCTCACAATTCTGACTTTTTTTTTGCATGATATAAAACTCACAATTGTGATATTAAGTCAGAATTGCGTGATAAGAATTGCATGACAATTGTGAGTTATAAAGTCAGAATGGCGTGATATAAACTCGCAATTGCATGTTATAAAGTCAGAATTGTGAGATATAAACCCACAATTGTAAGAAAAGGTCAGCTGACTTTTTTTTCCCTCAGAATTGGACTTTATAAATCTCAATTGCAAAATTATATCTCACAATTCTGAGAAAAGCAGTTAGAATCGCAAGATATAAACTTGCAACTGCGAGATAAAAACTTTAGCCTATTCCTCACAATTGCAAGTTTATATCCCGCAATTCTGACTTCTTTTCTCAGAAGTTACAGTATATCTCGCAATTGTGAGAAAAAAAGTCATAATTGTGAGATAAAAAGTCATAATTGTGAGATAAAAAGTTGCAATTATCTTTTAAATGTTTTTATTCCGTGGCGGAAACAAGCTTCCAAGCTTTTATCTTTCCGAAGGAGGAACAAAAGCAAATTTTCAAAGAGCCAACAATATTCATAATATACAATGGAAGGTTTACTGTCTGTCTGTAATGTGTGTGTGTGTGTGTGTGTGTGTGTGTGTGTGTGTGTGTGTGTGTGTGTGTGTGTGTGTGTGTGTGTGTGTGTGTGTGTGTGTGTGTGTGTGTGTGTGTTACTAAACAACTAGATTATGAAACAAGCTAGAGAAGTAGATTAATTCAGCATACAAATGCATGCTAAGCCAAGCCTTAAAAAAAGCAGAAAAAGTTAAGAAAACAATGAATTCATGGACAAAAATATGTTAATAATGATAACTATCACAAAAAAAACTCTGCTTTTGATGTCAACACCTAAACAGACATGTAAATACCGGTAAATAGCTTTGACTAAAAACTGACAAAAATCTAGGTTTAGAGATTTTTTTTTGCCTAACATTTTATTATCTTCTCCTGATAACAGAACACCCACAATGACTGCAAATGGTTCCAACTAACGCATGTTTGGTTGCTGCCAGAAAAATATCTACAAGTCTCTAAAGGTTCATTAAGACAAACCCAGAGGATTTCTAGTGCAGGTGTAAGTGAGATGATATTTAAAGATTATTTTTAGACTGCATTACCTACAACAGTATCCTTAAGCAGTGATTAAATAACATAAATCTGCCTTGATAATGTCGGCCAAAAAGAAAATATTGAAGATGCATTACAGAAGATTTGTTGGGGGAAAAAAATATTTTTTGCTTTTCAACCACAGAAGGCAGATAAAGAGGCTAAAGTTCCTTAGCGCACTTTTTACAGCTTAAGAAGCACAGCAAGTTAGATTACAAATCCTTCTTTTATTTTTATTTTTTATTTTTTACGTGCATTAAGAAAGTAAACACTTTGATTTTCCCCTGACTTCAAACAGAGGAATTGGATATTCTTGTACTTACCAGTATTTACCAATGACAGACTGTAAGGAAGCAGATTAACCCTTTATGATTTACTAGTCTAAAACGATTCCTTAAAGATATAAAAACAAACCAGTGACATTGAGAAATGCATGCGCAGCCTTTCAGACCAACAGCCTCAGGTCTGTTGTATATCCTGGCTTTCCATTGATTTGTTTCAGTAATTGACTGTCTTGAGAGTCCTCTAACCTGGAACTCACACCATAATCAGTTTGTTCGTGGATAATTACTAACACCTGCCCTCGAGCCCTTTGACTCACCTCGCCAGCTTCTTATGCGGGTTGCGTTGAGTCTTCGCAGGCCTCCGTGGATTCCTCTTCATCCAGAGGCGTCTCTGCGCAGCTTAAGTGGCTCCGTGTTTGTGCTGATATCATATCTGACTCATATGATGCAGGTGGTTGTCACAGCTATTACAGATTTGGCTCTGCCAACATGGCTGATCTCTCATGAGCGCTTGGTGAGACAAGTTCAACAGACCTTCTGTTTGAGTTCAGCACAGAGAGCCTAGAAAAAATAGAAATCACAGGGTTCAATTTATGACTACAGGCATCTGTAACCTTGATCTCAGGTTCCCTCCAACTTTATTTATATGGTGCGTTATAAGATTGTTTTACAGGGATAAACATGAAAATAATGATTCAATGATGCAAACAGTTCAATAAATAAATTAGTGTCATTGTTCAGCTGAAGTCGGTTTAGTGTTGATTCAGTTTCGTTCAATAACGGTGTAAAGATCATTAGATATGAAATGAGCTAAATCATCAAATTAAATGAGTTCAAATGAGTCAACCTGGCTGAAACTGGTAGAATACCTTGGATATGCTGGTTGGGAACAGTTTGAGCTGGTTAATCATGTTTCAAAACCTTATACTTGCTAAATACACATTTTTGGTGAAATATTATATATTCCTTGACATAAAATCTTTAACAAAAACATTGAAACATTAAGTCCATTCCTGAAGTTTTTGCTTTTTCATAATCCTGTTTCCTTTAATAATAAATTGATTAAAGAAGTAAAGTGGGTTAATGTTTACTTTAAGTTGATGTGCCTTGGTTTTTCTGACTGGGTTATGATTTTATCCGCATGCAAAGTCTTACAATAACAGGACAATATCTTGTCTAAAGCTTCAGTGCATTTCTGTATATCTGGTACACAAGCAAACACACTCCAGCACACTGAAACTCTTTAGCTGTGTCAGGCTTTGGATTACACGAATGATGAAACTGCTTTGCTGAGTAAAGCGAATTTCTCTATTTGCTATTCATGTTGGCAGAGCAAATGCTTTGTACTAGGACATGGCCTTGACCTCCAATGCTCCTGGATCACATATACAGTATATATGTAAGGAATAATTGACGACGGGCCGTTGAATTATTCGGAAATAATGCACACCCCAGATGGTAATGCGGACACACCGCGAAACGAACCTCGGGTGTGAATCATATATAAGATTATATAATAATTCAACGGACCAGAATCAATTATTCTGCTTATACTTCTGTTACCACACCTCAAGACATTGTTCAGATGTTGTATTTCAAGACAAGTCCTTAAAACGCTCTCGTGTGTAGGACTAATTTCTGACGCATCTAATCTCAAGCCTCCGGTGCTTATAACGGAAGCTTGAGCCACTGATAGCAGTCTAATACAGTTATTAATGAGAAAGAGAAAGAGATTAGGCATGTGTGAATTACCTGAGTCTGAGCGTCTCTCAACTGTGTTCGACAGCAGCGTTTCTACGAATAGCAAAACTGTAAGCTTTCCGTATACTAAAACGTAATTTTTTAGCAAAAAATATGGAAATAAATATTGTTTACTATATTTATTTATTTGTTCAGTGTCATAGTAGGTTTTGGTTATTTTGCTGTAGGCTGTGAGGACCTTTGAAATAACTGAAAACATTTGGCGAAGTGATATGAAACTGTAATTTCCTCATCGACTCTTTCTTTCTCCGTTATTTCTGCCGATGTGCCACTGCTCTTCTTTTCTTTGTTGTTTCTGGCCTAGTATTTTGCCTGAATCAAGCTGAATCTCTCCCTCACTGACCTCTGCATAACCCTGAATTTAAGATCTTGAGAGCAATTCAGTGTGTCTGCTATTGTAGACCAGGCCTTGCCCTTGTCAACACTGCCCTTCTTGTACCTGTATGGTTCTGTGAGCAGGATTTCAGAAGTAGGGGAGAACCGGGCCGAAAGTAACGCGGGCCGAAAGTAACAAAGCGATTTTCTCAGAGCCCTGACTATATTGGCATTTCAAGCTATGAAAAGCACGTTCAGTACGCAACCCTTGACGGAGCTGCCAAATATCACGTGATTTCGTCATCGTTTCCCACGGTTAGGTCCGGAAAGCAGTTTTCGAGTACGATAAGTAAATTACTGAAGCGGTACTTTTTTCTAATTACAAGTTGAGTCTTTCGTTTCATGTGTCACACATAATGATCAATCAAAGTGCTGTGACACACTGAAGTTTGCCAGTATGAAAGTAAATAGGGTTTAAATGTCAGGAGTTCCTGTCGGGACGAAAGTAACACTTGTTACTTTTGTCCCGCTATAGTGAAAACAAGTGTTTCTTTTGTCCCGCTGCAAATGTGGTGACTTTCTGTGTGTTGCAGCATTTATTAAAACATGTTAATGTCATATTATACCAACAGAATATGGCAAGAGTGAGGGTCAGAAAGACAGATGGAGGTCTGATTCAGCCAGATGTTTATGAGAGGGCATTTAAAGCTTAAGTCACATTTAAATCCACTGATTTCTGTGTCACCATTTTTCCCCTCAATCTGTTTCCATTTACCCTAGTCACATTTAGGTTTTAGCCATACCTTATAGCTTTTCCACCTCCACCTATGAATTTGCAGGGTTTGCATCCAGAATTTGTATGCACATTTTAAATGTATGCATAAAAACAGCTGGATGGAAACATGACTATTGTTACATTATGTTGAGAATTTATATTATGCTAATTTAATTTTCATGTTTTTCATGTTGAAAAAAAAAAAACATTTTATAAAATAGATTGACATTGCCAATAATAATATTCTAAACAATTCAAGTTTGTACTGTTGGGTTACTTTTGAAACACTGATGAAACTGAAATTTTAAAAGAAAATGTAAATACTTTTTTTTTTGCAAAGATAAAGGCCAAAATATGTTTGCAAGGTCATACTCAGGTATATTTAGGCTAATAAAAAAACAACAAGAGTAACACAAAAAAATCTAGCTTGTCTATTGTTGTGTTACTTTTGACCCATCTGTGTGTTACTTTCGTCCCAACTGACGGGTCGAAAGTAACATGAGCAGTCTTAAGTTAAAAGTGAAATTAAGTCGTTCAAAATACCTCCTGGTATTGATAGACCACACTTGTGAGTGACTGACCACAGCAAAAATATATCTCTGTCTAAAACATCATCTTGTCAAATTATGTTTTTCTGAAAAATGGTACTTTCGCCCCTGCTCTCCCCTACATCAATCACCAAGAAACATGAAATGTTTTTAAAGTAGCCTAAGTATAATTAACGGTCTTGATAGATAACTAATTATAATAACTAATCCATTAATCTATTTCTAGTCTGTTAATCTACTTTAAGTTTACGCAATATGAAAAATATTTGAATAGCATAGTAATACATTTAACATGGATTTTGAAAAGGATGTTAATGCAATACTTACATTGTTCGCTACACATCATCTCTAATCTCAATGCTATCTGAGGCGTTGTTGCTAACAGCAGACATATCTTTGTACAAACGGAAAAAAATGTTACAATTATCTTAAGTTTAAAACATTTCAATACAGATTATATAAAAGACTAACTTAGTAGTACAATCATAAACTGATGCAATTACAATGTCATATGCCATAAAACATAATCTATTTACCTAACCTCGTAGAACGTCACGAAGTAGCATTTAAAGTTGCGCATGCGCAATATAACGCCACAATGCCGTTGCTTAAGGTGATGATACACAGCTTTTTGAGCAATGTTGCTGGGCAATGTTGCCGTCAATGGGCAACCAGATGTGACACATGGCCCACGACCGATCGATATATACAGTAGGCCTATATAGGGTTTGAAATTAACACCCGCCAACCCGACAAATGTGGGCAAAAATCAACTGTAGCACGTAATGCTGTCAAATCACTAGCCAATTTGGTGTGTTATTATGTTTACTCACTTTGCTGGGGAAGTTCGTGTAAGCCAAATCTGCGCAGATTTAGCCCAAATAGCCTATTCAACTTCATCATGATATATTAAATACAGCGTATTGCGCAGAATCTGCGCACTACTTGAACATGTACGTCACTACGCAACACATAACGGCACAAAGCATTTGGTAAACAGAAAAAAAAAAATGTTTTATGTTCTTTGTACTGTATTGATCTGTCAGTCCACCTAAAATACATTTTTGGTGAAAAGGATGAGGATGAAAGAGGAAGGGAGGAGATGGCTGGATGACAGGACTTTGTTTGAATAAGAAATAAATGTATAACGTCAAAATTTTATAATATAAAGTGATGTAAAGTTTCAACTTCGACATATATACATTTGACATAGCCTTACATACTTTGACATACATGACACTGAACATGACTTATGTTTTAAGTGAGCAGTGCTTGGGGCAAAAAATCATAAACTGATGCATTAAAGCAATCGCCAGGACTTTCTCTATTCTTATCTCAAATGCATGTTCCAATTGCCTCGCTATTATTTTCCCCGTGTTCACCTTCTACTTTCTTGCTTCCTAGCAACCTCGTTATAGTCCTGTCAGCTGTCAGCAATGTGTTTCATGCTGAGGTCAAAGCGGCACGTGAGGGGTCCTCGAACCCTGATATGAATCATGTAAAGGGGCCTGAAGAGTTCCAGGGGTTTTCTTTACTCATCATTCCATGTTTTCCTGTTTTTATCAGCATTTGATGAAATGGCGGCCCTGGGCAGTACATAAATTATGATTTATATTTTAATCAAAGTAAAGCCTGGTGAATTTATGTGGAGGGAGTGCGTGACATATGGGTAGCCACTGGCAGAAGGCCATGTTTGTGATCTTATATACCAGGGCAGAGGTAAAACCACAGCCGTTTCTTCTTTTGTTTGGTCATGTGTTCACTTTCACTCTCTCCATCTGCTGATCCTGTGTGACTGTGGGATGCAGGGCCTAAAACACACTTCTGCAAGGACACCTGAGCAAAGGAGTACAGATGCTGAACCAGATTTTTATACAAAACATAACATTACCTCTGCAAAACCTACAGCAACGATACAGGTATAAAGGTGTTTTCAGTGGTTGCTCATTCTCAATGGCTCAGATACAGAATTTTCAACTGTTTTATCATCTGACAGATGAAATCTTACGGTGTAAAATCTGATTGCTTTAAAAACTAATAGCATGACTTGATATGCAAAGACAGCTAAAAGTAAGTCTGTGAATATGTGGTGCTTTCAAAACACTGACCTTTTTGATTCTGTGTCCCGACACATCAACTTCTGGCTCGTCCAATGGCGTGATGTATCGATGAAACAGCAGATGGGAAATCTGTTTAGAAACAATCATTATTGTGTTTTGCAATTCAATGGCAGAAAAATTACATACTTAACAGGATCTAATCTAATATTAGGCTTCTTCAAATGATCTGTAAACAATATCTTTAATCATGTAAACAATATTCTTACAAGATAATAGTAATGACTATCATCGTAGCGTAAATCAGTTTAGTCTGTAACACATGTATAACAGATGTTGCATGAAGTAATTTCATTTAACAATAGCTATATATCATCTATCTATCTATCTATCTGTCTGTCTGTCTGTCTGCCTATCTATTTTAATGTACTTTTATTATTTATTATTTATTTTGTTATTTACAGTTATCTTCATGATATATATATATATATATATATATTTATTCTGATTCTCTTGGAATTATGTGAGCTGATTAGTCGTGTACAGTAATACCATGAATGTGTATTAAAAATAAAATAGGTCTGATGTTGTCTTTAAACCCCCTAAGAAAATCATCTCATTACTGAAAAACAGTTACGTTTTCACCTATCAAACATGTTTATGTATTCATGCTAGTTATTGCATTAATATTTCAACAGGCTTAATGTGAGAAATGGCAATATTTCTTGGACATTAATTCAGAAATCTACAGTAATCATTAACTAAATCCTCTCAGGGGTGTTACATTTTGGTTATCTCAATAAACTTCAATTATTGATGAGTTAAAGTGGTTTAGCTGCCAGAAGGAATTCAGTCTGGTCTTGATCAATAAGTAGGAACACACTGCCACCTGCCGGCAGGAAATATAATGACATGTATCTAACAGGTGATTAATGTTGACAAATTTCAAGATACAGTTCTTCGAATAGAACTAGACCATCTATAGCTATTTTACTATCAAAATATATAAATAGAGCTATCATTATGATAGATATATTTGGACAAAGTAATAAATCTCATGTTGCATTTTTAGCCCTAGAAGCGAAAGTTTGGCTGGAATCTTATGTTTGGAATTATTATAATTTTTTTTTAATAGTGGTTTTCCCACATTTTCTGCATAAAATACACAGCTGACCCACTACATTTGCCAAAAAGTTCAGTATACAACCAAAGCAAACTATGATGGCATTCGCAACCTGATAAATGCTCCCTTCGCAGGCCGTAAAAATTAAACAACATAGTGAGATCATGTGACAACAATGTGGGATACCACCATCTGAAATGAAGGCTTAGATTTCAGGCTTTTCTAAAAGTAGTCACAAATATGCAGTAGAAACTGTGAAATATGCAGTACACAAAAGTTACACAGTGAAAGCCTTTGTTTGAAATCGTTCAACTTGCATAGTTGTGCTAATTAGGATCAAGGGAATTGCAATGAAAATCAAAAGGCTCATAAAGCTTTTGTTTTGGTCTAAATCAATTCACTTGCTAAAAAGACCTGGGGATCCAGATCCAAGACATGCCATGTGTTCTGTTTAATAGGAGAAATTGATCTTTATGGGCCATGTCATACAAATAAGGCCTCTGGGCTGCACTACCTAGCACACATTAAATTCTGTTTATTCAGCTTTTACAGCTTGATACTAATTTGTTTTAGAGATACAATTTCAGTTAATGCACTATTGCAAAAAATAATGCATTATTGGTTAATCAATAGCCAGACTGTGATTTCTCATCTCTTTCTTATTGCTTGTTCTCAAAACCGTATCATGTGGACCAGATTTATGGAAAACCACAATAATCTGACATAATGTATATCTATATATATATATAGTACCAGTCAAAAGTTTGGAAACATTACTATTTTTAATGTTTTTGAAAGAAGTCTCTTATGCTCATCAAGCCTGCAGTAAAAAAAAAAAAAAAACAGTAATATTATGAAATATTGTTACAATTTAAAATAATGGTTCTCTTTTTTAATATATTTTAAAATGTAATTTATGTTTGTGATGCAAAGCTGAATTTTCATCAGCAAGTACTCCAGTCTTTGGTGTCTTATGATCCTTCAGAAATCATTCTAATATGATGATTTGATACTCAGTTATTATCAATGATGGAAACAGTTGTGCTGTTTAATATATTTTTTTGGAATACTTTTTTCAGGATTCATTGATGAGTAAAACGTTAACAGCATTTATTCATAAAAACAGCATTTATTCAAAATAAAAACATTTCTAACAATATAAATCGTTACCATCACCTTTTATCAATTAACGCATCCTTGTTGAATTAAAGTACTAATTTCTTTAAAAAAAAATAGTTATTGTTCCCAAACTTTTGAACGGTAGTGTATATTGTTACAAAAGATTTCTATTCTAAATAAATACAGTTCTTTTTAACTTTTTATTCATCAAATAATCCTGAAAAAGTATCTCAGGTTATAAAAAAAATATTAAGCAGCACAACTGTTTCCAACATTGATCATAAATCAGCATATTAGAATGATTTCTGAAGGATCATAAGACACCAAAGACTGGAGTACTTGCTGATGAAAATTCAGCTTTGCATCACAAAAATAAATTACATTTTAAAGTATATTAAAAAAGAGAACCATTATTTTAAAATGTAATAATATTTCATAATATTACTGTTTTTTTTTTTTGTTGTTGTTGTTTTTTTTACTTCAGGCTTGATTAGCATAAGAGACTTCTTTCAAAAACATTAAAAATAGTAATGTTTCCAAACTTTTGACTGGTACTGTATTATATGAAGAGTTCAGATGCAAAAGCCTCTAAGCGCCATCTGAAATTTTCTTCTAGAATGATCATTTTGTATATTTAAGTTAAGTAATTTCACTTAAATGACAATTAATAGGTAATTTGCATTGCCATTTAAGTGAAATTATTGAACTTAAATATACAAGCTAGATAAAAATGATCATTATAGAATATAGAAGAAAATTTCAGATGGCTCTTAGAGGCTTTTGCATCTGAACTCTTCATATATATATAGAGAGAGAGAGAGAGAGAGAGAGAGAGAGAGAGAGAGAGAGAGAGAGAGAGAGAGAGAGAGAGAGAGAGAGAGAGAGAGAGAGAGAGAGAGAGAGAGAGAGAGAGAGAGAGAGAGAGAGAGAGAGAGAGAGAGCTTTTTTTAAAAGAAATCTCTTCTGTTCTTAAGGCTGCATTTATTTGATTAAAAATACTGTAAAACAGTAATATTGTGAAATATTATTACAATTTAAAATACATGTTTTCTATCTTAATATATATTAAAATTATTCCTGTGATCAAAGCTAAATTTTCAGCATCATTACTCCAGTCTTCAGTGTCACATGATCCTTTAGAAATCATTCTAATATGATGATTTGATGCTCAATAAACATTTCTGATTATCAGTGTTGAAAACAGCTTCATATTTTTTTATTCAATAAATGCAGCTGTGGTGAAAATAAACTTCAACTTAAAACATTTTAATTATAACTTAATTATGTACACTACAGCAAGAAAATAAACTGGATGTAAATAAAGATCATGAGAGGTTAATGAGGGATTGACAGTTTCCATGTGGACATCAAGGTCATTTTGATTTTAAAATAGTTTGAAAATGTTGATATCAAATCCATTTGTGTGATTTTACCAAACAGGATTGGTGACATAAACCAACTAATGGCACAAAACAACACAGAATTCATCTAATCCATTGCTAATACTTACTAATGTTGGTGCTGTTGATTTCCCACAAAAATAATGTCACTTCCTGGAAGATGATGTCATCAAGTAGGCTAACTGGTTTTCTTAGCTGAAAGGATTTTACAAAAGATACGAGTTAAAGATACAAACATTACTAAAAATAAAAATAAACTTACTGGAATATGTCTTAATAAATAACCAATATGTTTCATCTCAGAAATGCAGCACCCAGAGACAATCTGCCAAAACAGTCGAAAATCTAAATTCATACTTTAAAGTGTTTCAGTTCACGTTATAATTAAATTTCTGGACCTATCATCACACCAAAGAGACTTTTGCGTTTGGATCTAGCATAAATTACACACATGAATACTAAATTCCAGAGGGAACTGGTTATCATTATTATTAGGGGTGGAGAAATCAATTCACATACCAATCGCGATTCTATTTTCTGCCAATTCGCATCGATTAACATTTTTTTTTTAAATCGATATTCTAAAGTGTTACATTTGTTAAATTTCGCTGTACTGTTTTGTTTAAAGTTATTGACACGTTATTAATCACAATAAGCCGTGAAAATGCGGTGTTCGCACTGATGGACACAGCGGAAGCGTGCGCACAGATTAGATGCCGCCTCTCAGATGCACAGGGTTCCGAATTAAGTTCTCTTTCACAGTTTATTGCTCTTGAATGGTCAAATACACACACAATTATGTCAAAATGCACATTGTGTGGAGTTTTCATGTCAGTCTGTTATGACCTACGCGAAAAGTAAACCGTTAGGAGCAAATCGGATGTGTAACAGTATATTAGGTCCGTGCATTTGTTCTTAAAGGGACAGCAGCCTCATAAACTGTTGCCATCCGTTTCACCCAAAAATGAAAATTCTGTCATTATTACTCACCCTCATTTAGTTCCAAACCCGTAAGACCTTTGCTCATCTTCAGAACACAAATTAAGATATTTTTTGATGAAATCTGAGAGCTCTATTCATGACCTCGGGAATCGAATCGTGAGATACCAAAAGATTCCCACATAAATAATTCTTATTATTAATTTCTTTTTAACTCAACTATTAGTATATCGTAAAACCTTCCGTTTTGGCCTACAAAATGTCATCACGACTTGAAGGTCCAGTTCATCCAAACCATAGACAGTAAAAGAAATGGGCACAGCGACCCCATTGGATTCAACAGAGAAAAGTGAAGTAAATCAAAAGCACTCACTTCCTGATGGTTGAGCGACTGCGCAGACTCAAACTGAGCTTGACGACGTAGATGTGACGTCTGTCTTCTAGTAGCTGTGCCGAGAGAAATCTGAATCATTCCCTTCCGAATCTTGCAGAGACGGAGAGTGTGAGTAGGAGGTGTCCATGAGCTAGGAGCAGGAGAAACTCTTGCTAAGTATTCTGATTAATTATTTTGTCATTTTGCCTCCACGTCCCCCCGACTGCCCGCAAACTTCTCCTCCTGTCCATACGGTAATCTCTCTACTGTGCGACAGAGAGTCTCGTGGTTATGATGCAATCGTTAGCCTATTTTTACAAAAACGGCTTCTACGGGGCCATAACGTAAGATACAAGGTAATGGAGCCTTTTATACATTTTCGTGTTTCTTTAAACGCCTCAGATGTAAAGTTATTTACATCAAATGAATGGGAGTCAATGGAATGCTAATCGCTAATCAATGGTGGCGCCTGGGAAGCTTCAATGTTTTCCGAAACACTGCCCCCCTGATCCAAACAGCTGTGGGGGCCATATAGATTTCCATAGTATTTTACCCCCTACAATGGAAGTCAATGTTCAGCAGAAGAAAGAAATTCATACAGGTTTGGAACAACTCAATATTATTATCTATATCTATGATGACAGACTTTTCATTTAGGGTGAACGATCCCTTTAAGTATTTATCTAAAAAAAACAATGTGTTTTTGGATGGTGGCCGCGCGAGGTCGCTGTCGGGCTTCGCCTTCTTTGCGTGAGTCGTGACGTCACCGGATCACGCACTACCAGCGCGTGTGTGCGGAATGATAGAAGAGCTAAACACGCTTCTGTACGGAGGGAATTATGAAATCAAACCGTATTCCAGCACTGTGTTAAGAAAACAAACATTCTCTTGTGAAAATATCTTTATGAAGTAACCGAGTCAGAGGAAAAGACGCTTGAAATCAACATCGAAAAATAAACAGGCCCAGGACTGATTCAGATCCAGCCCAGCATGGACGGTATATATGAGCAACTTTAATTTCGCTATATTAAATATGATTCATGCAGTCACGTAATGTTATGCGGTGTATTGCGTCGCTTAGAATGTAAAGCTGATATTCCGACACATTTTGTGGTCTGCAATGCTTTGGAGATTGTTAAATGTGTGTATGTTGATTGTGATTTAAATCTGCTCTTGAATTGCGAGTCATGGTGAAGCAGAAATAAGGTCCCACCTCTGTGTCTGATGCATGTGTAGATCGTCAGATGTGCTCAGATGTTTGGCACACACTGCTGGACACAGTCCCGATCAACAGCTCGTTCTCAAATCCATGTGAACTCACTGGATATATCTGTGTTTCATGAAGATTTCTCGATCAGAACTGTTTGTTGAAGTGGACACAGATAAGGGGGGTTTTAATGTGGTCCTCGTGTTGGACATACAGTGTGAATTTGTCTTCGGTTCCAGGAGATGGAGACGGCCAGAGCCGCTGGTGTCTGTCCCAGGTCAAAGGAGCCGTAGATGATGATGTAGCTGAAGGTAAGACACATCCCTGACACCACAAGAAAACCACAACCCCAAAACACCACAGGTACTGCTGTAAAACAATAATAAATTAACATAGGAACTTCTTCTGAGTATCATTTTTTTGTGACAGTGATGGATATTATCCCAGTTAACAAATCTGTAGTATTGTAATGAAGTTGTTATTATTTTTCTGTCTTTTAACATCTTTGGTCCTGAATTTTATTAAAAGAAATATGATATATCACATCATATTATATCATAAACTTCACGACCGAAGACAGTAAAAGGAAAAGTAATAACGAATTTATTAGTGCTTTCAAATCGATTAATCACATCTAACATAAAAGTTTTTGTTTACAATAATCTATGCGTGTGCATATATATATATATATATATATATATATATATATATATATATATATATATATATATATATATATATATATGTATATATGTGTGTGTGTGTATATATATATATATATATATATATATATATACAGACACATGTCATGCACACACACACACTAATATATATATATACATAATATATATACGCACGCATATATTGTGTAAACAAAAACGTTTATGTTAGATGCAAACGGTCAAATAATGGTCATGGAAACACATGAGCAAATTGTAAAAGAGTAATTCATATCAATGAAATATTTATGGAAATCTGTAAAAACTTGACATTTACAATGAAATGTAACATGACAAGTGGAAATAATATATATACAGAGAGAGATTTGTATATAATTTATTTACTATAAAATATTCTATCAGCTACAAAGTGCCCTTTTGAGTGCTATATTTATCAAATAATTTAGAAAGTAACTTCAAGAGCTCTGAGAACGATGTTTTGTAACAGTTTTGGAAATTTAGTGGCGTTTCAGTTGTGAATTCGGACCGTTCGTGTCAAAATGTTTTTCGTTATGTTTATTAATATTTATATATGAGGTTAAATTGTTGTAAACATAAAGGATTTGTTCTCTGGGTTGAGTCAGAACATGGCACAGCCCAGCACCACACTGTTGCCCGTCACAATAATACGACAGACAGGCAGAAAGAGAGAGAGATTGTTATTCTTGGGGAATGCTGGGATGGGGGGTTGCTGGATGGCACTGCGTGTGCAGATGCCTGAGATGCTTTTAATGCCAGGCTCTGCGTGCGCCCGCCCACACACGCACAAATACAAGAGTCACTTATATTCTCAGAAACATTCAGAGAAACAATATGGTCTCATAGTTGATCTTGTCAATTATTCATTATTGTGTCTTTGTGTGTGTGTGTTGCAGCTGACATCATTTCTGCGGTGGAGTTCAATCATTCTGGGGAGCTTTTGGCCACAGGAGACCGGGGCGGAAGAATAGTGATCTTCCAGCAAGAGCAAGAGGTGAGATGGATTACTGGTCATTACGCAGAACAGTTAAAGGGTGGAGCATAAATTAAATTGTTATTCAAAATGCAAAAGAAGGCCATATCAACCCTGGCAACATACAGAATGTTATTGGTTCTCACGTGCCGACACGCCAGGTTTGAATATGCAATATTAAAAGCTTCATTTATGGATGGATTATTTGCAACACAGTGATATTTTAGCGTTACTCGTGTACCATTATTACACGGCTCTGTGGAATACTTGATTCTGATTGGTTAATTGCACCATCCAGGAATATTTTATCCCCCTATAATAACCGGTAAACAGTAATAATAACTGGGTAACTGAAGTTGCTAGGAACAGTTGTTCCTCGTGGAAGTTTTGCGTTTGGTGAGCTAATAAAATATTAAAATTCAAATCAATATTTTGTGTACAGTTATTTAATTATGTCATCCGGTATTGCGGATTCACTCTTTCTTACGATTGTTTTGTACACTGTAATGGATTATAATATTACAAACAAGTACGATTTTAAAACTGTTTCATCTCAAATCAATATATCTTACCCTCATAATTATTTATGTGGTGAAATACCTTGTAATAAGTTGAATGAATGTACCATATTCCTTAAATGTCTGTCTAGTTTGAGCTTGCCGCTTGCTAGCAACTGCTTTTTGCATGGAAGCTGTGTTTAAAGAGCTAATAATATATTTCAACTCAGGTCAATATTTTTTATTCATAGGGAAACGGTTTTATTCAGAGGCTGTTTAACTGATTTTTTTTAATAAGTATCACCTGAATTTCTGTCTAGTATTAACCCTAAAGGCATAGTTCATCCAAAAATGAATGATTTACCTTCATGTCGTTCCAAACCCGTAAAATTTTAGTTCATCTTTGAAACACAAATGAAGATCTTTTTGATTAATTTAAACGTGCTGCGTAACACGAGAATGAAGCTCATTGGTTCCTGCTGAAGCTCAAACGTGCTGCGTAACACGAGAATGAAGCTCATTGGTTATTACTGAAGCTCAAACGTGCTGCGTAACACGAGAATGAAGCTCATTGGTTCCTGCTGAAGCTCAAACGTGCTGCGTAACACGAGAATGAAGCTCATTGGTTCCTGCGGAAGCTCAAACGTGCTGCGTAACACGAGAATGAACCTCATTGGTTATTACTGAAGCTCAAACGTGCTGCGTAACGCGAGAATGAACCTCATTGGTTATTACTGAAACTCAAACGTGCTGCGTAACACGAGAATGAAGCTCATTGGTTCCTGCGGAAGCTCAAACGCGCTGCGTAACACGAGAATGAACCTCATTGGTTCTTGCTGAAGCTCAAACGTGCTGCGTAACACGAGAATGAACCTCATTGGTTCCTGCGGAAGCTCAAACGTGCTGCGTAACAAGAGAAAGAACCTCATTGGTTCCTGCTGAAGCTCAAACGTGCTGCATAACACGAGAATGAAGCTCATTGGTTCCTGCTGAAGCTGAAACGTGCTGCGTAACACGAGAATGAACCTCATTGGTTATTACTGAAACTCAAACGTGCTGCGTAACACGAGAATGAACCTCATTGGTTATTACTGAAGCTCAAACGTGCTGCGTAACACGAGAATGAACCTCATTGGTTATTACTGAAGCTCAAACGTGCTGCGTAACACGAGAATGAACCTCATTGGTTCCTGCTGAAGCTCAAACGTGCGGCGTAACACGAGAATGAACCTCATTGGTTATTACTGAAACTCAAGCGTGCTGCGTAACACGAGAATGAAGCTCATTGGTTCTTGCTGAAGCTCAAACGTGCTGCGTAACACAAGAATGAAGCTCATTGGTTATTACTGAAGCTCAAACGTGCTGCGTAACACGAGAATGAAGCTCATTGGTTATTACTGAAACTCAAACGTGCTGCGTAACACGAGAATGAAGCTCATTGGTTATTACTGAAGCTCAAACGTGCGGCGTAACACGAGAATGAACCTCATTGGTTATTACTGAAGCTCAAACGTGCTGCGTAACACGAGAATGAACCTCATTGGTTATTACTGAAGCTCAAACGTGCGGCGTAACACGAGAATGAACCTCATTGGTTATTACTGAAGCTCAAACGTGCTGCGTAACACGAGAATGAACCTCATTGGTTCTTGCTGAAGCTCAAACGTGCTGCGTAACACGAGAATGAAGCTCATTGGTTATTACTGAAGCTCAAACGTGCTGCGTAACACGAGAATGAAGCTCATTGGTTATTACTGAAACTCAAACGTGCTGCGTAACACGAGAATGAAGCTCATTGGTTATTACTGAAACTCAAACGTGCTGCGTAACACGAGAATGAAGCTCATTGGTTCCTGCGGAAGCTCAAACGGGCTGCGTAACACGAGAATGAAGCTCATTGGTTATTACTGAAGCTCAAACGTGCTGCGTAACACGAGAATGAAGCTCATTGGTTCCTGCGGAAGCTCAAACGTGCTGCGTAACACGAGAATGAAGCTCATTGGTTATTACTGAAACTCAAACGTGCTGCGTAACACGAGAATGAAGCTCATTGGTTATTACTGAAGCTCAAACGTGCTGCGTAACACGAGAATGAAGCTCATTGGTTCCTGCGGAAGCTCAAACGTGCTGCGTAACACGAGAATGAAGCTCATTGGTTCTTGCTGAAGCTCAAACGTGCTGCGTAACACGAGAATGAAGCTCATTGGTTCCTGCGGAAGCTCAAACGTGCTGCGTAACACGAGAATGAAGCTCATTGGTTCTTGCTGAAGCTCAAACGTGCTGCGTAACACGAGAATGAAGCTCATTGGTTATTACTGAAGCTCAAACGTGCTGCGTAACACGAGAATGAAGCTCATTGGTTATTACTGAAGCTCAATGGTGCTGCGTAACACGAGAATGAAGCTCATTGGTTATTACTGAAACTCAAACGTGCTGCGTAACACGAGAATGAAGCTCATTGGTTCCTGCGGAAGCTCAAACGTACTGCGTAACATGAGAATGAAGCTCATTGGTTCTTGCTGAAGCTCAAACGTGCTGCGTAACACGAGAATGAAGCTCATTGGTTAGGGTAAACGTACCTATTAAGCTCACCAAAATCTACATTGAGACATTTTTAGTGCACAAGATATTGGTTTTAGTACAAGAAGTTATTTTAAAATAAAATATTAATCTCTCACACTATAATATTTCATTTTATTTTAAATGACAAAAGTATTTCAATTAAGATGTACATCATTAAATATAAAAAGTCTGGCTGTGCTTAATGGGTACATTTTGTACCCTTTAAGCACACCCCTGTTCCCAATAAGCTCACAACAAGTTTTATTAAAAAATCTTGTTTATTTTAAACAACCTTTTTAAGGAATAATTGAAAAAAGTTTTATTTGAAGGTACAGAGTCAATCACAAAAAAACAGAACACTAAAATCAAGCAACAAGGCATTCAATTTGATCAGGTAGCCTATCCTATTCATAGTGACGTGTCATTCAAACTCATTGCAACATCTAGACTAGTCCACGTTCAGCTATGTAACCCATATTGAAAAATCAAATAACAAAACAAACCAATGTGCTCCTTAAAGGGATACTCCACTTTTTTTGGAAATTGGCTCATTTTACAACTCCCCCAGAGTTAAACAGTTGAGTTTTACCGTTTTCGAATCCATTCAGCCGATCTCCGGGTCTGGCGGTACCACTTTTAGCATAGCTTAGCATAATGAATTGAACCGGACAAGACCATTAGCATCTCTCTCAAAAAAATGACCAAAGAGTTTCGATATTTTTCCTATTTAAAACTCGACTCTTCTGTAGTTACATCGTGTAATAAGACCAACAGAAAATGTAAAGTTTAAATTTTCTAGGCTGATATGGCTAGGAACTATACTCTCAAAATCGCACCTTTTCATTTTCCGTCCGTCTTAGTACACGATGTAACTACAGAAGAGTCAAGTTTTAAATAGGAAAAATATCGAAACTCTTTGGTAATTTTTTTGAGAGAGATGCTAATGGTCTTGTCCGGTTCAATTCATTTGCTAAGCTATGCTAAAAGTGGTACCGCCAGACCCGGAGATCGGCTGAATGGATTCGAAAACGGTAAAACTCAACTGTTTAACTCTGGGGGAGTTGTAAAATGAGCTTATTTCCAAAAAAAGTGGAGTATCCCTTTAACTCTCTGGGTCAGAGCTTTCCTGTCTACTCCAAACTTCTTGGACAGATACGACAGGTTTCTGATGGCTCCTTCTTTGTATGACATGCCTCTTTCATCTTTGGGCATACACTATAGTTTCGTCTAGCTTTTGTCATCTTAAGACTGTGAAAATAAGTTTATTAATCATTTTTTTTGAAGATTAACATAGTGACAACCATCAGTTAATATTTAAATTCTGATTATTAAGTATTTACATAGACGTTTAATGTGGGTGAGCTTAAAGGGAGCACACACTGTGCTTAATTGGAGCAAAAACATTTTTTAATTAATAAATATTAAATTAAAATTTAAAGGAAAATATTTAGCTAAATTAATAATCTAGGTAATGTATTAAGTTTATACCAATTTTAATATGAACAACTATTATAGACAATATCTATGAAATTATGCTTTTTCTAATTGATGTCACACTGAAGCTGTGTGATTGTCATAGTAGTGCACCCTTTAAGCTCACCTAACAATAATATGAATTCTTTAAAAATTACAGCAGTTTAAAACCACAGACTATCAATAAAATGTAAAATTATAATATTATGGATTTAAAAGTACAAGCCATTAATTCCTGTGAAGTAATATATTAATGTAGCACACAATCTTATACAGCTAGTAAGCTAGCTATGTTCGTAGCATCTGGGCTATGTTGCTAAAACTATCTTTTAGATCTAACTGTAATTATTTCCCACATCCAGGTTCCAGGTTATAATATTCAAAAGTCTAAACATTAATCTCTTAATTTTGCAATAAGAAGATGTACTTCTTCAAAATAAAGGCTTAAACATATAAAAAATGCACATTTGAGGGGCTCCTCTTCTGGTGAAAGTTTTCAGACAGCTTTGAAAATAGCCGCCAGACAGTGTGAACACATGGACACACATATCTCAGTGTGCAATGGTCTGATTGGTTTAAAATTACAGGAGGTATATAGTAACAAACACATCAATTGGTTAATACATCAAATAGGATAATACATTGCTGTTTCTTTTTATAATCTGAGCTCCAAGATGGTAGTGTGCTTAATGGGTACTTGAGCTTAATAGGTACGTTTACCCTATTACTGAAGCTCAAACGTGCTGCGTAACACGAGAATGAAGCTCATTGGTTCCTGCGGAAGCTCAAACGTGCTGCGTAACACGAGAATGAAGCTCATTGGTTCTTGCTGAAGCTCAAACGTGCTGCGTAACACGAGAATGAAGCTCATTGGTTCCTGCGGAAGCTCAAACGTGCTGCGTAACACGAGAATGAAGCTCATTGGTTATTACTGAAGCTCAAACGTGCTGCGTAACACGAGAATGAAGCTCATTGGTTCTTGCTGAAGCTCAAACGTGCTGCGTAACACGAGAATGAAGCTCATTGGTTCCTGCGGAAGCTCAAACGTGCTGCGTAACACGAGAATGAAGCTCATTGGTTCCTGCGGAAGCTCAAACGTGCTGCGTAACACGAGAATGAAGCTCATTGGTTCCTGCGGAAGCTCAAACGTGCTGCGTAACACGAGAATGAAGCTCATTGGTTCTTGCTGAAGCTCAAACGTGCTGCGTAACACGAGAATGAAGCTCATTGGTTCCTGCGGAAGCTCAAACGTGCTGCGTAACACGAGAATGAAGCTCATTGGTTCCTGCGGAAGCTCAAACGTGCTGCGTAACACGAGAATGAAGCTCATTGGTTCTTGCTGAAGCTCAAACGTGCTGCGTAACACGAGAATGAAGCTCATTGGTTATTACTGAAGCTCAAACGTGCTGCGTAACACGAGAATGAAGCTCATTGGTTATTACTGAAGCTCAATGGTGCTGCGTAACACGAGAATGAAGCTCATTGGTTATTACTGAAACTCAAACGTGCTGCGTAACACGAGAATGAAGCTCATTGGTTCCTGCGGAAGCTCAAACGTACTGCGTAACATGAGAATGAAGCTCATTGGTTCTTGCTGAAGCTCAAACGTGCTGCGTAACACGAGAATGAAGCTCATTGGTTATTACTGAAGCTCAAACGTGCTGCGTAACACGAGAATGAAGCTCATTGGTTATTACTGAAACTCAAACGTGCTGCGTAACACGAGAATGAAGCTCATTGGTTCCTGCGGAAGCTCAAACGTGCTGCGTAACACGAGAATGAAGCTCATTGGTTCTTGCTGAAGCTCAAACGTGCTGCGTAACACGAGAATGAAGCTCATTGGTTCCTGCGGAAGCTCAAACGTGCTGCGTAACACGAGAATGAAGCTCATTGGTTATTACTGAAGCTCAAACGTGCTGCGTAACACGAGAATGAAGCTCATTGGTTCTTGCTGAAGCTCAAACGTGCTGCGTAACACGAGAATGAAGCTCATTGGTTCCTGCGGAAGCTCAAACGTGCTGCGTAACACGAGAATGAAGCTCATTGGTTCTTGCTGAAGCTCAAACGTGCTGCGTAACACGAGAATGAAGCTCATTGGTTCCTGCGGAAGCTCAAACGTGCTGCGTAACACGAGAATGAAGCTCATTGGTTATTACTGAAACTCAAACGTGCTGCGTAACACGAGAATGAAGCTCATTGGTTATTACTGAAGCTCAAACGTGCTGCGTAACACGAGAATGAACCTCATTGGTTATTACTGAAACTCAAACGTGCTGCATAACACGAGAATGAACCTCATTGGTTATTACTGAAACTCAAACGTGCTGCGTAACACGAGAATGAACCTCATTGGTTCCTGCTGAAGCTCAAACGTGCGGCGTAACACGAGAATGAAGCTCATTGGTTATTACTGAAGCTCAAACGTGCTGCGTAACACGAGAATGAAGCTCATTGGTTATTACTGAAGCTCAAACGTGCTGCGTAACACGAGAATGAAGCTCATTGGTTATTACTGAAACTCAAACGTGCTGCGTAACACGAGAATGAACCTCATTGGTTATTACTGAAACTCAAACGTGCTGCGTAACACGAGAATGAACCTCATTGGTTCCTGCTGAAGCTCAAACGTGCTGCGTAACACGAGAATGAACCTCATTGGTTATTACTGAAACTCAAACGTGCTGCGTAACACGAGAATGAACCTCATTGGTTATTACTGAAACTCAAACGTGCTGCGTAACACGAGAATGAAGCTCATTGGTTATTACTGAAGCTCAAACGTGCTGCGTAACACGAGAATGAAGCTCATTGGTTATTACTGAAACTCAAACGTGCTGCGTAACACGAGAATGAACCTCATTGGTTATTACTGAAGCTCAAACGTGCGGCGTAACACGAGAATGAACCTCATTGGTTCCTGCTGAAGCTCAAACGTGCTGCGTAACATGAGAATGAACCTCATTGGTTATTACTGAAACTTAAACGTGCTGCGTAACACGAGAATGAACCTCATTGGTTCGTGCTGAAGCTCAAACGTGCTGCGTAACACGAGAATGAAGCTCATTGGTTCGTGCTGAAGCTCAAACGTGCTGCGTAACATGAGAATGAACCTCATTGGTTATTACTGAAACTTAAACGTGCTGCGTAACACGAGAATGAACCTCATTGGTTCCTGCTGAAGCTCAAACGTGCTGCGTAACACGAGAATGAAGCTCATTGGTTCGTGCTGAAGCTCAAACGTGCTGCGTAACATGAGAATGAACCTCATTGGTTATTACTGAAACTTAAACGTGCTGCGTAACACGAGAATGAACCTCATTGGTTCCTGCTGAAGCTCAAACGTGCGGCGTAACACGAGAATGAAGCTCATTGGTTATTACTGAAACTCAAACGTGCTGCGTAACACGAGAATGAACCTCATTGGTTATTACTGAAACTTAAACGTGCTGCGTAACACGAGAATGAACCTCATTGGTTCGTGCTGAAGCTCAAACGTGCTGCGTAACACGAGAATGAAGCTCATTGGTTCGTGCTGAAGCTCAAACGTGCTGCGTAACATGAGAATGAACCTCATTGGTTATTACTGAAACTTAAACGTGCTGCGTAACACGAGAATGAACCTCATTGGTTCCTGCTGAAGCTCAAACGTGCGGCGTAACACGAGAATGAAGCTCATTGGTTATTACTGAAACTCAAACGTGCTGCGTAACACGAGAATGAACCTCATTGGTTCGTGCTGAAGCTCAAACGTGCTGCGTAACACGAGAATGAAGCTCATTGGTTCGTGCTGAAGCTCAAACGTGCTGCGTAACATGAGAATGAACCTCATTGGTTATTACTGAAACTTAAACGTGCGGCGTAACACGAGAATGAACCTCATTGGTTCGTGCTGAAGCTCAAACGTGCTGCGTAACATGAGAATGAACCTCATTGGTTATTACTGAAACTTAAACGTGCTGCGTAACACGAGAATGAACCTCATTGGTTCGTGCTGAAGCTCAAACGTGCGGCGTAACACGAGAATGAAGCTCATTGGTTCGTGCTGAAGCTCAAACGTGCTGCGTAACATGAGAATGAACCTCATTGGTTATTACTGAAACTCAAACGTGCTGCGTAACACGAGAATGAAGCTCATTGGTTCGTGCTGAAGCTCAAACGTGCTGCGTAACACGAGAATGAACCTCATTGGTTCCTGCTGAAGCTCAAACGTGCGGCGTAACACGAGAATGAACCTCATTGGTTCCTGCTGAAGCTCAATCACGTTCGAGAAACACAGAAAATGAAGTGGACTCGGCCCTTAACCTTGGTATAAGCAGGAAAATCAGCGGCTGTGCATTAAAATCATGTAATGGTGTGTTTTATCTCTTACATGTGGTATTTCTGTGTCCTGTCAGAGTAAGAACCTGCCACAGTGCCATGCGGAGTATAACGTCTACAGCACGTTCCAGAGTCACGAGCCAGAGTTCGACTATCTGAAGAGTCTGGAAATCGAGGAAAAGATCAACAAGATCCGCTGGCTTCCTCAGAAAAATGCTGCACACTTCCTGTTGTCAACAAACGGTGAGCTAACCGATGAAATGAAGTGTTATTTTAGTATTACTTCAATACTATTATTTATTAATATTTTGAATTAACTTTTATTTTAATTTCAAAAGTTGTAATAATTTTGTTACATGTATTTGTCATTTTTATTCTGTTTTTATAATTCTATTTAGTTTTAAAGTCATTTTAGTCCTTCAGGTTGAACTTAAAGTTCATTTCCCAAGATAACAACTCTCATTTTCTTTTAGGTTTTTCATCCAATATTTATATTTTATTTGAGCTTTAGTTCAATTACTGAAAATTGTTTTAGTTTAACACTGGCGCATTTATACATGTAGCCAATGCTTCATTATTTTATTGCATGCAGATAAAACCATCAAGCTCTGGAAAATCAGTGAACGAGACAAGAGACCAGAGGGGTATAACCTCAAAGAAGAGGACGGCCGCTACAGGCATCCGTCATCACTCACAACACTACGGGTGTGTTCAGACTCACACACTCTCAGGATTATGTTAATGCGTTAACAAACCCATTGGAGTAACACGCTTTGCTCCGCACAGGTTCCCGTGTTCCAGCCGATGGATCTGATGGTGGAGGCGAGTCCACGGCGGGTCTACGCCAACGCTCACACCTACCACATCAACTCCATCTCAGTCAACAGCGACAACGAGACGTATCTGTCCGCCGATGACCTCAGGGTCAACCTATGGCACCTGGACTTCACCGACCGAAGCTTCAGTATCCTGTTCATACATTTTTGTTTATTCCTGTACTACTGTCAGTAAGATTTAGTTTTTTATGTTTTTGAAAGTCTCTTCTGCTCACCAAGGCTGTATTTTTTTTTCATCAAAAATACAGTAAAAACTGTAATATTCTGAAATATTATTACAATTTAAAATAGCACTTATTCTATTTGAATATATTTTAAAATGTAATTTATTCCTTGTGATCAAAGCTGAATTTTCAGCACCATTACATTCAGTGTCACATGATCCTTCAGAAATCATTAAAAAAAAATCCCGAAAGATAAGTCGCACCATCTTTGAGAGAAAAAAAGCATAGATAAGTTGCGTCGGTGTGTAAGTCACACTTTATTATTACATTCCGAAATAATGTAAAATACTGGTATATAAAATAATAATACAAACATTATAAACACTGTAAACATTCTAGTTCCCCTCACTCAACAACAAATACTATAAATGTAATGATATTCAGAACAGAACAGGAATGAAAAATATAAAGTATAAAACAAACATAAATTATAGTGACATTCGCTGTGAACAACATTTTCTGCGGGTCTTAAAAAGTTATTAAATCAGAGCTGAAAATCTTAAATTCACAAAGGTATGGCATGAAATGTTGCATGAAATGCAAATAATGTTTGTCTTCCTCAGTATTTTTGTTCTGTTTTTATATATATATATATATATATATATATATATATATATATATATATATATATATATATATATGTCTTAACATCTTTGATGCATTTACTTGAGATGCATGTAAAATTAAGTCTTGAACAATTGAAAAAAATGAAGTGAGTTTATGCTTAAAACAAGAACAAATGATCAAAAGTTTCCCTTTGAACTAAGTTGATTTTTCTGCAAATATTTGTTCTTCTTTTAAGCAAAACTCATTTCATTTTGATCAATTTCACAGAAAACAAGACTTCATATTTCATGTCATTTTGCATCTCCAGTAATTGTAACTTGATGAATGTTTCATAGTAGTTAGCAAAGCACTGGTGATTGGGTGATTTACCTCTTCCTTTGAATTGTTTTCATGTTTTTTCCTCATATTATACACTGTCTTACTGAAGTTTAGCCCTTAACCACTGACTCAGACATTGTTGACATCAAGCCGGCCAACATGGAGGAGCTGACGGAGGTGATCACGGCTTCAGAGTTTCACCCGCTCCAGTGCAACACGTTTGTGTACGGCAGCAGCAAGGGCTCAGTGCGCCTGTGTGACATGCGGGCGTCCGCTCTGTGTGACCAACACTCAAAATGTTAGTCTCTGAAATTTCACTTGCCTTTCACTGATCGAGCAGTAAACCCTTCAGAACTCATGTATCGTGTGTTTCTGTGTAGTGTTTGAGGAACCCGAGGACCCCAGCACACGGTCCTTCTTCTCTGAAATCATCTCATCCATCTCAGACGTCAAGTTCAGTCACAGCGGCCGATACATGATGACCAGAGATTATCTGACCCTCAAGATCTGGGACCTTCACATGGAGAGTCGGCCGGTGGAAATATACCAGGTAGGCCTGTAGAGATCACGAATTTTGTGCTGTCGATTAATTGCCGTACCAAAAAAATTGTGATTAATGATTTAAATATGTTTAGTGTACGTCACAGTGTAAGCCTAACACATTATATCCTCCTGGGACCCAGGAATAGACCTTTGTCCACTGTAGTGGACATTATATTTTAGTGAATTTCTCTGACGTCATACATGTCACATGTCACAACCTGGGTGTCTTGTAAAGAGCACATTCAGGACTTTTCAGAGATAGCACATGTTTGGAGGTTTCACCATGAAAACAACTTCTCTTTGGTCTTTAAAAATGTCTGACATTAATTTAGTGATCAAATGTAGCACTCAATATATTACAATATATTGTAATTGTACTTTTCAAATTGTATTTCATAAACCAACATCTCAGGAAAACCATATGGGGTTTCAATTCAAAAAATGACTCCACTGTAGAGGACATCAGGACTTACATCATGTTTATCAGGCATTTTGGGAGACACAACAAGAGAATATGGAAATAAATTATACATAAATATTCCTATAAAATATTAGATATTATTATTATTAAAATGTTGCCAATTATTACACTTCTTTTTTCATTAAATGTTGCTCCAAGCACATTAATGTGCAAATTAGATACAGTGTATAGATACTTTGCATTGAATGGAAATATTAATTTATGGCCATTTTACCCACATATTGCATAAAGTGAAATGGTGTATCAATTCATTCCGTTATATCTTTCATAACATAGTTGAGAATCATCTTTATACAAATTTAGTACAGATTATACATGTATAATTCTCTGAAAATTAATATAATATAATGCAGTCTGATGAAACCCACAAACCTTAATTTTGTATAAAGGCAGACTTTTGACTATCTTTGGTACTTAACAACAGTTTTTTTTTATTATGTCCTTTGGCAAAATGTGATTTGAAATTTAAACTGCACAATTATCTCCAAATAGTTGGGATTAGATCGAATAACCACGATCCAATGATTTATCAATAATCATGACCGGTCCATTTACCCAGTGATGTTTCTGTCACTGGGGTTTTTTTTTTTTTTTGTAAAACAATTGTTGTAATAATCCATATCGCTTTGATGTACCAAAGCAGTCATATACTTATAATAGGAATAGTTCACCTAAAAATGATCATGTTCCAAATATTCTGTGCAACACTAAATGAGAAATTAAAGAATGTCCTGCTTTTATTCATGCAATTAATTTTGGACTAGGGATTTTAAATTTAGAAAAGCACTATTAAAGTCGCTTATGGTAAAAATGGTTTAAAAACCCCCAAAATGTCATGTTTTTAGAAGTCATACCTTGTTTGAGTATTTAAATATTCCCTCATTATCTTTAAATTCATCTTTGGCATCTTAATAAAATGTTGCAATGCCCAGTTTGTGAACCAGTCGTTCTGTTAAATTGGATCTTTGTAAAAGATTACATGGGTTGATCCAGTTCACAAGACTTCAGTCTGAGAGTGATTCGTTCTCGCATCGTGCCGATCCAGACTATAATATAATAATATGTTTGTGTTCTTTTTAACCTTGACTCTACATTAATTGTAATTAAATGGGGAAAAAACAACCAAGACATTCTTTAAAGTTTCACCTTTTCCATGAAAGAGGCTTGAAACTAGTAAATGATCATTTTCTTTTTGTGTGAATTACTCCTCTAAACAAAATACTGATTTAGCAACATTGACCACTAGGTGGCATCAGGAATTTACTTCTTGTTCAAATTTTAATGTGGTGATTTTGCATTCCTTGAAAATATAATTTTTCCAAAATGCAAGTCTTTTGGCTCAAATATTCAGCAGTAAATAAAGGAGAAGCCATCAGGATGCAATTAGATTATGAAAAGTTGGCTTATGATGCTCTACATTAATGATATATTATTTCACTTAGTTATTGTAAATTCTGAGCTCTTGCAGATTGTTTTAGAAGTAATTAGTCTGCACGTCAGTAGTCATGTTTCCAAATTGAATGCATGGTCGACTTTGATGTTAAGTCATTTTGTGTCGTTGGCTTATTTTTAAACTGAATTCAATTGACATGAGCGTTTACACTACGAAAGCAATCCGGTCGATTGTGTTTTCGACTACCTCTGGAAGTGGTTGAAAGTGGACAAGCTCAAAACGTTTTACAACTGTATTGGGCGTCGTCCACTTGTGATCCGATCGACCAAAACGCATCTTGATACCAGGTGTAAACAGGGCCTGAATCATAATCAAGCTTTCTTTGCTGTCAAGTCCTTAAATCAGAAGCACTGAAGTGCCATCAGCGTGTTGCGTGACTTTGATCTCTCTCTCTCATCAGGTTCATGGTTATCTCAGGAGTAAGCTGTGCTCTCTGTACGAGAACGACTGCATCTTTGATAAGTTTGAATGCTGCTGGGGGGGCGACGACAGGTGAGGAGATGCTCTGAGATGAGACGTGACTCGTGTGCTGCATCATTATGACGCTCCCACACATTCTTTAATGACTAAAGCATCTTCAGTTTATGATAAAAGCAAATGCAAAACAAACCTTGAATAGGCATGAGCTGTGTGTTCTCACTGCGGGGTCTTCCCTGCCAGATCACTGTGAACAGTTTATCAGACTCGAGCTTTTATCTTTGACTAACAAATACAGACACACACAATACTGTTTCAGAAACGTCCTGATTTTGAGCTTAAGTACATGAAACTTCATTATATAGAATATTTATGATAATTTGGGGGTCAGATATTAAATATAACAATTTTATATTTATAAACGTATTACTAGCATTGAAACGTTTGGGGTCAGTAAGAGGTTGTTTTTGGTTGAAAGAAATGTATACTTTTATTCAGCGATGATGTATTAAATTGATCAAAAAAAGTGACTGTAACGACATTTATAATGTTACAAAAAAATGTATTTCAAGTAAATGCTTTAGAATCTTAATCTTAAAAAAAAAAAAAAGATGTGACACTGAAGACTGGAGTAATGATGCTGAAAATTCAGCTTTGATCACAGGAATAAATTACATTTAAAAACAAGTTATTTTAAATTTAAATAATATTTCACAATTTAACTTTTTTTTTTCTGTATTTTTTTATCAAATAAATGGTGGGATAAAGAGACTTTCAAAAAACATTTAAAAATCTTATCGACCCAAACATTCAATGTCAGTAAAAACTGCTGAAATGGAGTGAATGAAATTAAACACTTTATTTTACACATTTATTCAATTCACATTTGAAAACAAAAATTGTTATAAAATTCTTACCTTAGCTTAGTTATCGAAAAACATGGCTGGATTTTTTTAACAAAAATGTTCACTGTACTGTACTGTGCAGCAATGGCTTTTTGGCTGAGCTATACACACATATACACACACATATATATATATATATATCTGCCTAATTACTCTCTTATTTTTATCTGCCTAATTACTCTCTTATTTTCCATCTCCATTCTCAGTGAGGTCATGACGGGGTCCTATAACAACTTCTTCCGGATGTTCGATCGGGACGCCCAGCGCGACGCGACCCTCGAGGCCTCGTGGGAGAGCGGCTCCCCCGGCCTCCCGCTCAAGACCTGGCGTGTGTGTGCGGGGAGCAGACGCAAGAGGAACGAGATCGGCGTGGACTGCCTGGACTTCAGCAGAAAGATCCTCTACACCTCCTGGCATCCTCAGGATAACATTGTTGCACTGGCGACAGTCAATAACCTTTACATATTCCAGGAGAAACTGAATTAGGAATTTCAAACTGCTTCGTCCTCATTCCTAGCTCCAGGAGTAAGGCGGGATACATGCTAATCTGGTATCCATGCACAACCTCTCTCCTGAAACTCATAGTCTTAATATTAACCACTGTAGTACACGAAAAACCTTTGGATTATTCTATTACGTTAATTGATACACTGTAGGCCGGAGAAGGGATTTTTAGTTGTATTACTGTATTTGTTTTGGGTTTTTTTTATTTTGCACATTTTGATCTGTCCGTTTTAGCTTTAATCAGAAACCCCATGCACTGCTGGGTTATTTTTCCACGTCTCGAACACGCAACCAAAACGACCCTCAAGCAACCCACAAAATCCTGTTTAATAAGTTTGCATAATCATGATTAACACTGAATCAGTTGTGCAAAACCTCATGCTCTGATCGCTCCCTTCTGGCCTGGTGCAACAGGACGTTTCCTTCACCTAACGCTCAGTCTAATGCCTGACATTTATCCACAAGTGCAATTGACTTGAAGTTGCAGGGTTCCCGAATAGCTACATTATTCCCTACATTAAGTCCCTAATGGGTACAACTAATTGTGGCATTAATTTTATGCAATATATTAGTCTTTGTGGGAAGGGAGACTTTTTATCTCTTTTAATAGGGACACACAAATATTTTAAGTCTTAAGTAATTGTTTGTGCAGATGTGCATGTTTTATAATGTCTTATGATTTTCGGCATCTTATGATGTGTGTCGTTTTATTTGCGGCTTTTTAATACAGAATGGTTCCTATGAGGTAAAGAATGCTCTAGATATTTTTATATAAATTTTCGAAAATGTAAAAATCATGTCCTTGACAGTATTCAGTGTGTTAATGCAGTCATGTGACTGTCTTTGAGCTGTTGATTGATTGGTGCAGAATGATTCTGTATAATGGAGTGCGTTTACATGGAAATCAGGCCTGCTGTATATGAACAAACCCAGAACTATGTTCCCTTTATCTTAATAGTTGTAAAACCCAAATGTAAAAATAAAACTTAATTTTAAGACTGAAAAACTAAACTTCTTGGGGTCATTTTTCCAGCAAAGGAGAATCCATTAAGATGTAATTTTATTATAAAGCAGGTAAGAGAAGATTATACAGAGTAGAATCACTTTTCGTTAAACATCTGCCCCGTATTTAGGTTAGCAGGAACAAATAGGACATCCACAAATGAATCTGTGCCAGAGCTATTTTAGGTTTTGGTGATCTGTGAACCGTACTAGTGGGTTTTTAGGTTGTCATTATTACAGTACATATAGACATTGTGTGTTGTCTTTCAATTTAGGGGCAACATCCGTAATACGCATGTAAAAATATAGACTGTCATTGAAAGTAAATAACATTATTTTCAGGATTTCAGCACGTTTATATCAGCATTGTACATTTATCTCCATCTGTCTATCTCTATCTGTCTGGCTGTCTATCTCTATATGTCTGTATCTATCTATCTGTCTTTCTGTGTCAGTCTGTCTGTCTATATATTTATGTGTGTGTATGTAAATCTGTCCTGTCTGTATCTACAGTGAGGAAAATAAGTATTTGAACACCCTGCTATTTTGCAAGTTCTCCCACTTGGAAATCATGGAGGGGTCTGAAATTGTCATCGTAGGTGCATGTCCACTGTGAGAGACATAATCTAAAAAAAAAAAATCCAGAGATCACAATATATGATTTTTTAACTATTTATTTGTATGATACAGCTGCAAATAAGTATTTGAACACCTGTCTATCAGCTAGAATTCTGACCCTCAAAGACCTGTTATTCTGCCTTTAAAATGTCCACCTCCACTCCATTTATTATCCTAAATTAGATGCACCTGTTTGAGGTCGTTAGCTGCATAAAGACACCTGTCCACCCCATACAATCAGTAAGAATCCAACTACTAACATGGCCAAGACCAAAGAGCTGTCCAAAGACACTAGAGACAAAATTGTACACCTCCACAAGGCTGGAAAAGGCTACGGGAAAATTGCCAAGCAGCTTGGTGAAAAAAGGTCCACTGTTGGAACAATCATTAGAAAATGGAAGAAGCTAAACGTGACTGTCAGTCTCCCTCGGACTGGGGCTCCATGCAAGATCTCACCTCGTGGGGTCTCAATGATCCTAAGAAAGGTGAGAAATCAGCCCAGAACTACACGGGAGGAGCTGGTCAATGACCTGAAAAGAGCTGGGACCACCGTTTCCAAGGTTACTGTTGGTAATACACTAAGACGTCATGGTTTGAAATCATGCATGGCACTGAAGGTTCCCCTGCTTAAACCAGCACATGTCAAGGCCCGTCTTAAGTTTGCCAATGACCATTTGGATGATCATGGGAGAAAGTCATGTGGTCAGATGAGACCAAAATAGAACTTTTTGGTCATAATTCCACTAAACGTGTTTGGAGGAAGAAGAATGATGAGTACCATCCCAAGAACACCATCCCTACTGTGAAGCATGGGGGTGGTAGCATCATGCTTTGGGGGTGTTTTTCTGCACATGGGACAGGGCGACTGCACTGTATTAAGGAGAGGATGACCGGGGCCATGTATTGCGAGATTTTGGGGAACAACCTCCTTCCCTCAGTTAGAGCATTGAAGATGGGTCGAGGCTGGGTCTTAATGACCCGAAACACACAGCCAGGATAACCAAGGAGTGGCGCTGTAAGAAGCATATCAAGGTTCTGGCGTGGCCTAGCCAGTCTCCAGACCTAAACCCAATAGAGAATCTTTGGAGGGAGCTCAAACTCTGTGTTTCTCAGCGACAGCCCAGAAACCTGACTGATCTAGAGAAGATCTGTGTGGAGGAGTGGGCCAAAATCCCTCCTGCAGTGTGTGCAAACCTGGTGAAAAACTACAGGAAACGTTTGACCTCTGTAATTGCAAACAGAGGCTACTGTACCAAATATTAACATTGATTTTCTCAGGTGTTCAAATACTTATTTGCAGCTGTATCATACAAATAAATAGTTAAAAAATCATACATTGTGATTTCTGGATTTTTTTTTTTAGATTATGTCTCTCACAGTGGACATGAACCTACGATGACAATTTCAGACCCCTCCATGATTTCTAAGTGGGAGAACGTGCAAAATAGCAGGGTGTTCAAATACTTATTTTCCTCACTGTATATATTTGTTAAACTATATATGTCTGTCTGTATCCATCATTATATTTGAATCTGTCTGTCTGTCTATTTAACTGTATTGATCTCTCTGTCTATTTATGTATCTATCTTTTATATTTATCTGTCTGTCCATCTATGTCTACATCTACTAAATAAATTAAAAATGCACAAAACAGAAGTATAATTTTCTGTTGCCTATACTTCTGTTTTGTGCATTTTTAATTTATTTAGTAAATGTTATTGAAATTAATGTTCTGAATGATGACGTCGCGCCTGCGTTCAGGTGGAGCCATTCAGGGGCCGCAGATGAATGAGCACGCGCGCGTTCACGAGCAGGGGACGCGAGTGACTGGAGAGGCAACATGTCCACCACAGCCGCCGCGCAGCTCAACAACAATGAAGAACAGGGACTCAACGGTAAAACCCCGTCCATGTTTCTGCAGGGAAAAGTCGGGAGGGATCCTAATGTCGCTTTAAATCTGTTGTATGTGCACGTTTTATTTTTCTATGGAGCTTTAAAACGCTGTTATGCAACATCTATTGTCTCACTTGGCTCAATGGCTGGAATTTCCTCCTTTCTCTTAGGGGAGGGGTTAAAGGGCGGGAGATTAAGATGGCGTCATAACGCGAGAGCGAATGAGAATTAATGATTTGGCGTTGCTTGGCGACTCTTAATGATTGATGGAACGTTAGCCAACCGTTAGGTTGATTTTAAGTTCGAGCGCCGTGGAGGCGGGGCTACGTTGATATCAAAACAAAGCGAAGAGGGGTACTGAGAAAAATGGAGGCGGGGGCGTGTAAATAACTAATGAAACTGTAGGAGAGCTTAATTTATTTCGGCTTAATTTAACTGGCTATGGCCTTAATATTTTACTGTTCATTGTATGCTCCATTCTGTTTTAGTAGCTGGGTTATTCCAGTTAAGCATTACTTCATACCCAGCAACCCCCCCCCCCCCCCCCCCATATTGAATAAATTATATTTTTATCTTTTTTAAAAACTGAAATCTCATTAGTTGGTTTATTTTATCAGAATACCACAATTAAGTCAACACAAAGGTTAATTTGAAATAATTTAGTAAATGTTGTGTTTGCCCGCCCTGTCCTGAAAATGGCAGTCTTATATTGAGACATTTTCCTGTGTTGTTTCCCCCTCTTTTTTCATCTTTGTGTATTCAAAGCGGCCAGATTTACTGGTCAGATGACCTCAAACCTCAGCACATTTTCTTCATTTTTCGCATTCATTCTGTACCTCTGAACAATTGCATTGGTTGCACTTGCACATACGAAGTGAAGTGCAACCCATATTTCCTTATTTTGTTTGTTTGTGCATAACAATATATGGTTTGGAGTGCATATAGTTGCATCCTCTAGAATCAAATATTAACTATTACTCTTAATTCTTGCACAAGCATTGTAGATTTTAATATAAAGTAGATGAATCTTCATAATGCATTTATGCATATTTCTGCAAATGTTATAGAACGTGGAGAATGTATAAGTGTGCTCAGGCTTAAGTGCTTATTTTTGGGGTAATTTCTTTGGAAGAATGCTATTGTTAGATGCTATTAGTTAGCTGAACGAACGCATATTCAAATTCATATTTAATGCATATACTGGTTGCACTAGTTGTAAAGTGACGTAAGTAATTTAAGGTCCATCATGTGATTTGACAGGTGACAGTATCTCTGAAACCATCTGGAATCTTTCAAGAAGCCCCAAGGAACATGTCCAAACAAGTCAACATGATGTGTAAAAAAAAAAAAAAAAAAAGAAAATGCAATTTTATTACACCTTTAATACACCTTCATGTTCTTGTCGTGTAAATTCACCAATGCACGTTATTCTGAAGAAAAATATATATATATTTTGTGATCTTTTCAGCTTTTTCTTTTCAGCTTGTCTCATCAAGCCCTCTTATTTTTCAGCTCCTCATATAAAATCTCACTTTTCACCATCCAATCAATTCCTGATGTATAAAATCAAGTCCCATCCTACAATCATTCTTGAATATTCTATTGCACTCGGAAATTTGTCACATTACAGTGGTAAAATGATTCTGGCTTTGTTTACCTACCCGGTTTACAATCATAAACCTAGTGTTTTGCCTGCCTACCTAAACAGCATGTATACATCCTATGATGCCCAAAATGCTGTCTAGATAGGCAATCAGATAGCTTTTGAGGTGCACTCTGTCTTCTAGAGAGCTTTCAGATGGTGCAAACTCATTAAAATGAGTCCTTCTGTTTACTAGTTATCATTCAGTGGTGGTGAATAGTAGGTTTCTCAGCGTCTGTGGCACACAGACAGATCTGGGTTACAGACACAGCGGGGGGATGGGAGAGGAAAAGCAGCGAGTGGTTTGATGTGCCAGAGATTACATAATCCCTCCCTTCCTCCCGCTCCTGCCCTGCAGTGAATTCCATTAGAGCTGCTCCAGGATCAGTGCAACTAGAGCTGGTGTGTTATAATATCTGTGCATTCATTTGAATATTTTACCACATCGATAGTCAGTCATTCATCACGTTTTGGCCTAGGATGTGGCCAAGTTAGTGGCCTTTTTATATATTTTTTTTAGAATGTGAGTTGGAACTCGTCAGCATGTTGTCAAGGTGTTGCTATGCAGTTGTTATGGTGGTTACTACGTGGTTCCAGATATGGCTTGGGTCCCTTCTTCAATGCAAGTCTGTGGGAAGTCTGAGGTTTGTTGTGATGCAGTGTGACAACAAGAGCCGGTGGAAAATAGCCTCCCATGGCAATGTGCCCATAACTGTGGGCAAATACGAGAGTTCATTGTTGCGGGCTGGCCTCTAGTGAAGGATTTTGCCATAATAAGATGATCAGACATGCTCATTTAAACAGGATGCTGGCTTATTAGTGCTGCAATGTTGTTGATTATTTCCCTTGATGTTTTAAAAGGCTAGTTGTGATAATGATTAAATTAAAGGGTTAGTTCACCTAAAAATTAACATTCTGTCATTAATTGCTCACCCTCATGTCATCCAAACCCGTAAGACTTTCGTTCATCTTCGAAACACAAATTAAGACCTTTTTAAAGGTAGGGTAGGCATCTAGGCAATTTTCGGAGAGGCTAGCAATAGCTTTGAAAGCACAAGAAAGCATAAACCATGCCTCCTTCAAAACATGAACGCGCACAGCAGAGTTTGCAAAGCGTCATGAGACGAGAGACGGTGTTAAACTACCTCATGCCTCAAAGCACATAACATTACAATAATGATAAACATAAACAACTTAAAGAGCACTGGCCTGTACCACCTGACTGCTGCAGATTCATTTCGATGTTGATGTTCATTTCTATATTGACGCCGTGAACGCAGCATAAGCTGGTTGTCTGGAGGAACTGTATAAGGCGGCTGCTGTTTCGTTTGTGGCACTCGGTGACTGACGTCTGTCTAACTTTGCATAGCATGAAACGACATCATACCATTCAATTTAGACGACCATTTTATGGTCATTTGCCTTCCACAAATTATAGGCTATATATACTTATGAATACATTTAGACCACTTAACTTAGTGATTGCTATCAGGATGTAAAGAGACATAGTAAAAAAACATCATATTGTAAGTAAATATTTTGTAAATAAAGTGGTTTAATGTGGTTTTAATAAATTATGTTTTTTGTGCAAACAAAGCACTCGCGTCACTTCATAAAATTGGTGTTAATCCACTGGAGTCACATGAATTACTTTTATGATGGTTTTACTACATTTTTGGGGCTTGACTTGCGCTGTCAATGGAGGGACAGAAATCTCTCAGATTTCATTAAAAATATCTTAATTTGTGTTCCAAAGATGAACGAAAGTCTTACGGGTTTGTAACAACATGAGGGTGAGTAGGTGAACTATCCCTTTAATAGAGTTTACTTAAAAACACCTATTTTGTTTGGGGCAACAGCAGAAACTTGAAACCAACCACCCAGAACACCATAGCAGCCACAAAACAATGCCTAGCAACATCCCATCACTCCATCATGTTATTAAAGCATCATGGGACCCGTCTGTGGATCTCTGTGTTGCCTAGCAACAGTGGGGTTCAAGTGGGACGCATACGTGTCTCATGTTTGCACCAGGTCAACAGAGGATGTGTGTTCTTAGAAGCCAGTCTCATATTCACTTTTGAGCAAAATGTGTGTGTTTTTGGCTCCCATTTGCTTAAAATGAAGGCATTCTCTCATAGCGTACTGATGTCAATCCCACAATCCCCTGAATGAGTCTGCCTAGAGAATGAATTGAAAACGCCCGCTCAGCTCCACACCAGCGAACACGTACACTAAGGGTTAGAGAGAGGTTAGAAACTCTCATGAAAGACTCAATTATTTCACTGGATTAAAATCAAACTACGCCCATTTAAATGCAGGAACTGTGGAGGAGCAGGAGCTGATGCTAATGACTGTTTTGTCTTTTTAGGGTCCTGGGTGGAGCTGGAGATGAACGGAAACACTCAGCAGCAGAACGCCAGCTTGCCCTCGCTGCTTCTGCTGGGGAATGGGAACCAAGGCGAGTCCCAGGCTCCACAGGCCCTGGAGGCCGTACAGGAGGAAGAGGAGGTCCTAACAGGAGGACTGGAGCACGTGCCTTCCTCCTCCTCCATCCATAACGGAGACATGGAGAAAATCCTGCTGGATGCCCAACACGAGTCCAGCCCCAGCAGTTCATCCTGCAATAGGTATGACAGGTTTGCTCTTCAAACTCAAACACTCAAAATGATTGACAGGAAGAGAATGTTTCTGATTGGCTAAAAATGAGTGGGCTACTCACCAAACCAGGGTTATTATATAGCTGGTAAGTCCCGCCCCTTCCGTAAAACCCCGCTGGGCCTCTAGGTTGAAAAACCGTCAATGCAAGTGAATGGGAGAAAATAATTATTTTCTGGTCCCGTTTGAATTGTGTCATGAATGTGAACATGTTGTCTGTGAATTTTTTATATAATCTTTCATGTTACGAGTTTGACAGTATATGGTATGATTCTTCGGCTAGCAGTTGTGGAAGAGACACAACGAGAAAGACTACATGTTGCCTATGTGACGTCACCCCATAAAGTTGACTTACCCGGGGTTTTCGCCAACCTCAACGATTTTATCCTCTCCCTGAAAGAAGGCGGTGAAGTGCACCAAAGACACAGCCATGTTTAGCGGGATCCATGAGCTAGTGTCCGTGTGCTAGTGGTGTTGACGTTTCAAACGCATCGAAAGCAGCGAAGAGTTGTAGTCCACAAAGTGCTCTCACACGAAGTCTAACCGTATCAAACTTCTACCCACTAAATTGTAGCATGAAAGACAACAGACAACATATGTTCACATTCATGGCACAATTCAAACGGGACCAGAAAATAATTATTTTCTCCCATTCACGTGCATTGACGATTTTTCAACTTTGAGGTCCAGCGGGGTTTTACGGAAGGGGCGGGACTTACCAGCTCTATAGTGCAATAGCACCCGCCCCCTTTTTAGCAGCTCTGGTTCCGGAAGTTTTTTTTCCATTCATTTCTCCCATAGGGATTTTATAGAGTCTTTGTTAAAGCGTTATAAGCCATAATATACATGCAAAATATGCATATATATTGAAATATTTAAATATTTTGAGAGTGTTGGGAGACCAACCACGAATTCTGCTGTTAAACGCAATGATTTTAAAACTAAGTTGAAATAATGCAGGCTGACGTCTTCTTCTGAAGCAAATGCTATCGATTAACAACCCCTTCGCTCACAGTAGGGCTGTCTTTGAAGGTTTAGAAGTTATCATTCAAAATCCATTTCCCTATGAAGAAAATTAATGAAATTTTTATTTCTGAAACCGGACTTTTTGCACTTTATTATAGTTCACTAAAACTAAAATATATATATTTTTAAAAGGTCTGTGAGTTTCCACATGTGCAGAGGTTTGATTGAGCACTTTTATTCTTAGATCTGCAGCTTTCAATACGGTGTAATTCACTCCACACATGATTCAGACGTCTGATTTGGTTTGTTTTCTCTGATCTGTATTTTAGTTTTCTTTGATGTGTGTTTACAGCCCACCACGACCACACAGTCCTGACCAGGATGAGGGGCAGATCATGTTTGATGTGGAGATGCCCAGCGAGAGAGACTGTCAGGTACTCCGTAATCTAGAGTCATTACTGAACTACTGTTTAACAGTGATCTAGCGTCATAGTACTGTTATTTAAGGAGCACACCTTAACGAGTGCCGTCTTTTCTCATCTCTTTCAGTCAGATGATGATAGTCTGGAGAGGGACAAGGAGGATGATATCCTCATGAATAAAGGGGAGAGTTGGGTGGCAGACTGGTCCAGTCGACCAGAGAACATTCCCCCGAAGTAAGAACTAATATTAAACCATTTTGTGTGTATGTTCACAGTTTCATCATATGTGACATATTGCCACATGGAAAATGTATTCATTTCTAAACAAATCCAATATACTTATTTTATATTCATAAAACATTCTATTTTCTTTGAAAATGAAATGTTTTTTTCTCTTTTATTTGATCATTTTCAATTTAAAATATTTGATTGATTGATTGATTTTAAATATTATGTATTTCTTAAAAATAGCCCCCGTAAGTCCCCGTGAACCAGAAAACTTCCGTTTTGTGACGTATCTCCAAGTGAAACAGAGTATTGAATAGAGGCCGGGGTTTTACTTGGAAGCAAATTTTCAGACTTTGATTAATGATTATCACAACAAAAAAAATTTTATGTGTATCTTGCATGGATTAATTGTTCACCTCAAGACTAATAATGTGCGCTAAGAATTAAATAGGGTCAATTTTGATTTCATGATGACTTAAAAAAATTCTCAATAAATATTTAGTTTTATTTTATTTATTTTAAACATAATGTTAAATATTATAATATTATAATGTTATATATATTATATATTTAAATATTTGTTATTTATTTTAAACATATTTTTAATTCAGAAAAATATTTTTTATTTTATTTATTTTTTATTTTAAATATTATTGGAGGGAATAAAATAAAATAAATAAATGTAAAAAAAAAAAATATATATATATATATATATATATATATATATATATATATATATATATATATATATATATATATATATATAATATATATTTTTTTTTTTTTTTTTTTTTTTTTACATTTATTTATTTTATTTTATTCCCTCAGTAATGTACCAAGCTCACAACAGAAGTTTTCTGCAGTTTAGATTGACCGCTCAAAGGGAATTCAACCTTTTTCTTATTTTCTTAATTTTTTTATATTATTTGTTTTATATTATATATTAATTAAAATAATTGTTTTTACTTATTTAAAATGTATTATATTTTATTTTGATATTTAATTAAAGTAATTTTTTGAATTATTTATGTTTTTATTTAGATTTTTATTTTATAAAAAAAATTATTAGCCCTCAGTAAGGTGCTAACAAAAGTGTTCTGCAGTTTAAGTGAGACATTAGCATAATGGTTCTCTTTATCCGCTCACAGGGAATTCCACTTCCGCCACCCGAAGCGTTCTGGATCGGTGTCTCTGAGCATGAGAAAGACGGGTGCTATGAAGAAAGGGGGCGTGTTCTCCGCTGAGTTCCTCAAAATGTTTATGCCCTCGCTGCTGCTCACCCACATCCTGGCTCTGGGACTGGGGTGAGTGCTAACACAAACACCATATACTGTACCAGCTCAACCTGTGCGTCTCACAATAATCACTTCAGAGCAACATATGAACATAGCTGCAGTGAAGTTGATGCATGCTGAGACTATTAAGAAATGATATAATGACATGGTCTTACATGTACAAGTAATTTAAGGACTAAAACCGTTTTGGCAGGTAAAATGTATTTATTTGTGCATTTGTATATTGCACTTATAATGTTAATCAAGGTTTCCTGCACCAGAAAGTCGTAATTTAGTTTTACATGCCCTGACCCTCTGTTTCGGCTACTGCACCTGTATGACTTTTACTTGTAAACCAATCTGAAACGAGCAACAACATCCCCACCAAGATGCCAAATATTGAATATGCGTTATTATGTAAATGTAGGTGGGCATACACTACCTTTCAAAAGTTTGGGGCGGTAAGATGTTTTTCAAAGAAGCCTCTTCTGCTTACCAAGATTGTATTTATTTGATTAAAAAAAAATACAGTAAAAATTAGAAATATTTTGAAATATTATTACAATTTAAAATAACTTTTTCTTTTTATAATGTAATTTATTCCTGTGTATTTTCAGCATCATTACTCCAGTCTTCCGTGTCACATGATCCTTCAGAAATCATTCTAATGTGATTCTAATTTGCTCATCTAAAAAAACATATCATATTATTATCAATGGTGAAAACAATTGTGCTGCTTCATAGTAATATATTTAGTATATGTATCTATTATATTTATTCCAGTATGTATAACTATACATGTACAATACATTTATATCCAACTAAAAGCTGATGAATTAACAATATTACTTGGCACTGAAGACTGGAATAAATGATGCTGAAAATTCAGCTTTGCATCAAAGGAATAAATTACATTTTATAATATATTCAAATAGAAAACAGCTATTTAAAAGTGCAATAATATTTCACAAAATGTTTGTTTTTACTGTATTTCTGATTAAATAAATGCAGCTTTGGTGAGCAGAAATCTTACCGACCTCCAACTTTTGAACATTAGTTTGTTTGTATTAAATATTTACTGTATTGATATTATATTATACAAATATTATGTTCTTTTTCTAGGGTCTACATTGGGAAGAGGTTGACTACGCCCTCCACCAGCTCATTTTAAACCGGATCAGACCCCAGTGCCTGGACGCCCCATCATGAGCAGTCGTGGCACAGCGGTGGCCAATCGCGTGATGATTCCTCTCTCTCTCTCTCTCTCTCTCTCTCTCTCTCTCTCTCTCTCTCTATCTCTCTCTCTCTCTCTCTCCCTGGTTTCCCATCACCCCCTCTGACCTTTATCAGTGTCGCAATTCCTTGCCCTCTAACGCCGTGGCTTACTGACATGTTTTATATGTTTTTATTTGGACATGTTCTGATTTATTCACTGACGCAAGCTAGAGCCCCAGTTGTTACTCCATCACTAAAACCACGGCATATTATCTTTTATTTCTGCATGACGCATTACATATGCAACTAATATGGAGTCTCTGTGTGCTCCGGTGTGTGGCCAGGAATCTTGGGAAATTGTAGGTACCACTGGACTGATACACAGTATAGTGCCATCTTTATATCGAGTTCATTGACTCCTAATAGGAAATGTAGTGAGGTTTCACACTAGAGAAATCATTCTAGAGAGATACTTCTGTGCATTTGAATTACTTCCCTTCATGTGCGACAGAATCATAAACACATGTTAGAGTCATTTCGATGACTTCTATAGGAGAACGACCGCTTCATGAGACTGTTTGAAGTCATTCTTTACATAATGTGCGCTTGCTGCATTATGTTGGACTGTTACAGTTATTTTCAAGACTTATTTTATGTAGAATGTAAACCTTTATAGGTTTCTCTCAGTTCTGTTTTTGGGAGTTTCTGAATATTCAGTTAAGATCCAGTATGACAGATACAAAACTCAAGCAGACTTTATTTCACAGTGTCATTGTTACTCGTTACATGTAGTTACTGTTGTAATAACTATAAATTATGCACAATTACATGCAACTAACCTTAAACCAACCCCTATTTCTAACCCTATAGTAAGTACATGTGGTTAATTATTAATACTCAGTACTTCAATGTATAATTACAGTGTAACACGGACACCTTAAAATAAAGTGTAGCCCAGCAGAGTATAAAAACATAAGAAAATCACAAATTTACATGTTTTTCTAATCAAAAGACCTTAAGCTAAAGAGATCAGCATGGACGTACATCTGTTTAAGAGCCAAACTGGTCCGGTTATAGTTGTTTTTAGAGTTTCTAGGAAAGCTACACACACTTACACTCTCTTCTTTGCCTTGATCCTTCTCGCAGCAGTTTCTGACTGTGTATCTCCGTGCCAAAGGGTTTCCGCCGCCAAACCCAACACGAGTCCCTCGCACTTCTCGCAGACTCTGCCTGGTTTGAGTGGATTATTTGTCTTCATTTTGACAACACCTTACAAGGCCTTTGATTTTACTGTGAACACCCTGTTGATATTAGTCATAGTGTTTTTAAGGTTGTGTATAATACGCTGTTCTACGTACTTATATCAAAACAACAGATCCACACTCCGTCTACATATTTTTAAGTGACGTGGTGTCGTTTTACAGATGAAACCACTCGTTTAGAAGACTTACTTGCCGATATACAGATGAAATCTGTTGTGAACACGTCCGGCTCATATTTCATCCCATGATTATGTTCTAATTTATAAAGAGACCTAAGCCAGGTTTAAGATATTGAGGTATTATTTGCATGACAATTAAGCAAATGTTCTCATTATCATATTGTGAATAAAAAAAATTGTAAAATATTTATACACATTTATGCCCTTAAATTAATGCTGTTTTAATAAAATACATAACTATGTATTACACTAATTTATTGTAATACAGTAAAATGTCATGGAAATAATGTCATAATTAAAACAATAATAATAATCACACACATATATATATATATATATTTATCCCCAATTAGGGGAAAAAGATAACCTGGACATTTTTTTTCACCCTCACATTATCTAGTAGCACTTCTACTAAGCAAAGTGTGTTTAAAAGACCTTGAAACCTCATAGTTGAATAGTCCAGTGAGAGCTCTGCTACTTTAACCAGATAACAGCTCACCCTTTGCATTGAGGCCGTCTGTGTCATTGTGCCACACTTTACTTCTTTACTCTGTTTTCATGCTTTTCATGCTGTCTCGGAGGGGGAGTGGAAACACAAGAGGCCAATTTAGTGTCACTTCAGCCGTGCCTCGAGTTTTGTTGTTTGCACCTTTTCTGAGCCCCATTGCATGCGTGTGTTCAGAGAATCCACATCAGGACCAGCGGCGGAGGTCAAGTTAGTTTTCCCCTGCGTGGGGCGGACATGACGACTGTGAATGGAATAGCTCATGTAGCTCATGTCAGATACCATAAGCTAGCCCTGCCTGGTCTGTTGGGTGGGATCACCATACGAGATGTTTTACGCACATTATTATGTTTTCTTTCTCTGTTATTTCTCTTGTTGTTTTGAATTTTTGCTTTAATCATGAGTATGGATACTGGAGGGCGGGGCCCTCGTGATTGACAGCTCTACAATGTGTTTCGTTTGAATTCCAATCGTGACTGAAGTGATGAAGCAAAGAACATGTAGTTTCTTGTATTTCGCTGGTATTGGAGGAAAACTGAACTGATATTAAAATATAACCCTGACATTCATATTTTCTTTTGTTGTCTCTCCATTGTTGGTTTGTGTCCATGTTGAACATTTCTCATTTGTTTTGCTTTTGCCATGTGACAAGTTAGGAAGTGATATGAAACCCATTAACTTTTCCTACAATATTCATTCATCAAAAATTCTTGCACTAATCTACATGTGGAACTAAACAAATAGTCAGTTTGATACTGCAGAGATTCCCAACTTTTTTTTTTTTGTTAATATTTCAATAATGTAACAACACATTTGCATGACCGCAGTTCTCTGATATCAGTAAATGTTCTCGTAAAATGCAAGTAAACTAAATATTTATTCTTTTATAGTAATTGTTTGTTTTTATTTTTTATGTTATTTTAATTTTAAACTTCTAGGATTTAATTCATTTTTAGCTTTATATCAATTCACGAAACCTCTGCGGTTTCTTAACTACCAGTTTCACCTTAAGAGTGCTTTAATAAACCAGGAATTGTTGACAGTCTCAAAAGCTTCATGTACTGTAGTCCAAATTCTAACCAAATACCATTCAAATCAAAAGGGAAAATGATGATTGCCCCCTAACTGAAACACACTCTTTTTTTTTCTTAAATTGTGATTGGTTTGTTAGAATGCTGTTCCAGGATTTCTACAGTTCAAACAGTAAACCATGGCGATCATGGGTTTGATTTCCTGGGAACACATGCACTAATAAAATGTACCTTAAATGCAATGTATATAAAAGCATCTGCCAAATAGATAAATGTGAAAGACCAGCATGTGTCTTTAGCTTTATCATTTAAACCTAATGGCCCAGAAGAACTTATCCTAGTGGTTTAATTTCCGCCAAACTAGATTTTCCAGATTTTCTAGATTTTAGTTGTCTCTCGACAACTTTGCATGTTGGTCAAACCATGTAATGGATCAATGACTTGATGCATACAAGTCAAATTTGAAGACTATGGTGAACAATTTCTCAGATTTCACCCTTGGCTATTAAATGGATTTTTGCACCTTTTTGTTCACGGATAACCCTTCTAAATTTGCCCAATCTATGCCAAAATTGGCTCAAATCCTGTTCAGATCAAGCCTCATAAAAGACACCAAATTAACGTTAGGTGTTCAGTACGATTCTCCAAAAAACACCTTAATGAATTTGTCGGTGAAGGCACAAAACGGCAAATTAGGAAGTATCAGAAATGGTGTCCTAGTAATTAATTTGATTACAGTTCTGAGTTCTTGTCAAATGCTATAAAGTTGTTAATAATTGAAAATCTACACTTGGCCTTTGAACTACTTTTCCTATAACTATGTTACAACTTGGAGGGCTGTAACCAATCCACTCAACATGTGGCATTGATGCATTTGTCCCTGCATGCAATTCTTAATAAATCAACACATTCAAGCATATTCCATTCATCTGACGTTTATATTCATCCATATTTCTTGCCATTTCTGAAGGTAAGATAGTAGGCTACCGCCATCATGAAAGTTCTCGATGGACTGAGAGCTAATTTACTGGTGCACGAGTGTGTGTGTTTGATGGAATGACTCGCGCGTGAACTGTGAATGCATGCGATTGTTGAGCACTATGAATGTGGGGTTTTGTGTCTTATTTGGTGAAAAGTCTCCACAGACAGGCAAGCATGCGACCTGCGCTCTGATTGGTGGTCTCTCCTGTCCTGATGCATGTGTTACAGGTACAGAAAACCGCATGGTATACTGTTATGTGCAAACTTTAAATATGAAAAGTTAACAAATGCTTCAGTGAGAGATGCAATCAAAATGGCGTTATTTTTAAAGAGATAGTGCACCCAAAAATGAGAAATCTGTCACTCGCTCTCATGACTTTGAGAATTGTTTGACTTTCTTCTGTGAAACATTAAAGTCTTCACAAAGCTCTTTTCTATAAGACAGCTCAGTGACCACATGCAAAAAAATAAAAATAATAATTAAAGCGAAGATGGTTTAAATGTGGGTCTGTTCCTCACAAAAATTAGCCTACAGAAAAATCTGAATTTAGCTCATTTTTGTCTTATTTTTATGGTTCTCTTTTATGCCACTGCCAAAAGAAAACCTCTCCCCCATGTTTCCTTCACTTGCCTTAATTGATGCATGCTGAACTTTTATTTTGTTTATTTGGATGGTTGGTCAAAACACAACCAGCGTTAGTTAGTTAGTTGGTCACTCAAGTCACTCACTGTGAATCATTTTCACAACAGATTCAGTAACATTTAGATCTGTATCTGCTGATTAGCTTTACTTAAGTCTGTTTAGTGATTACTGTGATCTTTCCATGTGTTCTGAACCTGTTTTTTTTTTCTCCTAAAATCTGTTCATAGATGGACAGAGCTGTAAGCTTTCTTTTGCCAAAGCATTTTTGCCTGCCTTTGTAAAATATAAATTCACGACACTTGTGTATATCATGTCTCGTGTTTTGTTTGCATTAAAAGTAGATAAAAAAATGATGAACAGAGTTTCATGTGATTTCCGAACGTGTTTATATTTCTTAAAATGCAACTGAATCTCATCTGCTAAAAGAGCATTTCGAAGTAATTTATTCTCACTTTAACATTTGTGTAACATGTCTGATATGGAATATTAGAATAATGCATATTATACACTATGTAACAATGAACTTAGTGGGCTACATTGTCACATGCAGTGTTGGGGAAAGGTACTTTTAAAAGAATGTGTTACATTATTGCGTTGCTCCCTAAAAAGTAACTAATTGCGTTACTTAGGCTACTTTTTGTAAAAAGTTATATTATGTTACTTTTGCATTACTTTTTCTCTCCTAGGCTGGGTTTGCTTGTTTGTTTTTTAATAAATAAATAAAAATAATTCTAAGGTGACATAGATACACGTTACTGCATGTACTTATAGTAATAACAGTGAATTATGCATAATTACAAGTAAATAACCCTAAACCAACCCCTAACCCTAACTCTATATTAAGTGCATGTAGTTAATTAATATTACTCAATACTTATTTGAGTAAGTACAATGTAACTACATCACCTTAAAATAAAGTGTAAGCAAAACAAAACAAAAAAACAGTTCTGTTTTTGGCTTATGTAAAGGCCATTTCACAACAAAAGTGAAATGAATGATGAGTAACTTGCGTTACTTATTTTGAAAAAGCAACTCTGATATTTTGTTGTAAATGTATCAGTAATGCATTACTTTACACGTTACTTGAAAAAGTAATCAGATTACGTAACTTGCGTTACCCCAAGAACTGGTCACATGACATGCATAGGCTATTTAATTTGAATCACGCCCATAAAATAAAAAGTTATTTTGTATTTTTAATCTGAATTGTCGCCTAATCGTATGATAAATCAATAAAGAAGAGTAAATAATGAACATTATTTACACTGATTCTAGGAATCAAATATTTAATTAGTATAAAAGATTCTATTGGATAAAATGAAATTTATACTGGATTTTTTTAAACTAGAGGTGCATAATTTAGATAAATTGTGCCTTGTATACATAGTGCAGGAACAGTATGTTAGTATGCTATTCTAAATTTAGTCAGTGATAATTTGCACATTACTGCCTCCTAATGCCTGACAACTGCCATTGGCAGTAAACAAACATCCTTCCAGATCCACAGATACTACAAGATGCACACTGTGATTTTAGACACTCAGAAGAGCAAGTGGAGGTTTCTAACATGCTTGTAGTTTGCATGCTGGAGCTGGTTTCAGCTTGTAAAGCAGCTCACTGGTTGTTCCTAATACACAATCACATTGTCTTATTCTATTCAACAATATGAGATGCTTCCAAATAGTGTGAACACTCCTTTTGCTCACATTAATAAAGAACGATTAGCCATGCAGTGAGAACCAGGCCATGAAATACCAAATGATCTCACACAAGAGCAGGATCCATTGTGCTGCCGGTGGTCTTCATTTATGGATGACAGGCGTAGAGGGCCAGCCTATGCCCAGTTACCCACGGCAACCATAGAAACTCAGTGGGAGGAGCCTGTGGGCTTCCATTCACGTGATTGGCTGCTGGCAGGTGTTCTGAGGTTGCATATGCTGAAGTGGAGGGGCTGAGTGTGTGTGAAGGAGAAATGCTTTCCAGTAATTCATTATTTGTCAACATATTCCCTTGTTATCATTTTCCCCATTATAGGCTATTTAAATATGAGATCTCTCAAAAGAGAAATCCTTAAAAATCTGACTTATTGACCAGCAGGCCTGACACTTTCAAATTCCTCAATTTATTTTCATTGACATATAAAGTCACATTGTGTTTAATACAACAAGTCACAAAAAAATGAAATAATCTTCATCTGTATTATACAATAATATTATTATTAGTCCTAATCAAAAATATTATATTGTTCAATGGTTTCATCATTTAAAACATCAGACCCATAACTTACTTTATCCCACTATATTCATAAATAAATCAATAAATTAAGCTGCTAAACATAAAAAAACAGCTATATTAAAACTTGTCGACACAATATATTTCCCAAAAGCTTTTATTTTATTTCATAAATTTAATTAGGTAATTAGGGATAGACCAGGCAAGGAGACTGATTTGTATAAATGCTAATAGTTTTATTTTATTTTACTTTGAAATTGTCTTGAATTGTTTATCTGAACAGCAAACAAAACTATACAAAATTTGTATAGTTTTTATACAAAATGTATAGGCTATTATCCCCCAAAAAAAGATACCAAAAAAGACTACATTTTTATCAGTTCATTTTATACAGAAAATGTAACACTTCTGAATGCTTTTGTTTCACACACAAGTGTATCATCAAAAATAAGTTTGTGATTGTATAGGAATACATAGAAAATCTATAGAAATAGAATTGATTCCTTAACGTGCGTGTGTGTGCGTGCGTGCGCGTGTGTGCGTGCGTGGATCAGGGTGGGGTGTTGCGCTGCGCATGCACGGTGGCTTTGGCCGCGTAAATCTCCATCAGTGTCTGTCTGGAACGTCCTGCCGCTGCGCCGGAACAAGAGAGAAGAGCCCGTCTCCTGAAACCGAGGGGAAACTTCATCATCCGCCTTTAGAATCTCTGCAGGATTGTCTGGAAACATCCCACCATCGCATCCGGGTTGTTTAGTGCCGACAGCGGCGGGTGTCATTGAGCTTCTCCAAACGCGCATCGGGAACCATTACGCGTGAGGATCTCCAGCCATCAGCGCAGAGATGTCCGGATACCAGGGCAAAAAGAACATCCCTCGCATCACTGTGAGTACAGATCAACACGAATGATGGTCTGAAAGCACTCGCGATTATGAATGTGAGGTGATGAAATGATGACAGCGACTCCTAACAGGAGCGGAGATTCCTATAATGGCATTTCAGTGCTGAAACGATCAAGTTAAGCCTTATATATGCAGTGTGCGGTTTTGTGCTTTCACGGTGGTCCAGTTATGCCAATACCTTTACATCAGATGTTGGATTACTGTCACCTCTCATTTCAGTGTCACACACACATTCAGACCCACTTATCAAACGGGGTTCTTTGTGGGTCAGATCCATTGAAGCTCCGCTGGGTCCCACTGGATGAATATTTTACCTTATGGAAAGCTGTCGTGCATGCATTATAAAACAGCCTCGTTTAAATAGAATTTAATGCATTATTCCTAGCCATAAACATTGCAATGCTACAATTTATTACATTCCATCCTATTTTGTTGCTAAATTGTGTCTTATAATGTTGCTATATCATGTCACAAATGAATATACAGTAATTCATCACTGGTGATTTTTTGTGACTAGTGTCTCTGTATGCATTGAAATCATCCGCCATCAAAAGTATTTTTTTCAACATTAAAAACGACTGTATGGAAAGCTGTTCAGCATTCATGCATACATGTATTATTTTAAGATCCTAGGAATATGTCTCATCTTCCTAGGAATATCTTGTCTTCAGTGAAGCGTTGCATCATTGCAGTTCTTTGGAAATCTTTGTGAATTATGGTTTCGCATGCACTGAAAACTTGAAAAACTAGCTTGTGAAAAGCATGCATACATCCTTCAGGATATATCATAGCCTCAAATCAGAGAATCCAATCAAGAATTATTCACTATTCCAACTGAGCCTTCAAATGTATATATCTATTGCAGAAATGTATCTTACAAGACAGGCTATATCTTCAGTGAATGATGGCTTTGACAAAATCCACCTTCAAAAGTGCAATTCATTAATGTAAAAAGCAGCTTCGGTTTAAATGCCGAAGCAATGGCCTCCTCGTACACCCCCGCTGGTTTGACGGCCGTGGCAAATGCAGAAAACCGTCTCCAGAGGAAATGGATGAAAATCCTCTTCTGAAAAGTAGGTCAGTGAATGTAAAGTGTATGTCATGGTATGTGGTGACACTTGCCTGTAATACATGATCCGTCCACCACTGGCCTATCACCGTGCAAAGACTGTGTGCACTGCATTCGATATTCTCTGGGATTGTTTTAGAGGCGGTGATCTGGTTGCAGAAGGCCTGCAGGAACGGACAGATCTGGGACAGGAGGGAGAAAGAGGAAAACTCTGCCTTTGCCGGTAGATCTTGCCTTTAGCTCTTAAACGTCAGCTAAGCTTCAGCCATCTTAAGGGATGGTGATAAGACTGCCAGTGGGTGGCAAACGCTGATACTATACTGCACTATACTACACACTCAAAGACTTAAAGGACTAGATCAAGATCACGTTATGTCATTGTTCCAAATCTGTATGCTGTTCGTTTTCTGCGGAGTGTTTGAATATTAATACAGCTCTTTTGCATACAATGACAGTTTATACTGAAATCAACTGTCAAGCTCTAACAGGAGCAAAAAAGCACAATACAATAACCTACAACTAGTCCATATGACTGATGTACTATATCTTATGATATTGTTTATCAAGTTTGATGAGGAACAGACTCACATTTTTTCTTCGCAAAGATTTTAAATCTCATTTGCATCCATGTGTTTAGAATCAAAAGCTGCAATGCGCTATTGTAAATTAAAGCCGAATGTGAATGGCACCCCAGTTAATATATGTGGAAATGTGAATGAGATTGTATGGGAACGATCTGCATGAAGATTCTTAATCATGTAAAGCCTGATTTATGAAATAATAGGCAGAGAAAAATCAAATGTTTTGAAACAGAGAACTTTAGTGAACCTTTAGACAATATATCTATATATAAAAAGTTTGCATATGTGTTTTATGTTTTGTGTCATATCTGATACATCAGGCTTTTATGGGTCATATATGATGATATAGTGGAAATATGAAGCTCATACTCGAGGAGTAAAAAACACATAAATTGTGTTGGCCCTAACTGAGCAAAAATATGCAATTTGGTGCAAATGCTGCTGATATTTATAAGGGCAAAAAATAAGATGACATTCTGATGCTTGTAATGTAAATCAGTGAGATATTTATAACAGTACAGCAGATACTTACATAAAATGCATATATCAGATCTCACTCTATATCTGCCAGTCTTTGTAAGATGATATTTAAATGCTTAGTTTTATGATCAACGCTCTGTAGTTTTGAACAAATAATGCAATACAATATAAAGATGATTGAGAGATGAACAAATAAACCTTCATTAAAAGCCTGTTGGATCATGTTTGATACTCACATGATTTTTCAAAAAAAAAAAAGATGTATAATCAAGTAAACCTCAGTTGCTTCTGTCCAGTGTTTATCCTGAAATATTACTTACTATTTAAAAGTTATTCTTATGTTTCCTCTATAAAAAATGATTTCAAAGCAAAAAGACAAGGGCTGAAGAGGGACGTTTTTACAATTATACTAAAATTATACATCTTATTCTTCTTTCTCATTTTATCATTGTTTTACAGTGTCACATCGCCACATCACTCATGACAAACATGGCCTGAGCACTCGATCCTTTCCCTCTGAAACACACACACACACACACACACACACACACACACACGGCCCACTTTCTAGGCATGTTTTCTGCAGTAATCACATTCCCACACCCCAGACAATGTTCTGCTTCGCCTGACTTCATCATCCGCAGCATATCGAATGTCTGAGAGATCCGCTGCAGGGTTCTGAAGTTTTATCAAAAGCTTGGAGTGAGATCACATGTGGTTGGGGGAGGAGCCTAATGGAGCCCTGCCCCCACCTGTCCCCGCCCCCCAATTTTACCCATTGTTCATAATCAACCAGCACAAATTGAAATTATAACAATTGGTAAATCTAATAAATGACAGAGCAATTCATCACATCAAATATACTCCTTAATGTTATATTTCAAAATTACAAATAAGTTATACAAAAATTACAAAAAATATAACAAATTGCTCCAAACAGTTTGGAAAAACAAATATTTTTGCATTTTGAATGTGTCTTGTTGAAACGGCATAATGATTTATTGTGTGGTGGGACATTGTGAACAAATTACATATTAGTGTATTATTAAGGTGTGTGTGTGTGTGTGTGTGTGTGTGTGTGTGTGTGTGTGTGTGCGTGTGTGTGTGTGTGTGTGTGTGTGTGTACACAAGAGTACACACTCCAGCTTATGAAATGTGTTTTGTGTTGTAAGTGTTTGAAAAATACAAATGCAATGGCAATGATTAATGTATGTTTTGACAGGATATATATTACCCAGAGCACTCTGCTTTAATACGTATGTAGCCTTAATGTAACTAGAAATACTATTAATACAGTATAATATATAATTTAAAATAAAATAAAATAAATACATTTAAATTGATTTAAAATAAAATGAAATAAAAAGAAATACATCTTCATTCCTTCCCATACCCACTAACATTTCCCTTAGTTTCAGATAACGTAAGCTAGCCAAACTGAGCCAAAGCTTCTGGCCTGGTTGCAAAGTAGTTGTAGAGTTTTTGACTGCATCAATAATAATGTATACGATGGGCTATATATTAGATGTTCTAGCCTTAAAATGTTAGACGAGCTTTCTTCCAACTTACCTTCTCCATCATCACGACGTGTGTTTGCGCGATGTTGTTGGTTACCTAGTAATGAACGTACGGTGGCCGAGAATGTTCCGTCAACTTCCGTGTGTTCGCGCATCTATGTTGCCTATTAACGAACGCAATCTGGCCGAGATACGTGCTGGCGGCAGGAACCTTCACTTTGTGTGCCTGCGCCTCGTATACAACGTTATATATAAAGCTTGTAGGACAACTTGGTTGGCATTGCCTTTTCAGCGTGAGAAATACACGGTGTGGCGTGTGAGAGTGTGAACTGGTTTAATTGCGTGTGTCTCACGGCCAATGCGTGAGACTTGAGAACCCTGCCGCTGGTTTTATGTTGTTCTCTCTCATGCTCTCATTGATTTGATAAAAGTGCAGTCGTTCATTCCCTTTGACCCCCGTTTGAACTGGTGACAGCAGTGAAGCTCACCTTAAAAAACTCAGATGTGTGTCATCAACCCATCATGACAGATGCTCTGAAACTTTAGGTGCATTCACACCATGTCGTAATTTCGAGATTTCAATCAGGTTAAAGCATTCACGCCCTAGTATTTACAACTTGTAAGCTGGGAATATTCAGAGAGCTCCTACTTGTACCATGTGACCGCTGTACCACCTGACTGCTGCAGATTCATTTAGGCGTTGATGTGTTGTCATAAAAAAGCTAAACAGTAGAACATCATGTGTTGTCATCTCGAAATGACGGTAATCATGACATGGCATTTTCCCTCCACAGACACGCGTTGGTAAATTAGGAAATGAACTTAGGAAATTAGGAAATTGTTCAGCGAAAAGAGGAGGCGTGTTCCGGAGCAAACGTTCCCTGGTGCTATTTTGCAGTTTCAGAAAACAATTCCGCCACTGACCAGGAAAAACCTCGTCTAAAGTCAGTGGCGCGTTATTCAGATGCTATTTTAAGGGCGCATGCTTGGCCATAATGTAGCGTGTGCACAACGCGCATACACTTTGCTTCTCTCATCTACACAGACGCAGCAGTTCCCATTTTTGTAAACTATACATAATTACAAGGAAAAATATTCCACATGAGGGAAATCATTGTTGTGTCCACGAAGATGTGAAAAAATAGGCATAAATCTAGCTTACACATTTACCCAAATTATTATACGCCTGTTTAACCGAAGCTAATTTGGGTGGGTTTCTCCATCCCGATACAGTGTCACTTCTCTGTCTTTTACGGCCCTGACGAGAACGTCGGTCTCCTCGGCTGTGAACCGCTCCTGGTGTGCTCCTGGCAAATCCGCCGTTATAATAGCAATCCGCCATGGAACAAGCGCGCCTGCTCTTAAACGGACAGTATGGCATTTTTCGCCACTAGGGGTCGCTAACCTATTTACAATAACAAAGGCATAGATTGATGACGCAACATTTGCTAAGAATTATGGATCTTGTCGTCAACGTCAAGCTGACCGATCTAATAATGTTTATGGATGACTGAATACATCGATGCTTTTATCATGACTGTGATATGAAGCAGTTCGGGATTGCTAAGAGACAGCTATCAGCTCCAAACGCGACGCGAGTCCCGCGGATATAAAAGGAATATTGACATTTCATTCTACCGAACTACACGCAGAATTACTACTCACAGGTCAGTTTATTAGACAAATTAAACTTGTGAGGTAATGCAGCGCTGTTTCACTTGGTCTAACATTACACTATCACACTAAACTGCATTTGAATGTGTTGAAATGTATGTGTTTGTCTGTATGAGACTAGCAGTAAGCTAGATCAACATTAGAATAACATACAGATCATATTCTAACATTTTATCATTGTTGAACTATATAACATTGATTAGTTTTATGTAAATGTGCTCACCTGTTTAATAAAGTACATGTAGGAGCGGTCGAAGTCTCGGACGTGGAGCTCTCGTTTATATACTGTCTATGGGAGCTCTAGGCATCTCGAAAACACCGCGCTGATATTGATTCTCGTTTTAGTTCTCCTTTTTTCTGCTTGCCATGGTCCATAATGTTTGAACGAAACAACAACAGCGTGCAGATAGACATTGCGAACTACACATTTGTCCACGTCTGTCGCTTTGGTTACTATCAGACGGCTCTGGTTCATAGCTCTGGTTGCCATGGCAGCACGAGCGGAAACCAGGGACAACGCGGATATGACGTCATTGACGGCGACAAAACGGAAATAAAGAAACGGGACGTGTCTTCGAATTAAATTACAAATTTCTCCTGGTTTGAAAGTTTTTGGAAACAGTCGGGATAATGTAAGTACACAACTAAAAAAAAATATAACATAGATATAGTGATTTTTGCTATTTTTAAAGCCAAAAAGTTACATATTGTGCCTTTAAAGGGAATGTGAGATGTCGCTCTGATTGGTTTATTTCACGTTATGCCCAAACCACACCTATGAATAATGAAGCTACTTCAGACCAACCCATTTTAGATTTGCGTGGGGCGCAAGAGTCATTTATCCCGCCGGTATAATAGCAACAGCGCCCGAGATCCGCCCACAAAGTTACTTGCGTTTCGCGCTTGATACTTGCGTTTCAGATCGTTAAAATAGGGCCCCTGGTGTGTGTGCTTCAAATGTGTGGTTAGAAAAATCACTGAAGTGAATTGTTGAGTAATAGCACATAATGATACGTCTTCCTGAGAACAATGTCGGTGCCAATAAACTTGGTTTCAACACCAATGTGCTTTTGATTGCTGGCAGGTGTCGACAAACTGCTCGCTTTAATTTGACACGCGTTTGGTTAAAACTGTGACATTGTTATGGCCTCAATTGTCATGATAAAGATAATTAACCTCTGACAGCACGCTGATCCTGATTACACTGATTGTTAGTTCAGAACCCGGGAACGTCATTCTGATTTGCAGCTGAACTCACGATTAACCCTCTGGATCAGAAAGACTCCAGATTTCCAGCTATAGCGCAGAGAAGTTGAGCTCCTGGAACACAGCAAACTGTGAAATTGCAAGTACATTTCACAAATAATTACAAAGAAATTGCAAATTCCACATTGAATTAAAAGTGCACAGACTGAATAATCTGTGCTCCAATAATCAGTGATTCAACAGTGATAGTCAACTTGCTGTTATTTAGGAAGAACTTCTTGACCTGGAAATAATCTGCCGTGGCTAGTTTGGGTGATATTCTTTTTCTGTGACTGAGATGAACAGAAAAAGGCCACATTAACCATTTTTCTAGTGTAAATAATCACGTATGGAGTCAATTTTGTTGTTTGCATGAAGCTCTTGCCATCTCAGTGCTGAATAAGGATATAGAGACCCCTTTAAACCATATGTGCAAGCTATAAACATCAAATGTAGAAGAAAACAGTTTATACTATTGCTCGTTATCTAATGTGACAATGCTGAGAGTGCAGTGCATACTTGCATTTTATGTTATATGTTTTGTTATTTCAAACACAATGTTCTGCATTCATGTAATTGCGTAAAGTATGATTATTACCACTCAAAATACTGTATATAATTTCAACCACATACGTGACTCTGGATCACAAAACCAGTCACGAGTCGCACGGTTATATTTGTGGCAATAGCCAACAATACATTGTATGAGTCAAAATTAGCGATTTTTCTTTTATGCCAGAAATCATTAGGATATTAAGTAAAGATCATGTTCCATGAAGATATTTTGTACATTTCCTACTGTAAATATGTGAAACATTTATTTTTGTGAGTGAATGCCGCACAATCGCCAACATAAATGGACAACTTTAAAGGAGATTTTCTCAATGTTTTGATTTTTTGCACCCTCAGATTCCAGATGTTCAAATAGTTGTATCTTGGCCAAATATTGTCCTGTCATAACAAACCATACATCAATGAAAAGCTTATTTATACAGCTTTCAGGTTATGATTATATGAGCATGATTGGCAAACCAGCTTTAACATGATTAAATCATTTGTCAGTGGACATTTGTGAGGCATTACTAAAATAATTCTACAATGTCTATGGTCTTGTGTGAAACACAAACCTGATCAGCCACGTAAACACTTCCACTACTGCTAGATGTGACCGTATACCTTCACCAATCTGAGTGTGTTTGACCCACTTCTCTTAGTTCTCAGTGCACATTACTTTCGGAAAGGCAGTTTTTCTGGGAGCCCCCCTGGTTGTCAATTTGAGTAGTGTGTCTTTAGGATAAAAGTATGCACTGGATTTGCTGTAAGTGGGTCGCAGGGATTTGGTCTGGTATGGATGGGCTCTCTGGAAGCCATCATTAACGACCTCTCACGCTCACTGCACTACACACTACGTGGGGGAAAAGAAGAGAAAATGACTAAGTGCTGCATTTGTCTCTTTACTCTAAACAGAGCGGCACTATGCACTCTTAGCTGTCGGAAATATAACCATAACAAACGTTTAGTTCAACGTTTTAAGTACAAGCACTATTTGCACTGCTTGATCTACTAGAGTAGGGATCTTTTTGCTGTTACATAATGACCAATTAAGCCCATTCGCAGGCTTTACAATGGATTAAAGGAATATTCTGGGTTCAGGACGAGTTCAGTGCCATCAACAGTATTTCTAACCACAGAAAATTTTTGCAGTTTGAGTAATACACTATAGTAGTGTCAGCAGTGTCAGAATCCTCAGGAATTATGAATTGAAATTTGAGCACTTGCATTAAAATGTTATTTGAGCTTGTAAAGTTATTTTTGGTGAGTCTGCTGTATAGATTGGTGTCAGCTTTTGTTTTTTGTGGCTGTTTTTTTTGTTGTCAAACGTCATAAACATGTAAGTACATGTAGAGACGAGTTTACGTTCTTCTGCGGATTCAAGACAACATTCTTACAACAAAGTTGCGTAACCTTTCTTCTTGGTATTCTTGCGCAGACCTCATGCAAAATGTATCAGGATTAGCGGCTTTGGAATTTTGGAATTTTACACAGACAAGATCACATAGTCTCGTATTAACTAGCGGCCGTATACTGTGTGTATTTTAATGTTTCTATTTTTTCACTACATTGTACACTGTCCATGCCTTACCATAACTGTGTTTTTAAAAAAAAAATTATTAGAGATGGGTAGAACTATATTGTGTTGTAGACATTTTATTTAGTTACATATCTATTTATTTGTACAATATTTATATCTGTCCTCCATTTCATGAAAGAATACCTTAAAAAATGTTTGATTGAGATGATGATTGTCTCAGATATGCCTCATGATAATTGCATGATCTGATTCTTCCCCAAGCCATTTACTCCTTTAAGGGTTAATATGTGAACTGTAGTTTTTTATATTTTATTCAATAGATTTTTCCCAATTACTACAAAACAAAACTTATTTTGGCAATATAATGAAACATAATAAGGATCATAATAAAGATGCTTCATCTTTGCATTTGTTGCCACAGAGAATGCTGGGAAATCGTCATGCCATTCTGACGCCTCATAAACCTGATAAATAAGTGATATTTTCTATCAAACTTTATTGCTAGTCATCAACAGTACTCAAAATGTGTACATACTAAATTGTAAAGTCAACATTAACAATAACAATTTGTTTCTTCCACTGTTCTTTTACTAATATCTCTTAAATACACCATATCCAATGGTAAATACGTCATTGTTGTGTGCTTGCCTCTTAAAATACAAGATTCTGATATGATTTAAAAGCATTTTAAGCATCTCGAATCTTAAGGCATGGTATTTCAGATATTATTTATACAATACAATATTTATATCTGTCCTCCATTACACCTCGAAAAACTCTGAGGCTAAAATATTGGTGAATAATTAAAAAAAATTTTTTACAATATTACAATTATGCATATTTTTCCTTCTTACATATTTATACTATTAATTTGCACCTCAAAACGTAAGGTGTATGTTTACTTAATTGTGTTTTTAAAACTGTGCCACAAATATGGTCATTAGAGCTGAAATAGCTGCCATTAGTGAGGTCGAAACCTGACAGTAAAGAATCAATGGACGAGTCATCTAGCACAGGGTCTGGTTTATACACTATACGTCTGTTTGTTCCTACTGATCTACTTTACTATTAAAAGCAAATAGCTTCATATTTCACTCATGTAAAGCTCTGATTCTTTTTAGTAAAGGTGCAGTCAGTTCAGTGTGTCATATGTATCAGCGGAGGGTATTTTGGACACAAGGCTTATCCAGATCAGATCTAGGGTCATAAAGGTCATGACATGGTAACCGGATGGACAGCAGCTCTCCAGCTGACAGGGAACCTTCTCAGAACTTAAGCTAATGTTCTGCCAACGTTCTCTCAAAGTTAAAGGCAAGCGTTCTTCCAGTAACATTAATAGAATGTTCATTTAAAGTTATCTGGTCTTTAATAATGATCCCAAAACATTATTTATACATGGAGTGTTCTTTTTTCTGAAATGTTTTAATTGGACATTCGTCTGACATTTTTTAAATGTTACTTGTTTTAGAATGTTCAGAGAACATTCAAAAGTAACATTTAAAAAAATGTTTGAAGAATGATAAAACGGAACGTTTCTTTAACGTTCACATAACCAAGAAAAAAACAACATTTTGAACGTTCAGAGAACATTCATAAATAACGCATTTATTACAATGTGAACCTTAGCAAAACGTTCTTGGAACATATTTTTGTTAGCTGGGCTTCACTGGATTTCAAGTTTTCCTGATGTTGTTGATGCTTCAGCTGTGCCAATTATATCTTTTGATTGAGAATCCAGGAGCATAACCATCCATTTAGTTAAATTTGAAATGCTGCCTTTAAATTTTGTGTTTAATCGTGTAACTGGTCAGTTTTCCTGAATGCATTAGAACATTAAACTACTGCTGAATAAGCCGAGAGCTCAGCAGGTCAGCTGATGTGTAAAGGTCTGTTTTAATGAGCCTTTAGGCTGCAGAATGAGCCAGCGTTTGTCTAGACAGCACTAGTGTGATGGATTTGTGTAGAGAAGAGTGACCAACAAACAACTACAGAGCACAAGTCCTGTCACGGTTGAATAAAACGAGTGCATCTTGATCTCAAGCTCTGTGTAAACATCACAAATAGCCCACGTGATCGCTGGAGTCCTTCCACTGTGACTAACAAAGTTAAGATTGTTTTGATGTCTGCGAGATGTTTTCAGCTAACAGCATGAGCGAGCGCTTTGTGGCACAGCCGACTATGAGGATACATGTCTGAGCTACTGTGTGTGTCATAGTAAAGCCGTGAACAGAGAGGCTTTGTCTCAGAGACAGATGAGGCCTCATTTCCGTTTACATGTTTAAGTAAAATGATCATTCTTTCTCGAACCGTAGTTGATATACTGTATACATGGATTATGTTAGCTATAGCTGATGTGGAAAACTTTTGGGGGGGGGGCATTTGCAAGGTGTGCTCAGGGTACTTTGGTCTGAATAAAACGATTCTCTCTTTTCCACTTACTAACAACAATCCAAAATACATTGGCTATATTTTAGCAATAATGGTTGGGCGATATACCGGTAGACAGGATGAACCGGAAGAGATTTGTCATCCGGTAGAGGTTTTGAATTTTTTTTCTGTTATATTTATTTGTGCTGTTGCTTGTAATTCGTTTTAATTATTTTTTATCTCAGTAATAGTTTTTTTCTTGTTTACTTAGATTAGGCTAGTATTCATTTTTTCATTTGATACAGAAATTGGTGTCAAAAGTGGTGAAATATCAATGATATCTGATATCTATTTTGTCAAATTAATATAGAGTATGTTTTACAAGAAAATACTATTTCAGTTTTTCAACTTCAAAATGTCTTATTTTACTTCCCATTTCTTTGTTTTTTGTGTAATTTACTTGCAATTTCTGAGTGAAAAAGGTTTCAAAGTAAACTCTACAGCATTTTTTTTTTCTTGTAAAACCCTTACTTTCACTTTTCTCATAATATATTGTTTTAATGAAATAAAATTATTCATATCGTGATATAAGATTTTGGTCATTTCAACCACCCGTAATGGAACATATAAGAGCAAATGATGCACATTATGGGCCAGATTTACTCACTGCTTGATCCAGCGCAAACCCTCTTTTGGTGTTAAAAAACTACTGTTAGGGTTCACTAAAGACACATAGTGAAAAATAAGCGCTGAAAAGGCGTGCATGCATTTGTAGGAGTTTCCCTTTCAGATGCAAAATGTATGAGAGGAGAGTATTTAAATGAACCACATGAGGTGATTTACGTTTGCGCTAGTCTATTTACTGGTATTTGCACCATTATTTAACGCCCCCAAAAAAGCATGTCTTAAACCAGATGTTGTGTATTTTATTGTTTATCATTTTAACTGTGTTGCTACAGAGAATGATGGGAAATGTAGTTTGTTGTACCTCTAATAGTTGGTTAGTAAGTAGTATTTTCTATCAAACTTCATTGCTAGTCATCAACAGCACTAAAAATGTGACATACTGTACTAAATTGTAAAGTCAACATTAATTTGTGCTTGTTTCGTAAAATAAAATCATTCTGATATGATTGTAAAGCATATTAAGTTTTTAGTGTGGTCAATCATAAATATATTTTATCTATAAATACTTATCTTTTTAGCTGTCTTTCCCGCATTGTCTTGTTCTCCACAGCACAGGCTCTTTTCTTACAGTAGAATCTTGAACCACGGCTCAACGATAGCTACTCATTAGCAGTCAACCAGTTACAGAATAGGACTTCTATGACAATTATCTCTTCAGGTCATTAATTACAGAGCACAATGCAGCTGAGATCTTCTTAAACCCCCTACAGTTCCCATCATGCCTTTGGAAGTCACCATCACGATGGGTTAAAGTGGCAATACTGTGGCATTCAATCATTTAATATTGATTGAAAAATAATTGAACTGTGTGTCTGAACAGAAGGAAAGCATGTGGGCTGCAGTCAATCACGGTGTCCTTAAATAACATTTGTGCCCATGATCGCGTGTCACAATCCATTTAGCATGATAAGAATCACTGTGTTTTTCTGATGTGCCTAAGCGATCTTTATGCTTCATCTGTGATTGAACCCAATGTCCAGTGCTTGTCTGTAAAATAAATTAGTGCACGGAGTGGTTTATAACAGGATTGTTTATAGCTATGTTTCCATCCACTTGTCAATCGAATTATCTGAAGTTCGGTAAAAAAGCTCATGCGAATAAAGCTGGTGAATGTGTGTTTCCATCCAACGGCTTTAAAGCGAATAAAAACCTGTGCGTAATGACGTCACATGCTGTTTTGCGATCAAATTGGTATATCGAATTGATTTGAGACATTTTAAGGTGTTTCCATTTCATTTTCGCACTGAATCGCACAACATTCAAGCATACATTTGCGAACAAAGTTTTGCTAGACAAAATGAATCGCGTCATCTATCGCTTCCATCAGCGTTTATCGCATAAGCCGTATATCGATCAAGATAAAATCCGATGAGACCGACCGTATTTCATTTGAGTCGATATTCATGAAATTCAATCGAATTTTACTGTTTCCACAAGGCATTTTTCATTCGATATCACTCAATTCAGATAAAAACGTGTGGATGGAAACATAGCTATAGTCTCCAGTTGAAGAGATCTGCATCTCATTTGGATTTTTCCTACAGTGACCTTGTCATGCAAAAGCATTTATCAAATCACTTCATTGTCAACAACAGTGGTGACTTTTTATAGCCACACACACCCTGCAAGGTTTATAGTCAATTGCCTTAAAGTGACCCATTATGCTTTTTCCAATATTACCTTTCATATAGTGTGTAATAGAGCTGTTTGTGAATCTAAAAGGTCTGCAATGTTTTAAAGATCAAAGTGCAGATAAATGGAGTTATTGTCTTCCAAAAGAAAGAATCGATTCTGAACTGCCTGAAACAAGTCGTCGGTAACTCCAGTCTTACTTCCTACTCAAACCTACATAGGTTTGTAACAAATTTGCATAATGCCAGCGTGAATGTCTACTTTGACCAGTCGTTGTAAGCAATCGACCAATCACAACAGACTGTGCATTTGACCAATCAGAGCAGAGTTGACCAATCACAACAGACTGGACATCTGACCAATCAGAGCAGAGTAGACCAATCACAACAGACTGGGCATCTGACCAATCAGAACAGAGCAGGATTTCAGATAGGCGGGGTTTAGAGAGACTGAATCCTTGATTGAACGGTTTCAGACACTGTGAGAAAAGAGGTGAAGCTGCAATGTATATTATGAGAGAATTAAAGTGTTTTTTGACCTTGGATGCAGGTAAACCTATTGTAGGAGACCTTTGAAACAAAATGAGGAACCTTTAAAATAACATAATAGGGGCACTTTAAATGCAAAGGTGAATCCCCTAAGTTATCCATGTGTGTATGAAATGCAGGAGTCACTCCTGAACTTACAGTTGTTTTGAGATATACTGTATATACTGTATATTAAACTCGGTAAATGAGTGAAACAGAGATGAGTGGGTATGTGGCCTTTAAGAACCGCCAGTGAAGGAGATGTTACTGTGAAATATGCATATGCATTTTTGGTTTATTGTTCATACTATGCAAAAACAAAGTGTCTCTGTGCTTAAACTGAGAGCATGCGAGACCTATTGAGTTGCAGTCAAATTATTGTATAAATAGTTAGCATACAGCTGCTGGGAATAAATGACTCTCTGTCTCCCTTTCTCACAGAGTGACCGTCTTCTAATCAAAGGTGCGAAGATAGTGAACGATGATCAGTCTTTCCACGCCGACATCTATATGGAGGATGGAGTCATCAAGCAAGTGTCTTAATTATTATTTAATGTCATTGTTTTTCTAGTCTGAAGTATTGACTGACAGTAGAGATGACCTCTGTTGACCTTTGTGATGCTTATTTTCTCTCTCCAGGCAAATCGGTGAAAACCTCATAGTTCCTGGTGGTGTGAAGATCATCGACGCCCACGGCAGGATGTTGATCCCAGGTGGCATTGACGTTCATACCCGCTTCCAGATGCCCGACCGGGGCATGACAGCGGCTGATGACTTCTACCAGGGCACACGAGCTGCTCTCGCTGGCGGCACCACTATGATCAGTACGTCTAAAAAAATTATAACAAGACCATAAAATAATTTATATGTGCTTTCCTGCAGCTCAAACAGTAGAGTGCCTGCGCTTGCAACGCCAAGGTCATGGGTTTGATTCCCAGAGAAAGCCAGAACTGATAAGAATTTAAAATGTGTATCTTGAAATGCAATGTAAGTCGCTGTGGATAAAAGCGTCTGCCAAATGCATAAATGTAAATATGCAATTTATAAAAAATATATGAAATTGTATTATTACATATAAATTGTTTGCATTTATGTATATATATATATATATATATATATATATATATATATATAAATATATGCACAGAATATTGTGTACAATATTATATTTATATACTGTATATACACAATATATTATATATATTTATATATAATTGTTTAAATATATAATAACAAAAATAATTATAAAATAATGATTTATATTCAATTTAGTTATTAAAATTATGAATCGTAATCTCATGATATTTTGTATTTAATAGGATTAATTTCTTTTTTTTTTCTTTTTTTTTCTAATTTCAGTAATTTGCCCATAATTATAGTTTTATTTTCAAAATGTAACACAAAATAATTCATATCTAATATGTTTTGGATGATAGTCAAATTTCTACATATAAAGAATGTACATTTTATCTGGATTTTATTTATGAATAAATTAGACATATCAGCTTTATAAACTGATCATATTGCTTTATAAACTGATTCAATTACAATGCAAAGTTCATTAAATTATGAAAAGTAATATGAAAAATAATCAAATCATGAAAAATGCTTAATTCAGCTTTAAAGGTGCTGTATGTAACTTTTTTACTCTACTAAAGCATAAAAATGCCATAATATGTTTGCAGATATTCAGGAAACATGCTAAGTTCACATACTCGTTTTTCTGAAAAACACTTCTACAGCCAGTTATTTGACTTATTATTTTACTCGTTCCGTGTTGTCAGTCGTTTTTTGTTTTGGTCTGTGTGATCTCGCCCATTGCCAGTTTACCCAATAGTATTTCGACACGCCTGGTTCCCAGTCGGCAGAAACGCAGTGCATTGCAGCCTTAGAAACAAGCAAACAAACTCAAACTCAACTTTGAGTCAGAGATTGCAGATTCCACGCAACCTAAAAAGCCTCGATATCCATTTAAGAATCTCTATGAACGAGAGCATATTAAAATGCGGATAAATCATTCATTGTCAGTTACGCTCGTTCCTGTTGCGTGTCCTCAAACTGGCAACCCGCGTGATCGTCGAGTCTGAGGAGGAGGGGACGGGGGAAACAACGATCTCTGATATTTTGAATTTGGACTACAGTACCTATTTCCACCACTAGCTGTCATTATTACAGACAGCACCTTTACAGAATAGTGTAAAGCCAATAGTGTCAGTTCAGTGTTGATTCAGTTCATTTCAATAACAGTCAGTTGCCTCAATTATGAAACAAATTCGATTCAGCTATAAAGCAGCTCTACTGAAGACTGTTCTCATTATCCAGCTCCAGTTTTGTTCTCATCCAATAGTGTCAGTACAGTCTGGACAAGTTGATAATATCACTGAGTATTAAGTCTTTTAAACCCCAAAATGTGTGGGACGAGTTAAATGTTGAAGTTTAATATCCTTCCATTTAACTCTATGGTATATACACAAGTTCCCTCGCTTTAAGTATATAGGATCAATATATTTATATTTTGATGTGTATTTTCAGTGGATCATGTGGTTCCGGAGCCGGGCGTTAGTCTGATCGCTGCCTTTAACCAGTGGAGGGAGTGGGCCGACCACAAGTCCTGCTGTGATTACTCTCTCCATGTGGACATCACGGAGTGGCACAAGGGTATGCAAGAGGAGGTCGAGGCGCTGGTCAAAGATCACGGTATGTGTAGATTTGAAAAATCAGGCTTTCCCCGTTATGGTTGAATCACGGAAGCTACACCAGTTACTTTGCCAAGAGATTGTTTGAGTTGGGAGAGGGTTTTGTTTTGTTGTTGGTGTTGTTGTTCTTTTTGATAGTGTAAATCCATTTGCAATGTTTTGGGAAATGTTTTGCCATTATTTTCATGACAATTAACCCTCCTATTGCATTTGGCCCAAATGGGTTAATTATGAAAATAATGCATCAGTTACATCAGTGATTAGGTTTATCCACCTAGTAGGCTACAGTATTCCCACATGTAAGTGATGATTTAGGCACTTTATGGCTCAAATTACACACATTTTCGAAAGGAAGAATCATTACAAGACTCCACTCTGCATGTGTGTCCATGTTTGATGATGTCTAACATCCTGGTCTTTTTTCTCCCAGGTGTCAACTCTTTCCTGGTCTACTTGGCTTACAAGGATATTTTTCAGCTAAATGACTCCCAGGTATGACTGTAAAGCATGGTCTCTCATGCATATGCCTTTAATTATGCTTATAATGTTGGATTAAACACGGTTTATTTAATTGATAAAGCCTAAATCTCTGTGTTTTCGGTGCATTGAGAATGCAGTAATGATGAGTTTTACATGCACTGATGTGATTTGAGAGAGCATGTTCACCACGTTTCCTGAAGCCGTAGATCCAGAGCAGACGAAAAACACAGAAAACACACCGAACGTTGTTTCTCCTGTCTGTTATAGATGTATGAAGTACTCAGTGGGATCAGGGACACTGGAGCCATCGCCCAGGTGCACGCAGAGAACGGTGACATCATTGCTGAGGTGAGCTCAACATATATGTACGAAATATACTAACGGTCACTTCTGCTCACCAAGGCTGCATTTATTCGATCAAAAATAGAGTAAAAACAGTGATATTGTGAAATATTATTACTATTTTAAATGACTGTTTTCTATATGAATATTTTTAAAATGTAATGTATTCCTGTGATGGCAATGCTGATTTTTATATTGAATTTGATCTACAGTACTGTATATCACCTCAAAAGAAGGAAAAAATATGTATATTTTTGGGATAATTAAGATTTTTTGAATTGTGACATTTATCATCCTCCCTTCCACACATGCAGATGAAAAGAGATTATAGAATATTAAATGTAGTATTTGTAAAAAGTAAAAGGTCTGCATTGCTGTATTGATAAATTGGGTTTTATTTTTTGTTTTGTTTTTTGACGTGAAGTCAATATAAATCTCTTTTACTGTCTTTTTGCTTTTAGGAGCAGAAGAGGATTCTGGGATTGGGTATCACTGGTCCAGAGGGACACGTTCTGAGCCGCCCAGAGGAGGTAAAACGCTTCAAATGCACCTTGACTATAGTTTAGCTATAATCCAGAGCACATCACACCACACCAAATACACCATCAGAACACTCATACTACAAAATTACAGCTGTGCACCACATGGATGGAGGTTTTTAGCACATCATTGGCCTTACACGTACATCGAGACCCGAGAAACGCTTCCAAAATAACCTTCAAACATGCTGCACTAAAACACATTTATGGTTTGTTTCCCTTTAGGGATCAGGGGAGTTCAGACTTTCCACTTTCCCACAGTTTTTGCTGCCAAAGTCATTGATCATTGGTATCAGCCTTCCAGAAACCTTTAGCCGAGTCCGTTGGCGCACATAAAGTGCAGTCAGCGTTCAGGAGGTGCTGAGCAGCACTTTACCTCGGCTGCGTCTGTAATTTCAGCTGAAGGTCAGTGAGTGTCGGCCGATGTTTTATAGGTGGAGGCCGAGGCCATCAACCGGGCTGTGACCATCGCCAACCAGACCAACTGCCCGCTCTACATCACCAAAGTGATGAGCAAGAGTGCTGCCGATGTCATCGCCCAGGCTAGAAAAAAAGGTACATCAGATGTTTAATATAAAAGTCCTATGAATTGATCGACATCCGACTCAACCCTTGGATGAGCTTGGAAAAAGCTGTCACATGGGTTTTATTCTCACATTATCAATAGACTCCTACCTAGAGGCCATTTGACACTGACGATGTTCCAAACACTATTGACCTGCCAACCCAGACAACATTTTTAAGCAATTTCCAACACAGATGCTGTGCCAAATAGTAATACTAGTAAGCCTCTCCTGAAAAATATCAGAATAATATATCAGCCTAAGCTTAGCCTTAGCTGGTTTAAGCTCTATCTAGATGGTTTCCTTAAATATACTCAAATGTATTTGAAATGCATTCATTTCATGCTATGTATACTACAAACACATTTAAATATTTATGTACTTATTGTAAATACCCTGCAATTATAATTGCGGTATACTAAATTGATATACTTAAAAGTCTGCTGAATTGGAACAACTAATTTTAACTTAATGCACTTTAGTTATCCGGAAATAGTGCTGAGGTCCAACTAAAGATATACTTAAGTATATTTGATTGTGCTAAAGTGGAACTATTGAGAGTATACTTTAGGTACACTTTAAATATCTTGCATTTAAAGATTGATATTATACAGAGATCATACTATCCTTACTCATAGTGATATTTAAAAAAAAACACATTTTAGGCTTAATATTAAGAAATGTGCATTGTGCAATAAAGAAGTACTCCACATAAAGTTGAATTATAATTACATCAGTAAGTCTCAAGCAATATGTCAGTATATGTTAATGGATTTGTAGTATAGGCCTACTTAGTATGAAATAAATGTATTTTAAATACATTTTGTTATAGGTTTTTTTTCATTAGGGATTAGATAGGGTCTCCCAGTCTGAATTAATTGGCCAAAACCCCTCTAAAATAACCCTGTTAAACCAGCGTTTTAGCTTTAGGTTTTGTAGTTTTTTTTTTTTGTTTTTTTGTTTTTTTCAGCAGAGCAAGTACATTGCCTTATGATGTACCTTTTCACATATTTTTTTTTAATGAAAATGTCATTTTAAAGTCCCCATGAAAGCAAAATTGACCCTATTTACTTTGTTAGCGCATATTACTAGTCTTGTGGTGAACAATTAATCCGTGCAAGAAAATATTTTAAAAAAAATTTTTTTACCATGGTAATCTTTAATCAAAATCTGAAAATGGCCCTCCCCTCTGCATTGGAGGACCTTCTCTGATGACGTAGGTTTGAGGAATTGGTTTGGGCAACGCTTAACCACTCCCCTCAAACCGTTAGTCTGCTATGAGCAGAGATGGAGAGGAGGAGCGCTAGAGTAAAACCCTGCCCTCTGTTCAATATTCCTTTTCACTGGGAAATACGTCATAACACTGGAGAAAAGTCGTTTGCAACTTCCGGTTCACGGGGACTTTAAAAATATTTTAATCAGTATCTATAATAAGTGCAATGAACAATTAACTGTTAAACTAACTGTTAGCTTAGCATTATGCTAATGTCTGTTAGAAGGGAGTTTTTATTAGCCTTTTTTGACTTGGTTTCCAGTAAGGGATAATGACAATGCTGAAAAATAAAACAACAACAGCTAAAACCAGACTAAGATGGTTTTCCAGTCTGGTCATTGCTGGTATTAAAGGGGTTTTCACACTTCTTTAGCAGGTAAGGCTGGGTGACTAGCTGACCAACCATCTAAAACCAGAGAGAAGAGCTTAAACCAGCTACGTCCACGTCCAGCCATCATGCATTGACTGGTTTTAGCTGTTTTTCCAGCAGACGTTATACAGCAAAACAACTCTTAAGACTTTGAAACAGAGCATCGTCTGCTTATGAGCACTTAAGTATGAAGAACGAAGTAGCTCTTAAAGGCCGAAACATTTTTTGTCACATAAAGCAAACATCTCATCACTATCTGCTAGCTGCCTGTCCCCTGAACACACTGTAAAAAAACACGGTCTCTGTAGACAGCCCAGGCTCCACACACGGCAAGAAAAACAAACTGGCCAAGCCTGGACCACGAAACATAACAAACAGTGTTCCAGCCAATAACCGACAAGAATTATTTGGGGGGGGGGGTTAGTGCGCGTGAACATGAAGGGGGGGGGGGGGGTATTGGCGAGAGAAGCTTGAAGAGGGAAGTTAGCTAGAGGAGAGATGTCCTAGACAACGACAACGACTGACAATACTTCGAACGTCAACAAGAAGTGGCATCACCCAACATCGCTTAGAGCACCTTTAAATCTAGTGTGCTCACTGAGCAGCAAACAGCTCTTCAAACCATTGTAGCGACCTTGACCCTGTGCTTTCCCTGCTCAGGTACCGTGGTGTACGGAGAGCCCATCTCAGCCAGCCTGGGGACAGACGGCACTCACTACTGGAGCAAGAACTGGGCCAAAGCTGCAGCCTACATCACATCTCCACCCCTGAGCCCCGACCCCACCACCCCGGACTATCTCAACTCCCTGCTGGCCTGGTGTGTGTCCTAGTGCATTATGGGACATAGATTACAGGGGGTATTTGGATCACAGTGAATGTGTGAAGGCTGATCTCTAGAGGGCACCATTATACAAAGAACGGCCGACTGTGAGCTTTTCTCTACACAAACGAAGATAAAATACAAATGATTATGAAAGAAATTACTTTCCTTACAAAAACACTGTGGGAGAAGTTTCAGAGTAGTTAACTAAAATTAAAGCAAAAAAAAAACACAAAAAGCATCGTCTTTAATTAAAATAAAAGTTAACTCAAATAAAAAATGTACATATAAAAAACAAACTTATTTTATTTCAGCTAGTTATCTTCATTTTAACTTGATGTACTAAAATAACTAAAACAGAAATTGTTATTAAAATGTATAAACATTTTATAGACATTTAAAAAAAAACTAAAATGAAAATCAAATTAAATTCAAAATATGATTAAAAAGTTATAATATTATCTTAATTATATTAAAATAACACGGGATAACATGGTACAGCAAAGGTATCTGATGGTTAAATCAAATGGGTTTTCGATATAATTCCGCTGATGTGTTTTAACTAACAAATATAATCAAATGTATATGATTTATAATGGAAAGTGTATTTCTTAAACAACTTGTTGCCTTTACTAGTTCATTTTAAACGGTTGTGTTGTGACAGGAAATTATATTTCTCAATTAATATGCAGTCATAAAATTGCATGTATTATTATAAAATAAGTTGATGCATGTTTTTTTACTAACAAAAGTTCACATGGAGTTTAGCAACACACAACAGAACATATTTAAAGGGGGGGTGAAATGCTCATTTTCACTCAATCTCCTGTTAATCTTGAGTACCTATAGAGTAGTATTGCATCCTTCATATCTCCAAAAAGTCTTTTAGTTTTATTATATTTCTAAGAGAAAATAGGCTGTACCGAGTCTTTCCGGAAAAAAAACGAGCGTCTGGAGGCGGGCCGTGTGGGCGAAGCCAGAGCCATAGAGAGAATCCGTCGATCTGGGCTTTGTTTATAAAACATTCATCGTCGAAATGCAGGGAACAAACAGTCTACACAACTCGTTTCTGCATCCACTGTTCCTAACGCTGGGTTCTTTGGTAAGCTTTCCCTCACCAAAAACACTTTGGAGACACTATGCAGCGCTGCCGATGATTTCCTGTTGAAGCGCGTTGAGGTGCGCGGTCGCGCTTTTCCGGGAGAAATGCTCATATAAGGAGTTCCACTCTGGTCTACGTCATTAGATCCACGGTCAAAAAAAAAAAACAGCCGAAACTTGTACCAACCCGGAAGTAAGATTTTCGGCACAGAAATTCTCCGTTATTCGTCCAAAATATTTTTAAAAAACTTTGGCCATGTTAAGCATGAGAATCCATCTCTTTAACACTGTAAACAACTCTGAATACATGAAACACTATTGTACCCCCCCTTTAAATACCATAGTATTTGCATGGTATTCAAAGGTTCTTCAAAGAATACCTTGGTAATACATTGTCAAAAAAACCTTATATTGCCATGTTTGTGGTTGTTTTAACCGGCTGTTCTCTGTGCAGTGGGGATCTGCAGGTGACTGGCAGCGCCCACTGCACCTTCAACACCTCTCAAAGGGCCGTCGGCAAGGATAATTTCACCCTCATCCCAGAGGGAACTAACGGCACTGAGGAGAGAATGTCCATCATCTGGGACAAGTGTGTGGTGAGAGACGCTTTATCTGCTTTATGTGCTCATATGGTTTGTTACAGATCCAGATTAAACGAGAATTTGCTGTTCAAAATCATTTGTTACTTTTTATGGGCTTATCTTTTTTGATTTATTGCAGCCAAAATGTGTATTTAATAATCAATAGTTTCATCTGATTAGATGAGCCATGTTGCATTGTTTTGATTATTATAAATATAATAATAATTATTGTTATTATTATAAGGTAGCAGGGTATTTACAATAGTTTAATCTGTAAAATTAGATAAGATAAGCCATGTTGCATTTTTTCATTATTATAATCAATATTTTTATAAATAATAAATTACTATTATTATTATAAGGTACATAAATTGTTTTTGTATTCATGTTACCTATCAATCAATAGTTTATTCTCTAAAATCTGATTGGATAAGCCATGTGACATTATTTAAAAAATTATTATAATCAATATTTTTATAAATAATACATTATTATTATTATATGGTACATTTAAAAAAAGTTATTTAGCAATTAGTAGTTTATTCTCTAAAATCCGATTGGATGCGCCATGTTGCATTATTTTGATTATTATAATTATTATTTGTATAAATAAATATTATCATTATAAACAATAATACATGTCAGCATTATTTATATTAATAAAAGGTACTTTTTATTGCATTTATTGAAGTGATATTCTGTTTCATGGCGTGCACAACACACTATACCTATACTTTATAAAAAAAAAAAAAAATCAATGTAACTTTCATTACTGTATCATTCCCGTAACTCGTTTCTGACCTTGTCCTTAAGATGAATGTTCTGCTTCACAGGTGACAGGTAAGATGGATGAAAACCAGTTTGTGTCTGTGACGAGCACCAACGCTGCCAAGATCTTTAACCTGTACCCACGGAAGGGCCGTATCGCCGTGGGCTCTGACGCCGATCTGGTGCTCTGGGACCCCGACTCCACCAAAATCATCTCTGCTAAGAGTCACCACCTGGTGAGAAGAGTTTGGGTGGATAATGTTGGTGGACTGAGAAGAAAGCTTTTGGGGTCTGAATTAGGGCTGCACGATATTGAAGAAAAATGCGATATGTGATAACTCATTAAATAATGCGATACGATAATGCTTAAAGTGTGTAAAATAAACTTAAATTATCTTTAAAATATATTTAAAATTATATAACCTACATACGTGTTTCACATTATTTTTTTGACAAGCAAACATCCCTACAACTTCTGAAAGCACATCGTTAAGGGTTTCAGGTTGGCCTACATTAGGGTTATACAGAACAACAGAAACTTAATAATCAAATGTAAAAATAAACACTTCTTAGTTTTCACTGTATGAATTAAATATATACTGATTCTTATTAAAGCTACAAAAGTATTCAGCCAAGAGCAGCGAGTGATTTTCTCTTTGTCTTTTGTTCATGACCCAAATTATTGTAAGCTGTTGCGATATGCATATTGCGATATATACATTTGCGAAATTTCGATATATTGTGCAGCCCTTGTCTGAATGTTACATTAGTTACATCATCACAGGCTGTTTGTCTGTCTGAGGGCTCTTTAAATGAACCGTAATGTGGGCGACACCATTAGTTCTGGACCAGCTCTGACTCCCATGATCCCCTGCTCTGAGCTGTTTTAATATTCTGCTGACTCGCTCGCTCTGTCCGCTCATGTTTGTCAGCGAGGCCGATCCTGCGGTCTACACTGATTTAATTTGACTGGAATGGGATGCTGATGCGGTCAAATATGGAGAGAGTGAACTATCATGAGGTCACACTCGCTGTCACTGAGCGCTGGTGACCTCTGAACAGTTTACGGTCGGTGGGATTATTTTTGGAAAGAAATGAATACGTTTACTCAGCAAGGATGCATTAAATTGATCAAAAGCGACATTAATAAATGTTACAAAGGATTTCAAATTAAAATAAATTCGACCGATCAAAAAATCCTGAACAAAATGGTTCACGGTTTCCGCAAACGTATTAACTATTTTCAACATTGATAATAATCAAAAATGTTTCTTGAGCCGCAAAATCATCATATTAGAATGATTTCTGAAGGATCATGTGACACTGAAGACTGGAGTAATGATGCTGAAAATTCAGCTTTGATGACAGGAATATATTACAGTTTACAATATATTCACATAGTTATTTCACAATATTACTGTTTTTACTGTATTTTTGATCAAATAAAAGCAGCTTTGGTGAGCAGAAGAGACTTCTTTCAAAAACATTTAAAAATCTTACCAACCCAACCAACCAATTTTTTATAGAAATGACTGAATGTGACTGAAAATATATTTAGTATTGGTCAATATAATATGAATCAATATTACAGATTTAGGAAAAAGTAGTTTTTACATTTATAATTGTTTTTATACAACATTTAAATAGTTTTGCTCAAAAAAATCACTTGAAAATATCTGAAATGAGAAAATGTACAGTACATAATCCATTATATATAATTTGAACATAATTTTGATAAACTCTGTCATGTTGAGTGTGATTTATTCATGAAAATATAATGTTATGATGCCAGACAGAATAAATGCAGCAGCAACACTTTATTTTACACTGTCCTTGTTACATATTTTACATGTACTTACCATAGTAATAACAGTAAAGTATGCATAATTACATGCAGCTAACCCTCAACCAAACCCTAATCCTAAGTAAGTACATGTAGTTAATTAATAATTCTCAGTACTTAAATATATAATTACACTGTAACAATGACACCTTAAAATGAAGTGTAATCCCATAATGTTTTAATATGTAATTGCTTAAGGGGTGTGCTACAGATTCTGTTGAAAGTACACAGACTAGACAGACATTTGTAGAACGTAGTGGATAAAGATCTGAGCGCTTTACCCGTGTTCTGTCGTTCTCAGGCGGTGGAATACAACATCTTTGAGGGGACTGAGGTGCGTGGAGCTCCTCTGGTGGTGATCAGCCAGGGGAAGATCGTCCTAGAGGACGGGAATCTGCACACTACTGAGGGTTCTGGACGCTACATCGCCCGTAAACCCTTCCCAGACTACGTCTACAAGAGGATAAAGGCCCGCAGCAGGGTACATACACATTATATATAAAGAGAGATGCATATACACACATAAAACTCCCAGATGAACTCATCACAAGTGATTAGAGATCATGATTTGGAGTATTTAAGGCGTCTCTCTTCACAGCTTGCTGAGCTGCGCGGAGTCCCGCGAGGTCTATATGACGGCCCCGTGTGTGAGGTCACTGTGACACCTAAGGTCATGACCCCTGTCACTTCTGGTAAGACTTCTCCAATCAAAACTGCTCCTCAACCAGTTCGCAACCTGCACCAGTCTGGATTCAGCCTGTCTGGTGAGAATACAACTAAATGTCCTACACTTAATTTACAACAAAGGGACTTTTCATAATGGCATACTGCCATACTACTATTTTTGTAATGTGCAGTATATATAGCATTTCCTGTCATGTGCAATATACAGTACAACCAGATCACACTGTATCCCACAATGCATTGCGCTCAACATGATCTTCCATTCATTTCCAGTGTGACGAATAAAGCATTAGTAGTCAGGATTTTTTGCATTTCTTTTTGGCTCAATATTTGATCACACTGCCGATTAATTTGACATTTTTACATTAAATTAGATTAAAAATGCATCTTATTTTCATTTATAAGATACAAACTTAGTAATTAGTGTGCTCACATAAAGCACTATATAGCAAATCTCTGATTGTTTATATCCTTGCAAAATGTAAACTGTATTATCGCCCAGCTCTCTATATATAAAGTTGGATATATATGATCCAACACAGTGCAGTCAGATAAAGCATTTTGTACAATATAGCAAATCTCAACTCAAAATCTCAATTTTTTTAATTTCACTGCAAAATGCAACTATAATATCGCCCGGCTCATTATATAAAGTTGGATATAAAAGTACTGTACGTCCAACTTTATCCGCATGCATACAGAAAACTCACGTAGGGTGATATATACTGTACTATACTGTATATTTTAAATGCTTGATTGCCAGTACCGTCACAAAATGTAAACTATATTACCGCCCAGCTGCTGAATGCAACAGTAAGGCATGAAGACATTATATACATTAACATCATGATTTTCTGTAAAGCTGCTTTGAAACAATGTTTTGTGAAAAGCGCTATACAAATAATATTGACATTTGATAACTGTTCAACACTCAATTTTTATTGTTGCATACTCTTTGTTTTATGTGTGCTCCATCTAAGCCCTGTGTTTTTTCTTGCTCTGTTTCACAGGGGCTCAAATTGACGACAACGTCCCTCGTCGTCCCACTCAGCGCATAGTGGCGCCCCCCGGTGGCAGGGCCAACATTACCAACCTGGGATAAAATCATTTACTCCACAGAGAAAAAAAAGAAGGGGTGGGATGGGGGGGGGGGGGGGGGGGGGGGTAAAAGAAACTTGGGCTTTTTCTCCGGGACTGATCCAGTCATCTGGACATGCGTCCCAACAAGCACACCTCCACTTCCGTTCATCCACCCCCAAACCTCATCATTCTAGCGTCCTGTTCTTTGAGTGTGTGCTACTTTGATGAATACGTTTCAGGATGACTTGGCCTTATGCTCTGGAATAGTTGGCATATGTTGCAATGTTCGGAAAACACTATACTAGCATACTAATTTTTCAGTATGTATACTGTTCATAGTATGAGAGTTTTCTGTGTGCGCCGAACGACCTACTACATTTTGCAAAATGTGCAGTATGCAACAGAGCATATTGCACTGTGTACTGTATCCCATAATGCAATGCAACCTTCCATTTCACATGTGACGAATGAACTGGAAATAATAGCATTTGTTTTGTAATTTTCTTCTTTGATCAGTGACTAAATTAGGATTTTTTTTTTGTTTTACATGCAATTAGATTAAAATGCAAAATGAATTATTTATTTCCGCCTTGATAAATGACGTAAACATGCAATGCATGCTTCGAAGAAAGAAAATTTGTGTTTTTTTTGCCAAGTGTTTCTGAAACTTTTCCGGCTAACCAAGTAAGCTGCGTTCAAAGAACAGGAACTAGTACTGTATCCGTCATTTGCCTCCATACTTAAATGTTTTTATTCGTTTGCATTCTGGAAAAGAACGGCACAAAACTCTGTATCGTTTAGTATTAAACGTGCTGTCGCCATTTTGATGATTTGTTGTTTTTCCTTGTAGGAAGAGTCGATGAGTTATTTATTGTTTAGGATGCAAACCACATTTGTATTTTACATTTTTTGCAAAAGTGTCAACTTTTCCACAAAAGCCTGATTTGTTAAACGTTTTTAGAAATGTTGTTTTAAAATGAACTCAATAGTTTGATTCTTTTTGTATGTATGTCATGATTTGGTTTCAGGTCAGTGTTACACCGCTCCCTGAAATCCCTGATGTTTGTCTTCCTCACGTTCTTTGCACTTCTTTATTTTCTCGTTATGTAACTGCAGTTCTTGAGACGTTTTAGAGCAACAACAAACAAAAAAAAAAAAAGAGAGAAAAGCCTAACAGTGGTGTTCTTGGCCGTGGTGCGCAGTCATGTGGGGTTTTGGTGTGATTTGAATTCACTCATTTTTCTCTGTAAATGTCAAACTGTCCGTTCCTACTTTGTCCCACTGTTTACACAAAGGGGGTCTCACCAGAAAGAATAGGCCCTACAACAATACAAGTGGAAAATAATAGAAAACCCCCTGGGCGAACAGTAGATCGAGAGAGAGCTGCTGTTTTTCACCCTTTCATTTGAGTTTAGGATGAAGGCGGTCACCATAGCAATGGTCCCGATCGCTCGGCATGGATGCTGATTCGATACGACAGCCATGCCGTGTTGGAGCATTGCCCTGGTAGCCTCTTCTCACCGGGGGTTTAATTCGTACCCGTTTCTTGTGACGTCACAGCCACAACCCCTTTACCGTGAGGACATTTTGAAGGTTGCAGTGACTCTGTCTCTCAAACGGATCGTCCGGCATGCGTAAGGTTGATCAGTGTTAGTCTGAGTTAAACGTTTGGTCACAATGATTTTCTTACGTTGCAGTTCTGCTTTGTTTTTATAAATCGTCTTGCCTGCCTATTCACCAAGTGATACAGTTCTTGATTAATGTCTGTGAGTGTTATGACAAGCTGAACATTTCTCATGGAAGATATGTACAGAATTCATCATTCTTCATGTCTTTGATTGTTACAATAAAATGCAGTTGTTGAACAAAACCTGTACAGCTTGTCCATTGTCTAACACATTATTTACATACATGAAGTATTTGTACTTCAGTTTTTTTAAATCTTTGTTTTGAGACAGCTTTCATATCATACGCATACTGATTTTTATGAATTACCCTGTGCCTGGGGTTTTAATTAAGAAAAGTCATGTTGTGATCTCGCATTTGTGAGATGTTTTGATACTGTTTTCACTCCATATTTTACAATTATGCTGATAGATGATAGATAGATAGATAGATAGATAGATAGATAGATAGATAGATAGATAGATAGATAGATAGATACCAGTTAAATCGCATACTCTCTTGAGTAGGTAGTTCCTTCATGACCGATAATAAAAAGTGTTCTATGTAGTATGAATGTTTACTAGATACGCCATGTTGTCATTATCATGTGATTTACCAGCATCAGTTGCGTCACTTCAGTGCCATTCACAAATCATTGTAGGCTATGCGCACTTCAGAATCTAGCCAAAGTAGTAGGTCATCCGAGGGCTGTTTGACTACTCTTACTTCTTTTGTCACATACTGTTTTTCGCCTACAATATAGTAGGGAAGTATGCGATTTTGAATGCAGCCTTCAAGTATCGACATTATTGGCCACCTGATCACTCACCTGTTCATTTCACTTCCAGTCTCCTGAGATGCCTTCATCTGATCGATTTTTGAAGGCAGCAAAGTCTCCATCACTGCCTTTGATATCCCACGATCTAGTGCTTTCCATTCTGTTAGAGTTTAGCTAGAAAAATAAAGATGGCGTCTGAAAGTTGCGGCTGGTGGTCGGTTTGTGTGTAAGTACATTTTTGATCAACGTTTTCCACTTATGATGTCATTTGCGCAAAATGAATTATAGTAATTAAACATTCACCAGCTCGCTCTATTTTGCTGTAGCCTAGATATTAAACCATTACACTCTGCAATCATTTTCGAGAGGAACCTCTGTGCGCAAACACTGCCTGCAAAGTCATTACCTGATAAGGCAGCGAGCGAGGGAACAAGTCAGCAGCTCTATAACCAACTCTCCTGTCATTTTATTTTTTATTTTACTTTATTTATTATTAGGCCTCTTTAGTTGGTCTTGTTTCACCTTTTTCTCCACTTTCACAGTCTTTCTCAACCCCGTAGGCTCACCAACAGTGCACATTTTGGATGCGTCGATTTCTGGTCTTGAACTCTTTACTAACGATCTGATGAGTTGAATCAGGTGTGTTTGGTTGGGAAGAGTTGGAAAACAATAGGTTACTGTCGTAACCCCGGTTCTCTGAAACATCGAGTGGAGAGATCCACCTATGGGAAGGGCATCCGTACCTGACCTCTGCAGAAGCATCCAATTGCACCAAGTCTGGCTAGACAGACAGAAGCGCGCAGCCAATGCCCGGTAAGGCCACACCCCTTACCTAGGCATATAACTTCTCCGCGCGCTGCTATTCCTCAGTAAGTATATTCGCTTCTCGTGCGGCAAGCGGGGCAACGCTGGTGGATCTCTCCACTCGATGTTTCAGAGAACCGGGGTTACGACAGTAACCTATTGTTCTCTTTCATCATCTCGTTTCGAGATCCACCTATGGGAGAGACATGGACAGCTCCCCGATTGCCCAATACACTCACAGTGAGGTTCTGAAGGCCAGAGAAGGACGGTCACCTCAGAGAGGCAGTGCCTGACACGTCCCACAAACATGACCCTGCAAGGGTGATGCCACGCTAAACTGCTGTGGACAAGCAGGGCATGAAACATGCATGAGACACATACATGATAATGGCCCCCACACCACCAATGCACATGGCTAAACCCAAGAAGGAATGCGAATGCTTGGTAACAGGAATGAACATGGCCAGCCGGCCTATTCACTCCTTGTTGGTTAACCCAACGGGGCTGTGGGAAAGGGCTAAGAGGACCCTACCCCTAGGACCGAGTGTGCCACCGAGGTTCTGGTGACATCCAACCGGTAGTAACGCTCAAAGGTATGAGGAGAGGCCCAACTGGCCGCGGAGCAGATGTCCTGCAGTGGCACTCCCCTGAACAAAGCCCAAGAGGGGGCTAAGCCCCTTGTGGAATGAGCTCTGATGCCCCCTAGGGGCTGCACTCCCTTTGCTTCATAAGCCATAGTATAGCGTCCACAAGCCAATGTTAGAGGCACTGCTTTGAAATGGGACTCCCCTTTGTGCGGGGGGAGCCCTTGAAACAAAGAGCTCTTGCGGAAAGCACTGGTCCTGGTCATATGCTTGCAGAGCACGGACGAGACACAGAGCATTCAGCCCCTGATCCTCCGGGGAGGCAAAAAGGTGGAGGGTGAAAAGCGGATAGCTCCAAAACCTCTGAAGTGAACGCAGGGAAGCATTTCGGCATGACGGCCGGGTTAGGCTTAAGGGAAACCCTATCTCCACTTAGGGAGAATTTGGCACGAGGGGTGAACCAAGAGTGCATATAGCTCACTGACCCGTTTAGCAGATGCCAAGGCCAAGAGCAAAGCTGTCTTGAGGGACAGCAGCTTAAGGGAAATACTCCCCAGAGGCTCAAAAAATACAGAGGCCGTGCTTCCAGCACCATGGAGAGGTCCCACTCTGGAACAGATCTCCTGATGACCAGCAAAGAGCGGCGTGCACCCTTCATAAAACTGCGGGTTAGAGGGTGTGACGGTGGAGCCCACAAAACCCACATGATAGGCTGAAATCGCAGCCAGGTAGACCTTAATGGTGGAAAAGAACCTGCCTCTTTCCATAAGGTCTTGCATGAAACACAAAATATCAGGCACCGAGCACTGATAAAATGTGAGACCACGCCCATCACACCACCCTTTGAACACTTACCACTTACAGCCATTTAGGGATCGTGTGGAAACGGCCCTGGCATTCTGAGTAGTGGCGATTACACAAGGCGGGAGCCCCAGTGCATTTAGGTTCGTCCTCTCACGGGCCAGGCCCAGAGGGCCACCCTATCCGGGTGGGGGTGGTAAATCTCACCTTTAGCTTGGGACAGTATGTCCGTGCGAGGGGGGAGGCGCCATGGCTCGGCGTATAACAGAGGGATTATCTCTGCCAGCCACGGGGCTTTGGGCCACCTGGGTGCTATCAGAATGAGAGACAGGCTGTGCTCTCTCACCCTGGCCAGTGTGAAATTATCAGGCACAGGGGAGAAAAAGTATACAGCTGCACTTTGGGCCATGGGTGGGCCAGTGTGTCTGCCCCGAGGGGCGCGTCCATGTCCTTTAGCGAGAAGCACATAGGACAATGGTGGTTTTCGCGCAAGGCGAAAAGATCTATGGCTGCCTGTCCAAATCTCATCCATAGCATCTTCACTATCTGCGGGTGAAGACGCCAATCCCGTAGATTGGGTTTCCCCTCTATAGCAGATCCGCGCCTCTGTTCAGAATGCCCAGAACATGAGTCACGCGTAATGACAGAAAAACCCGTCTGCTCCACATCAAAAGCCTGTAAGCTAGAGCGTGGAGTTTCGACGAGCGCATGCCACCCTGACGGTTGGTATAAGCCACTGCCATGGTATTATCGCACCGTACTAGAACGGGATGTCCCTGCAGGCGAGGCAGAAAATGATTCAGAGCTTTCCAAATGGTAAAAGCTCTAAATAGTAAATGTGCGCTGAACGTAGTCTGCTCAGCCACAGACCGTTCAGCATTCTGCCATCCTGGGTGGTTCCCCAGCCTGTTAAGGTATTATCTGTCGTCACAACTTTACGCATCGTAACTGTCCCAAGGGGGGTTCCCCGTGCATAAAAGTTCTCGCTCTCCCAATGGCGCAGGGCCGCCGAGCAGGCACGGCTCACCGTTACAGAGCGGCAGAGATTGTGAATCGGGCTGAAATGTAGTGACAAAACCCATTTCGTGAACGCTCTCATTCTCAGGAGACCCATTGGCACAACTTGGATAGATGAAGCCATGAGACCCTGCAGCCTGAGGCATGTGCGATATTGTACTCTCGCCCCTTCTCTGAACTGAGACAGACAGTCCATCAGTGAGCGAACGCACTCTTGAGAGAGACGCGCTCGCATGGAGACTGAGTTCAATTCCAAGCCCAGGAAAATGACATTCTGACTGGGAGTCAGATTGCTTTTGCTCGCATTCACCTTGAACCCGAGGGATGTGATGTGCGCGAGCACCCGGCCGGTGTCCAGCGACACCTTCTCCTTCGATTTGGCTATGATGAGCCAATCGTATATGTAAATCAGAATTCTCAGCCCTGATAGTCTCAGGGGCGCCACGCCCGCCTCCGCACACAGACAGAAAGTTCGGGGACTCAAATTGCGCCCGAACGGAAGAACTGTGAATTCGTAACAAATGCCTTGGTAGGCGAAACGAAGATATTTCCTGTGTGGAGGGTAGATGCTTATGTGAAAGAAAGCATCTTTCTGATCGACTGATGTGAACCAGTCGTTCTGCTTTATGGCACGGGCGAGAGAGCCTTGTGTCACATTCTGAAATTGTATTTAGACAAATGTTTGTTCAACACTTGAAGGTCCAATATAGGGCGGGGGGCGCCACGCCTTTTAGATAATGAAAATACCAGGAATAAAAACCATGGTTTATCAGATTGGGTGGCACCATCTGAATCGCTCCCTTGTTTAGGAGGGAGGAAATTTCCTCTTTCAGAATGTGTGAGGCGTTTTCTTCTGTGTGAGAAGAGAGAACACCGGTGAAAAGCGGAGGTTATATTGCAAACTGCAGCCTGTATCCCTGGGTTACGGTACGCAAAACCCACTTGTGCGCTGAAGCGGCTTGCCAAGCCGCTTCGTGACTCGAGAGCGCCCCCGCTCGGACCGGAGCGGGGCTGCATGGGCCCCGCTGGTTCATTTGTGATGCAAAGGCGCCATCTAGTGGGCACACTAGAGGCGACATGCAGGGGTTTAGAGGGATTTCCTCTCTCTGCAGTGAGACGTTTTCTCTGCAGAGAGAGGTCTTCTTTCCAAAACGTATTCATTTGATTTGTAACTTTGTGTGTTTTGTGTTGGGCAAACACTGGGGCTGAAAGCCTTTATTGACAGAGTGAAGGGGACATAGTGTGGTGTCCACTGTGCTAAACTTTCCCTCACAAAGTGCCCCCTGATTTTTAAGTGGGGGGAAAACACACATCACCTGAACACATGAACTGGGCAGTCTCAAGTGCAGGCAGAAAAATAATATCCGCGGAGAGAGATACTCTCTCTGTAACGGATTTATTTAATTTGTTTGTTTTAAAGTGTTATTTAGTTATGTGTGTGTTTTGTGTTGGGGAACACAGGGGCCGAAGCCTTCCACACACAACGCCCACTAAAAACACATGAGCTGGGCAGCCACAACTGAGCTGTGTGAGCCGAGCTGGTTGATTTGTGAGGCAATGGCGCCCTCTTGTGGACAGACTCAGGGCGACATGCATGGGATCAGAGAGATTTGTTCTCTATGTTGGCAGATATATAAATCTGCACGAATTCATTTGATTCGTTTGTTAAATGTGTTGTTTAGTAATGTGTGTGTTTTGTGTTGGGTAACACAGGGGCAGAAGCCTTCCACACGTAACGTCCACTAAAACACATGAGCTGGGCAGCCACAACTGAGCTGTGTGAGCCGAGCTGGTTGATTTGTGAGGCAATGGCGCCCTCCTGTGGACAGACTCAGGGCGACATGCATGGGATCAGAGAGATTTGCTCTCTATGTTGGCAGATATATAAATCTGCACGACTTCATTTGATTCGTTTGTTAAATATGTTGTTTAGTAATGTGTGTGTTTTGTGTTGGGAAAACACTGGGGCCGAAGCCTTTAATAACTGGGTGAGGGGAACCAAGTGCGTGCGGTGTGGTTACACTGTACTTTCCTCACGACAGCATCACTAAACACACGGGCTGGGCAGCCACGAGACGGGATTAACCGACCGTCCGCGGGAGACCCTGTGTCTTTTGGACAGGGGTTCCGGGACCGGGAGAGAATCCGGAGGGCTCGTGGCCCGTGAAAGCGGGCTCGATACTCCCAACGGTCGAACAACAGGCAGGCCGCTTGCGTTCGGGGCCGCCTTCCTAGGAAGGCATAAATTGAAAGCCTCAACACGTAGTCGTAACACATAAAGGCCCGTAAGACCGTGTTAACAGCCGTGCTATGAGCTTCGCGAACGCTGGAAAAAACGTTTTTAAGAGTTGTTTCCACCTCTGGGGCTGGCCACACAATGTTGAGACGAACGGCCACTCGCTCACAACTACAGGAGGATGTAACTTTACTGAGGCAAAGCCGCGTGAGCGCTAGCCTAGTGAACGTTAAAAGGACCGCGTCATCCCCGTCATCGGAACCGGCCGGTTCGTCAACGAGAGTGAGGTTTTCCCGCGAATATGTCCTCTTCAGGGAATGCGGATTGGGCTGATGTCAGCTCAAATATTTTATTAGAGAGGTGGCGCTCCGGGAGTCCCCCGGTAGCGCGTCATCATCACCGTGTCCTCCATCCGAGTCAGAAAGGCCGAGCACGGCGCGCTGGGTCGTGCAACTAAAAGCCGGCTTAGTAAAAGCTAACGTTACATGGACAGCAATTACAATGACCGCAATTCTCCGGGTTCTTCAAAGCTTCTTGAGCGTGTAAAGCCCAAGCAGACGGCGCAGAAGGAGAGGGTCCTTAGCGGCGATGAGAGAACCACACGCGGCCAGGCAGGCTCGTCGTGATAGGCTGTTCCCCGGAGAAGCGGCGGTTAGACGGTCACATAGCCATGGGTGGGCCAGCGGTGAAGAACTCTGAAAAATCTGTGGCGGGCAGCCATGTAAGGAGGAGCAGGTGAAGGACAGCGAGAGCGCGGGCGGCTCCGGATGCAAAAAAAAACACAGCGGATAGGCTGAAGAAACGACTGTCACTCACGTCTGGCGGAGGCTGATCAGGCGATATGTCCTCCTGAAGACTCGAAAGTGAGCAGCGTAACGTTAATCCAACCGAACTGTGTCAGTGCAGAGATCGCGAGAAGCAAATGTCAACTGAGGAATAGCAGCGCGCGGAGAAGTTATATGCCTAGGTAAGGGGTGTGGCCTTACCGGGCATTGGCTGCGCGCTTCTGTCTGTCTAGCCAGACTTGGTGCAATTGGATGCTTCTGCAGAGGTCAGGTACGGATGCCCTTCCCATAGGTGGATCTCGAAACGAGATGATGAAAGAGAACCTGTAGTGTTGGTGTGCCTCCTGTAACAGGGTTGAGAATACTGATCTACAGCACACTGACAATGCTGTCAAGTCAACATTACAATGTCTTCTATAGTCTGGATATTCAGAGCATATATAATACAAAAAATGACAGCCAAAGTGTTGACACTCTGTGTGTTATACTCGCATTAGAACAGTAGGAGGTGTGGTATGTCAGAAAAAGAGCCATACACTTCCTTCACATCTGGCGTGTGGATCATTATAAAAATACACAACCAATTATGAGTGGATAAACAATCAACACTTAAAAAATAGTCAAATCAATTCAACCTAAATACATTTACACCTACAAAACTAATTTGTATTAAATCAGGTAGAAATAGCTCTTTGAAGGAAACAATTACAGGCTGCCAATTTTGACAATGCATGTATCAAATGAATACCATATTCATAAATCATGATATTCACATGCTACTTCAAAGAATATGGTATTATCATTTTCTAAAAACCATTGCATTGTCACAGCACATGTCCAAATAACATATTACCATTGTTCAAAAAGCTATGATTTTAACATAGTAGCCTACATGTACAAAATGACCACTTGTTAGACAAAGTTGTCTTTAAAATTGTGATAATGAGTACTTTTGGTACATTTTGCTCTTGTGTGCTCAATTGAAGGCACTTTGCAAAGGGAGAGTGAAGGGGCACGAGGGGATTTCAGCCTCCCACATAAGAGGGCATCAGAAAAGTGATGCAAATGTACATGAGCTCCCATTTAAAGTTCCTGTCGGGTGATGTTGAGCAGGCGCTGTCTTCCCCCGCAGCTCCAGGACTACAACACTAATGACCCTGACAGGTCTTTAAATTCTCCTCCGCTGTCCTGCGGCAAAAGCCGCTATAGATCATTACATGATGGGCTATTGTCTGATCTTCTGCATACAATACTCATTTATTAGCAGTGGAGGTGGGTGTAAGCCAGGAACTTTTCTTCAAAACGAGGGGCCGCGTTTGCCCCCAGAACTGATGTTTAAGAGCTTTTTTTACCTTTAATGAGGATCGTTTTGTCCTTGAGCCATTTTTCTAACATTCATGTTGTCCATTTCATACTGAATTGCAATTCATTAAATTCTGAATGTGAACCATGTCTGACTGTTAATTAGCCTACACTGTAAATGATTTATCAAATTTGTAAATAAAAGAGATTTTTATATTGGAGTATATTTTGCAAACTAAAAGTCTTTCTACTTCAAACTTTTACGTTTAATTTAGTGTGTTAGTCTACTAGCTGTTTCTTTGTAATTATTTGTGATTTTTCTGAATTATATAAATAAATCAAAGATTTTTGTAGTATTTATTGTAGTTCTTAAAAAAAAAAAAAAAACTTTCACTCAAAAGTTCTACATTTCGGAATTATTTGCGCTGTGAAAGAGAAAATTGTTTCAAAGTAAATCCAAAACTTTTTTTATCTATTTTAAATAATAATGCACCATATTAGTAAGTGGGTTTTATATAGGCTAGTTGTGAGGCAGATGCATTATAATGATAAATAATGATAATAATTGTTCAACATTTTCTATAGACCACAGCTGAGAAGAGAGAGTAACGCTGATTTAGATTTGCATTTTCCATAAGAAATCTGGTGTATGGTAACCACCACATGTGTGGCCGAACAATCATTTGCAAGGATAAATCTTTGACTTCAGTAATGTGCATGTTGAGGTTGATATATACAAACATAGATTTGTAGCCTACACATAAATCACACCATTCGCAGAGCCCATGATCATCATCATGGAGGTAAATGGTGCTCTGGGGTCTAAACACACAATCCCTCGAGCGAGGGCTGGAATTTTAGGCAGAGATTGTCATGTTGCCATGTTTCTGTGGGCGATGGCTTTCTCATGTGCTCTATGTTTGGAGCGGATCTCACGAAGGCCTGAATGAAGCGTATCTCAGTCCCGTGAGAATGCCGCGTTACCCAGACCCAGGAAATGTGCAACCTTGGTGTGTCAGACCAATGACAAATTCAAGACAGACTTGCATGAGGGAAAAGATAAGAAAAAAATTCCCTGCTTTCCCTTAAGATATGCAGACAGATTTATATTGGGCTGTTTTATTGGTCCCCTTCTTAAGAGACTTTTTATTACCCTTACGAAAGTTAACCGGTTTTACTACAAATAAAACAAATCAAAAACATAAGGCAGAGTTTAACCATGGTAACCACAAATTAACAATAGTTTAACCTATTAAAACTGTGGGTAATCAATCTGCCCCCCCCCCCCCCAAAAAAAAAAAACATGATTACTACAATTTTACCATAATAAAGCCATGGTTAATTTTTATAAAACGTTTATTTAATTAATCCAAAACACGTAGATTAGAATTCAATTTCTTTTGCATGTCCACATATACAAAGTGGATTTTCCGTGAACTAGTTAATGTGCTGATTTTAAAAAATAATAATTAAATAAATAAATAAATAAAAATCACACAAAGATTTCAGAAGACCATAAGTCATATGTGTATGTCCCATGCACTTGTTATTAGCGACACCGTTGGCCGTTAAGTGAACTGCAGTCAACAACTCACTACTCGTGGCGTGCTCGCAGTTTCGCACTCGTCCACACGTAACGTACAAGAGACTGAAACGTGTCCACGGTGAAGACTTTTTTTTTTTTCGCTAAGAGTAAAAAGAAGTTGGAAATAAATAGCCTACCTGTGCGGCGATATACATTTAACGAACATCCAGACGGCGCCCGCGCTGCTGACAGTGACGTTTAGATGAATATGTAAATGTGCTGCACAGGCTTTCCTCTCAATAACATAATCACAGGACAAATATAACAGCAGTGAAGAAAACATTTGATCGTAGCGATGTGGATGTTTGCACCAGCTCTGCACCGGCATCATGTCGAGAGATGAGGTAATTAAAATTACTCTGTTATGATAGATTGATTATAAATAGAATATATAGATCTGGCTGTGTGAAACTACAGTTTGAATGAATATTTTTTCTTTGCACGACACATGACAGTACAGCACAGCTCTTTTGTCATAATGAACAACATTCATTTCACGCGCCATTGAACGGAATTGATTCTCGCGGGAGCGCTCCCAACTGTCACAATATTTTGATTTTCCCGGCAAAAACGTTCTGAGTTCTACAGGGCCTGATACCACAACTTCTTAGGTTGTGCTACAGGCTTTCATTGACAACATAGGACGTTGGTGAAGGTCTCGTTTTTTAAGTTCTTTACAAGCTGTTCGCACATTGGCAATAGGCTAAAAAGATTAATACATGAAAACATTTACATATAGCCTCTTTAACGTCTATGGAACCTGGAAGGTTCTTTGTGATTAAATAAAAAGGTTATTCAGACTGTTCTTCTCTCTAAGAAAACTTCCTAACTTTAGTAATGTTGCTGTTTGAGCATAAACAACATCTGCAAAGTTACAATGCTCAAAGTTCAAAGCAAAGGGAGATATTTGCTTTTAAAGAAATTGCTTTTTAAGGACATTTCTCCCGGGTTAGTGACATCACCAACCCTAGAATTTACATAAACCCCGATTGGGTTCAGCGAAACTGAACACGATTTATAGATTATCAAGACAGAATATGCTAATCAGTGACTAAGATAACTAACGTTATACATCAGCTACATACATTCATCAACTAACCATTCAGAGATGTCTTGTTGCATTCTACATGTTGTCACTTCTTCTTGAGTCTCTCCATCATTGACTCCGTTGACATCATCTGACTCCGGGTTGAACATATAAGGCTAAAAGTTTTTGAAATTTTCAGTGCATGTCTGTGTGAGGTAAAATGACACAAGCTGTTGAAGCTCCGCCCCCTGTGCCGGGAGCAGCAGCTCATTTGCATTTAAAGGGACACAAAAACTGTGTGTTTTTGCTCACCCTAAAAAAGTGACAACTTTAACATGCTATGTAAAAATATATGTGGGGTATTTTGAGCTAAAACTTCACATACACACTCTGGGGACATCAAAGACACATTTTACATCTTGTGAAAAGGGCATTATACCACCCCTTTAACTGAAATTCTCTTTATGCAAGTAAAAATGGTTGATCTTAAAATCTTAAAAAGCTTTAATCTTAAAAATAAATCTTAAAAATAAAACTACTTTTTTTTTTTGCAGAGATGCAATAGCTCTATGAAAAAATTTCCAAAAGCAGTTTTATTTTTAAGATTGTAGACCTACTTTTATGATGCTTGAACTTGAAGTCAACAAGAAGTCAAATGAGCAAATTTACACTCTTAATAAACATTTCTGGTCTCATTGTGGATGGATCTTCCATGCACATTATTCCAAATTTAAAATATACCCAGACAGCAACATGTTGACCCAGATCCAACCCACATCTAGGCCTTGTGGAATCCACGTGTAGATGTGGGCCGGATCTGGGCCAACACTATGTTGCTGTCTGAGTAGGCCTATATATCCTTTCATTGAATGTTGTGTTTTACTCATAAGTTGTTAAGGAATTTGAAAGGGTCTCGAATGACATTTATTGTTGACTTTGGTGCCTTTGGACTTTTATCGAATGCAATGGAGTAATCATAGATGGCCACCACTGAAAGAGGAGTTGACAGGGATAGTATGACATGGATTAGAAAGTCTCTGTCTGTAATCAAGATGGCGCCGGGCTGTTTGCTGGCTGGCCGTCGGATTTCATCCATGCCATTTGTTCTATATGGGCGATTTAGGGGGGGGGTGTTAGAAACCACCGCTGTACTCGCCTACGATCGTCAAGCCCTTCTCGATTTACGTCTCTCTTCGGCGGACTGCTGCAGACGCATCCCTATTGAGGATCACTTCTTTAACTCACAGGCTTCCTCTATCTTTCCTGTGATCAACTGTTACTCGACGGGCTGCTGTCTTCAACGTAAAAAGCGTGTCAGAAAATGAGGAAAGCGCAGTGGACTTCTTGTTAGGCTAAAGAGATGCGGGGCTTCATTGCCACGGTTTATACGCGCCTGGCCCGAAAGCTATTGGCTGCCTAAACATAACCATGTGTCGGAGTTATACCGGTCTTGTTCCAGTCTTTCCAGACTCGACGACCCCCTTTCGCCAATCATCAAGACAACGCTGCGTCAAGAGAGATGTCGACTTTCGAAACCTTTGCACTTTGGATACGTCAAACCACCTGCTACACTGTAAAAACTAAAGGAGCCTCAAGTATCCTGTTGGATACTCAAGGAACTTCAAAATGTAATTTTGGTGCCTCAAAGCTCTTTTTCCTATAGTAGGGTTACTGGAGGAGCATTGACAATCTTTGAGGTTCTTGCTGGAACTTATGGGATCCTTTAAGCACTTTGTATTTACTTCAGAGGTTCTGGAGTCACCTTTTCATTACCATGAGACCTCGAAGTGCTTTGGGGGAAAATAGAGGAACTTAAATGCGATAAAAGGGTTATTGGAAGATCTTTTAACATTTAAGTGGTTCCTGGAAGATCTCTTATGTTAAAGCCAGCATCTGGAGGAACCCAATGGTTCAGTGAGGCCCGAATTAGATTATTATTCTATTATTATTATTATTATCCTATTATTATTATAGGCTACTTAAGTTTGATTCAGTATACCCAGGTGAAAAAGACGTACTATTAAATGTATTAAAAATGTACTTGAGTGTGTTTTTAGTAGACCTACAATACAAATATAGCCTACTTTAATGCATTTTTATTATTATTATTATTATTATTATAGGCAAGTTTGATTCAGTATACATACCCAGGTGAAAAAGATGTACTATTATATGTATTAAAAATGTACTTGAGTGTGTTTTTAGTAGACCTACAATACAAATATACTTTAATGCATTTTTAATACATTTAACAGTAACTATAGTCTTTTTCACTTGGGTAGCTTACATATATTTAGTATAGGCCTATTTTATTAAGTCATTTAAACCTTAAACAACAACACTAAATAATAATAATATTATATGAAGAAGAAAAAGCAGGAGGAGAAAAGTATTATTCTGTCACAAAACTGCTGCTATTCCTCTGCTGTCGTCACTTCAGTGATCCTCGCGCTGCTCGCGCGCACCAAAGCTCAGCTGATCGTCATCAGGAAAGTAACGGCTCTCCTCATCAAAGCTTCCGCCGTTTATTCGGCTCTCCATTACAAGGTTTGTAAACTCGCCAAATAAATATAAATACAGAGTCTACTCACTATATATTTAAACACACATATAACGTTATATAAACTAAATTTATTATACATTACTACGTTTTTACAGTGTTTACCACTCGTTTATTGCACAGTATCTGGTATGAAGGTTTTAGCCGCGATGCTAACTAACTTATGTTGATCTAATGAACAAATGGAAATGATTGACTTATTGTCTTAGATTGATTTAGTCATTCAATTCAACATATTTTGTACAACTGTGTCTTCAAATTGCTGATATAGCCTAACTAATTTAGAAAATTCTCTGATTCTTGGCGTTTGTTATGAATAACAAAAACAGGTTATAGTTTGCTCTGTTTTTGTTTAGCCTAACTTTACTTACTACAGGTGCCCTCATTCTCTCAAATACCATTTTAAAGCCATTTACTGGTCAATAAATATTATGTTGTGAATAATCAGCTTTGTTCTTTTGTTTCCCCAGAACAACCATTACATTTCTAAAATAATCTGAACATTTCAGTGGCAACATTGAATTACAGTAAGTTACCTGCACCACATGCAAGTACTTTATTACTATGAACTTTCTCTGTGTGAAATTGTATTGTTTGACTGTGTACTTGTGTTTTTTAATCAGTTATTCTCTGAAAATCTTTTCTCATGATCTCAAATCTCATTCATGTTACTCAGAAAAATAATATCACAGGTTTGATTCACAAAAAATGCTATAGACATTTTAACTCTGAATTATAACTTCAAGTTTAGTCTTTTTTGACAAAAAAATAAATAAATAGGAAAAAGCAATTAGGCTTCAGAAGACTTGCAACACAACCCATAACACATGAGTTGTGAACTCATTGATTATTTTTAGGATCTTTTCTGGGACATTTTTGGAGCTTAACCATTTTTATATAAATTGTTGCATTGAATTGAACTAGACAAGAGTACATAAGAATGGTTTCATGAATGATTTACACATTTGTTTTCTGCTTGTGTTTCATGCAGTGTAAGCGATCGGTGACTGGGGTTGCATTATGCCTGAGATCTGCTTTTGGGTTCCACAGACAGAAAGTCAAACAGGTTTGGAACGTCACAAGGCTGAGGAAATTATTTAAATTTCACAACTATCACTTTAATAACATTACTAACAGTAAATTTTGTACTTTGCAGGGATCTCGGTAAGCTGAAATACAAGTTTGACCAAGAATAAAAATCCTCCTGTAGACCTGAAAATCATCGAAGTGCCTGGACCATCCACCAGAAAAGAGGAAAAACAAACGGAAAACGATGCTGTACCTTTTCACTTTTCTAACTCATTAAGTATCTCACACCAACTTGGTCCCATAGTGACATTTTTGACCACAAACAAAATTGCTGATCGTGTGAATTCATATTGAAATGACTGAATTCACCAGTGAACATTCACAGAACAACAGATCATTTTACTGCACCTTAACTCTGTTTCGGGTCGAAGCCTCTACTTCTACTTCCTCTATCTTGTTTCATGAGAATACTCAACAACCATTTATGAACACTGTTGATTCAAGTCACACATTTAAGCTTTTCAAAAGCCATAGTGTACATTACAGTCTCCAGTCTAATGGCATCCCAGACTTAAACATTTTATGATTCAAAATAGCTGAATAACTAACCATCAGAGATTTCAGTATAGAGATAAAGGTTACAGCACAATGAGTGTATATTAGCACTGTTGTTTGTTTTTGGCATCTGATAGAGCTTTTGGACTTGGAAACAGTGATGTCAGACTAACCATCGTACTGAAACACAAATGTTTTAAATTAGTTCATTTTTAATTAGTTCAAATGTAATTTTTTTACATTGATTTATTTAGTGGAACATATGTGTTTCCATGCATTTTGTTGAGATGTCTTTTCTTGTTTATCTATTGTATATACATGGTTGATTATTCATGTTGCTTATGTATTATACTATTTTTTTGTGTAGTCATTGATATTAATCTGTAGTTAGCTTTTTTCCCCATGTGCATGGAAGTGTATGTATAAAAATGAATATCAAATATGTAATAAACAATTCTTATTTTGTATTTGGTTCAATTTGTTTATTATAATAGAAGTCAAAGGTAACCATAGTAACAACATGAAATTAAATATTAAAAAAAAAAATGAAATTTGGTTCCTGGAGGCACCCAAAGTGGTTCCACACAGTGCCTAATATAAGAGTTCCTCAGGAAACCTGTGTGGTTCCTCAGAGAACCGGCCCTTTTTAAAGGGTGCCTAGAGGATCTACAGACGGTTCCGCCGGTGTGGCGAAGTGAAGAACCCCAAAAGGTTCCTCCAGGCACCTTTTATTTTTACAGTGTATGCTCACGGACACCGGTCCACGACATGTGAAACTGGCGCTGGTAAACGTGAGATCCATCTGTAACAAATCGTTTGTTTTAAAAGGATTTTTTTACATCTCATGACTTGGACTTCTTATTTTTGACGGAAACCTGGTTAAATGCTGGTGAGTTGGATTCATTGACAGACTTATCTCCAGTTGATTGTGACTATTTCAACTTTCCCAGATTAGTGGGCCGTGGTGGAGGCGTGGCTACGGTTTTCAAAAAACGCTTTAAGTGTAGACTCTTGCCTTCCACACAATATCGTACATTTGAATTACAATTATTTACAATTCAACTGCCCGGCCCAGTGACTTGTGCCCTTATTTATAGACCACAAAAATATAATAAGGACTTTATGCAGGAATTCGGGACTTTTCTGTCTAATATAGTCCCTACTGTGGATAAATAGGGTGATTTTAATATCCATGTCTGTTGCCCTTGCCATCACTTTGTGAAGCAATTTCTACAACTCATTGACTCATTTGACCTCCTTAAACATATCAACGGCCCTACACACGAACACGGACATACCATTGATTTTGTTCTAACTTACGGCCTTTCAGTATGTAACGTTGATATTAAGCAAAGCTGCCTGTCGGATCATATGTCTGTCATGTTTAATATAATAGTTCCATATCTACCTCAGTCCTAACGATCAGAAGGATGTGCATTATTCTCGTGTGATAATTCCCTCAACTGTAAAGGAGTTTTCTAATGCCTATGCACTTTAACGAGGTCTGTTTTTGAAGCTCCATCGCATAGCCTCAACACTGAGGAAATTACTATGTTGTTTAATGAGACGTACAAATATTCTAGACTCACTTGCACCACTAAAATCAAAGGTTTCTAAACGTAGCTCACGTCCATGGTTCAACCCCCATACCCGGGCTCTCAGGCAGGAGTGCCGTAAAGTAGAACATAAATGGAAAAAAGATAGGCTGTCTCCTTGGAGATTTTCAAGAACCGTCTGTCTACCTATCAAAAATTGAATATCTCTCAGATTTCAACTAAAAATTCACATAATCCAAAAGTACTGTTTAATACTTTGGATAAAGTGGTTAACCCTAAGCCTTCTTCACATCCAGATGCTACGGTCCATCCACTTGATAAGTCCTGTTCCAACCTTGTTAAGTGTCTCGATGATGTAAAGTGCTGGATGGCTAAGAATTTTCTCCACTTAAATGAGAGCAAAACTGATGTTGTTGTTTTTGGTCCTCTTAGCTCTTCCCCACTTATCTCTAGATACTTCACCCATGCACAAAAAATCTGGGTGTATTTTTTGACTCTGAATTGAATTTTGTAAAACAAGTTAGTGCTGTGGTCAAAACTAGTTTTACTGATACTTCATTCAATGTGTAATGTCACCAAGTTAGATAAATGCTTTTATATATTGCAGAACAGAAAGCAGAAAAAGAGAAACATTATCTTAAAATCGTCTCGCCACCTGAGGTTATAACTATAGCTCCCATACAAGGACGCAATAATAGCAAGATAACGTTAGCTTCGCATTTCCCAGTGAGCATAAACAACGGCGGCGGCGTAAACAAATTTAGTCAAAGTTGTTAATAGCCTATTTGAACATTCAAATTCAAACAGTGGGTGAAAACAATCATTCACACAAATTGCCGTCCTACTGTGAATTTGCTTGTTCATTTACAATAGAGATTGATCGCTGCTAGAAACATACATGTTGCATTCACCAAAGTTAACGCTGACTGCATAGATCTAGCTAATTACATCCTTGTGTTGGTTTGGCGAACATGAACGTCAGTTTAGAAAGAAAAACGGATTTACATATTCTGCAAAAACAGAGCAACTATGTCGGATTGGAAGCCCTTCTGCCGGCGGAGTTCTCGCCACCTTTCGAAGGTTTTTCCGATGTAAATTCGGGACTTCGTGCGTTCCTTATCCTTGTCCCTCTTCTTTGCAATTTGTTCATCGGAACATCGTCTCTTTGGTCGTGTGTCGCGGCTGTCGCCATAATTCAAACTTCCCTCTTCATGCTTCTCTGTTCTCTCTCCTCCACACCCCCTTCACATGCACGCGCACTAACCCACCAAACCCCACCCTCCAATACTTCTTGTCGGTGATTGGCTGGAATTCTGTTTATTATGTTTCGTGGTGCGGGTGAGCCCAGTTTGTTTTTGTTGCCGTTTGTGGAGCCTGTGGTGTCTAGAGAGACCGCGCTTTTTTTACAGTGTGTTCAGGGGACAGGCAGCTAGCGGATAGTGAGGAGATGTTTGCTGTATGTGACAAAAAATGTTTTGGCCTAAAAAACGCGTTGCATCCCTTAGAGCACCTTTAATAGCTAAAATGAAACCTATGCTCTCATTTAGAGATTTAGAGATGATCATCCATGCTTTTATATCATCCAGACTGGACTATTGTAATGTGGTGTATTTAGGACTCTCTCAGTCATTAGAATCGATTGCAGCTGGTTCAAAATGCCGCTGCTAGACTATTGACCGGTATGAGAAAGAGGGACAGAATTACCCTGATTCTAACATCCATTCAATGGCTGCCTATCAGATTTCGAATCATTTTTAAATTTTAAATGGTCTCACGGCCTCCTATCTGTCAGATCTTAGTATTCCGCACCAGCCAGTAAAGAATATGAGATCGGCAGATAAATTATTGCTCCAGGTACCGCGGTCCCGATTCAAGCGAAAAGGTGATTGCGCCTTTTATAGCTTGGAGTTTGACTCTGACCCAGGAGAGAACTAAATATTCATTTTATGTTGTTGTGTTTTGTATTCTCTGTGTTTGGTTTTATCGATGGCTTTGTACAGCACTTTGGGCTGCACTCGAGGCAGTAGAAATGTGCTTTATAAAAAACTCAATTAAAATAAAGAAACAATTGGAAATTCTATAAAACTTCTCTTTCATTTCACGGAAGAAAGAAAGTCATATGACCTTTAATATCATGAAGTTGACAATGATTCATTTTAGCATGAATTATTTCTTTAAGACACTGAGATCTCCTATGACAGAGGTTCAAGGTATGAACATTTTGTCTGATAAATCTGCTCTCACATTTGATGCTGAGTTCCACAGTGATTGTATTAATAGTAGCGTCCCGACTGCGTTTGACCTTTTATGCCTTGGTAATATATTAGAGTGAACTAAACTGAATTTACATTCCGACGTTAAATGTTGGCCTGATGCCACATAGCAACACAGGGATAAAGAGCTCGGGAGACGGTGAATAGTACAATAAACGTCTGCTTGAGAGTAAGTGGTCAAATATGAGGCGCCATTAGCAGTACGAGACACCACTCGAAGTGATCTGAGATGCTCTCTGTGTCTCTTCATCTTTAGAAATGCTGTAAACGGTGCTGATAAGATGTTGAAGATAGGGGTGTTTGAACTAGTCACAATTATACTTCTACAAAAATAGCCTGACTCGGTTTATGCTTCCGTAGACAGGCTTTTTTTGAGCACTGCCATAAATCAAAAACAGCCATTCTGAGATGCCACAAGACCACAATGTGCTCACCATATTAGTGCTGAGACAAGCCTCATGATTGCTATCGCTGAAAATCAGAGTTCGTCCTGAATTCAGACATGAATGACACTTCAAATTGTGCAGCTTGTTGAGAAGTATATTACATCTCAAGGCTTACTTGTGATTTTCAGACAATAAAGCTGGCTAACAATAAAATGAAACGGCAAGGACCCGAGCCATATCTATCGACCAGAATATCAAACTGACTTGTGGATGGACTTTTGACTAAATAACCACATAGCAACCACCCAGAAGACCTTAACAACCACAAAATCTACGGTATTGTGTTTGTAAAGAATACATATTATGCTGATTTAGAATTTGACTAAAAAAAACACTAAATTACAGATGTTTTTGATGCAACAATCCTTGACTAATCAGGCATGTTTTCAGCTAAAGACCAAAAAAAGAAGCAAGACCTGTACTTCCTGTTGACTATACTATAATAATAATAATAATAATAATCAAAATATGTTTTTTATTTAATAAAATCTTAGTTGTTCTGTAAAATAAAAATTAGTATTTAATAATAATGATTATTATTAATAATAATAATTATTCAAATATTTATATTATTTTAAATTAATTGAATTCACTGTAAAACCCAACAAGTTAACTCAACTCAAACCGATTGAGGAAACTGATTGCGGCAAACCATTTAAGTTTAAAAATAAATACATATTTGTATTGTGAACTTATATATATTGATGACTCAATATAAGTTCACAATACTCATATGTATTTATTTTTAAACTTAAATGGTTTGCCACAATCAGATTCCTCAATCGGTTTGAGTTGAGTTAACTTGTTGGGTTTTACAGTGTATAAAAAAACTAATTAAATTTGCAAAACAAATGTACAAATTCAATTAAAAATAATTGTAACATCGTAAAATAAAAATTATTTATTTGAATCTTATTTTACAAATCAACAGTAAAATTACAATACTGATATTTATAACTGTCTTAATTTCTTTGCCTTCAAACATTAAATCATACAGCTTTTATTTTGGTAAAAAATTGCAACGACAAAATATTTACAAACTGTTTTCATCACACATTTTGTGTGTGTCACGTTTCCAAATACTCATTATAAATGACTCAGGAAATAAATGTGTATACACATGGAAAAATCACATGCTTGCTAAAATTATATGTGGACTTAAGGGAAAAAATACATATTGTGAAAAAAACAAACACAAAAAGTACAGTCATAACTGTAAAACACATGGTCTTGATATAAGGCTGTAGCGTCCCATGAGATCCAGGTTTGAACCCAGACTGCATCGTTTCCCGAACATCCCAATCATCTCATTTCTCGTGTACTTTCACAGGCATATAAACCCCCAAAATATTAAAAGTAAACACAGTTCTTATTTATTTCTCATCCTTGATGGTTACAGCATGACACATTTCCATGTAATTGTGAATAGCCGCCCGTCACTAGGGGAATGTGTGTGTCCACTGCTGGAATATCATAGAAACCATGAAAACATTCTCATGAGTCGTTCCGGGCGCTATGCTATAAGTGGGACGCTTTATCAGAAGTTATTCCCAAAACGTTTGATTCAGTATGTTTTATTGGATATTATCCATATTGGAATCACATGATTTTCTTTCATTTGAGAAACAAACACAATAACAGAAGTGCCACTTTTTATAAGGCATTTAAGCAACATAAGTTGGTCGTTTTGAGGTCATTACATATTCATTGTTATGGTCAAGTATCAATATCACATGGAAATTTGTGCATTTTCCAGATCACAGTAATAGAAAAACAAATTATGGGAAGGGTGACTGTTAGTCCCACGGTGAAACACATGGAAAGCCGTGTCTGACACTCGTGGAGCCATCTTTAACGTAGCAGGTGTGCACAGATAATAAGGTGACCATGCAGGAATACCAAAAAGACACACTGAGGATCAATTCTCTGTTCACAATGTGCATCACGATTAATCGTGGTCACATGGGTTTTCTGTAAGACTTTTTGATTATACTCAATGCAAACAACCAATGGCCATTAACTGTAGTGCAATTTCAGAAACTGAACTGGTGAGCGAGCATTCGAAAATATAATATTCTTTTCTTTTTTACATATATAGAGACACTCATCAAACATTGGTAAAATAACTGCAGTCAATAATAATAATAATAATAATAATAATAATAATAAAAATTGCTGGTATTTATCATCACAGACCCATGCAGAATGATGTCCACCATAATTTCCGAGCAAACAAACACGTGCACTGCCTCCTTTTAAAGGAATAGTTCACTCAAACATGACTTTTCTGTCAGTATTTGTTCATGCTCATGTCATTCCAAGCTTAAAAGCATAAAACAATGTGCCCATGTTTGTCAAACTCTAAAAAAAGACAAAAAAAGACAATAAAAGCAGCATAAAATAGTCCATAAGACTTGTGCGTTATATATTCAACATCTTGTGAAGAACATGATAGCTTACCGAGTTAAACCCTATAAAGCCTACTGTATCATAAATGTCTAAGGCCTCTTAATCATCAGCATGATCAAAACTGCTGTAAAACCTGTTGCACACAATCTACATGGCTTCTGTCGTCTGATTGATCGTTTGTACTTTTTGGCAAGAAAAAGGCCTTTTTGTATAGCCTACAAGTAAAAACATTCCTCTTTTGTGTCTTTTTGCTGTGAAATTAACGTTTTTTTATCAAGTAAACGTAAGAATAACTTTAATATTGTTGGTAATATTTGAAGATGAACACTTGCTGGACTGAAGCAACTCAGGTTTACTTGATTATCCATACATTTTCCTTTAGAAAAATCATGTTCAATTGTGTCAAATATGATCCATCAGGCTTTTAAGGAAGGTTTATTTGTTGTTTTGCATATGCTTTAAAACTAAAACTGATCATTAAACTAAGCATTTAAATATCATCTTTTTAAGACATTGCAGATATAGAGTGATGACTGATATTTATATGCATGTTATGTAAGTATCTGCTGTACTGTTATAAAGATCTCACTGATTTACATTACAAGCATCAGAATTTCATGTTTTTGGTCATATCAGCATCTGCACCAAATTGCAAATTTTTGCTCAGTTTGAGCCTCTGAATATTAAGAAAATTGTGAGCTCGATATTCTCATATTAGCAATAAAAGCCTGATGTATCAAATATGATACAAAACATATGCAAACTTTTTTTCCAGATTTTGTTCCATTGCAGTAATTAGATTTGTTCTGACTATTATTTCATAATTCAGGCTTTACAGGGTTAAGTCATTTCCCTCATTTCCCTCCGTTGAAGCTGCGAAACCTCATGCGTTTTAATCCACTGACTGTCAGTTGACAGGTTTCGAACAACATGAGGGTGAGTAAATAAAGACAGTTTACATTTAATGGTAAACTGTCCCTTTAATAAGCATCAACGGCGTTGCATCAGCTTTTAATATTCCCAGCGCAGATCGTTTCAACTCAAAGCGTCTGGCTTTTCTTCATCAGTTTGTGTTCTCGAGTCTGAGACTCAAGTGGCATCACAGTCAGAGTGAGTCTCCTCAGAGAGATTTCCCCAGCGTGCCGCTCATTCACACCGCATCCCCGTCCTCACACAGCGAGAGCTGATGGATTTTGATGACGGGAAGCGAGTTGTGCGCAGGCGGTTCGGGCTGTGGCGAGTCCATTACCACGGTGCAACACGTCCTCAGCAGGTTCTTACCACACATTCCCGCCACTTTGGCTCCCACGCTGACCCCGGTCGTCCCCACCGACGAGGTCCGGGACGGGGCTTGCCACTCCCTGGAGGAGGGGCTGCGGGACATCACTATAGAAGAAGACGGGCTCAGATGGGACGGATTGTCACGGCTCGACAGGCCGAGGATCTGAGACTGGCCGTGCCGAGGACTGGTCTGGTACAGCGGGTGGGACGGCGTCGATCTCTTGCGGAGGCAGCGCGCACCCAACACACTCAGGAAGGCTTTCTTAAACTCCTGACTGGAGCAGGGGTAGATGATGGGGTTGATGCAGCTGTTGAAATAGCCCAGCCAGAACGTTATCTTGAAGACTGTTTCCGAGGGTCTGTACGTTGGGAAGATGGAACCTAGACAGACGAAGAAGGGATTTTACATCATTAAATGTTTACTTGATGTTTTCAATAATCATTAACGAGTTAGTGATATGCAAAGCTGAATGTTCAGCATCATTACTCCAGTCTTCAGTGATCGTTCAGAAATCATTATAATATGATGATTTGCTGCTCAAGAAACATTTCTGATTATTATCAATGTTGCTGCTTCGTATCTTTGTGAAAACTGTTGATCTTTTTTTTCAGGATTCTTTGATGAACAGAGAAGTTCAAAAGAACAGCATTTATTTGAAATTGAAATTGAAATCTTTTGTAACATTATTAATGTCTTTACTATCACTTTTGAACAATTTAATGCATCCTTACTGAATAGAAGTGTTTATTTCTTTTTTTTTTTTTTTTTTTTAATCATACTCTACCCAAACTTTTGAACAAGTGTACAATCAGTGACAGTGTTTACATTAGGGCTGCACGATACTGAAGAAAAATGCGATATTCGACATGCGAAACGATAATGCTTGAAGTGTGTAAAATAAACTTAAATTATGTTTAAAATATATTTACAATTATATAACCGACATACGTGTTTCACATTGTTTTTGTGACAAGAAAACATCCCTACAGCTTCTGAAAGTGAACATCAGTGTTTTACTGTGGCATAAGAAATGCTATTTTAACATCAGTGTAAACCACGGGTTCAGGAAGGCCTACATTAGGGTTATTTAACAACAGAAACTGAATAATCACATGTAAAAATAATGATTGATTATGTGTCTCAACATGGTAGATGAAGAGGAGACATCAGATGAAATGTAAATATTATGAAAAAATGAATTGGATAATGAGCACTGAAGAAACAAGCAGGTGAGTTTCCATGCAAAGTAAAACCAGTTCCCTGATGAAAGAACAGTTTCAGGTGTGTCCATGTCTCTACACTGTCTGCGTAATAATCTGACCACATCCAGTAAAATACATCTGGATTCGGATCATAATGGATTACCAATCGATAAATTAAATAAGGCTCTTAAAAGGTTTCAGCTGTTTCACTCTCTGTGAAAAAGATGGGAACGATTAATGGGACCTGAAATGAATAATATAAGGAGCAGAAAATGAGAAAGGTTATGTCTGGAAACGAGAAAAACGCGTGAATGCTTCTGAAAGCATCTTTCTCACCACCGCCGTCTCCCTCCGTGTGACAGGACAGATAACCACGTCATGCGTCACAATGCCGGCCAAGTCTTTTTATAGAATCTGATCTGATCTCTCGCTGGAACGTTCCTCCGTTAATCAAGGTTAATAGTTTTATTCAAATTGCCATCATAAATCCGGCTCAATATGATCAGAGAAGGACCCTTCAGAGGAAAGGAATTGTTCAGCGGACACAGGCACAGAAAAGAGAATTTACATGGGGATATATTTAACCGTTCACACACCCGATGGATTTTTCTAATGCAATGTCGGCCGTAACATTAAAAGAATTAAAGTGTCTAGCAAAGCCACTTGGCCTAGAGACGCAGCATCTGTCTTCAGAGCATCTCGTAACACACTTTAAGAGCGAGTCTAGAGGGGCTTTTACGCACACAGGGTAGAAGATAAAGGAGAGCTAGAGACTGTTAGACGGGGCTTTGGGGATAGTCTCTGAACGACACAATTTAATCATTACTATCTGCAGGCTTAACAAGAGGAAGAGCTTAAACTGAGGTTCAGTCATCTACATTTCAGTGACTGTCCACCGGTGACGTAACGTTACATATTTCACCTCGAAATTTCGTTTTTATTTATTTTGCATGAAGAAAATTAATACTACTTTTATAGGACCATTAACACTTTTGGGTTTGTGAAATTATTTTCATGACAATTAAACAATTTTTAACATAAATTCTCATCATACAGTTTTTTTTATTCGCTTTGGTACTATTTTCACAAGTTAGGTGCACATTTTCCAAACTCTTAGTGCTAATATCACAACAGATCATCAAAAGTGCACTTTTTTCAAACATTTCATTATGTTTTCAATTGTGTTAGTACAATACACAAAATCACAAAGTATCCTTTCCACAACACAAAATAAGTGTTTCATCTTGTTTCATTCACAGTAACTGCCTTTCATAAAGCTCTTACTACCAAACTTTTGATTTGCATCTCTTCTTGTTCAGTTTAATACATTTGTCTATTATTTAATCCAAATGATCTTAATGGTTAATCAATGAATCATTTGGTACACCTATAGATTTCAATAGATATTGATTCTATATACAGTTTCTATAGAACTTGTTTGCAATTTCGGATATGGAAAACCAAATGTAATGAATTATTTTTACATAAGTGATTTATAGATAATAACCTCCATCATGTTCAAAGTGTGTGAACACGCATGTGTGTGTGTGTGTGTGTGTGTGTGTGTGTGTGTGTGTGTGTGTGTGTGTGTGTGTGTGTGTGTGTGTGTGTGTGTGTGTGTGTGTGTGTGTGTGTGTGAGAGAGAGAAAGATACAGAGAAATTTGCCATTTGTGCAAATACTGTAAAGCAGAATAGAGTATAAGGGAGAGGAGACATTAGATTGATCAGAGAAGCATCAGTAGAAGGGAGACAGATGGCATCAAATACAGCATTTTACATTACAGTATGTACGCCATGTGATACTGTCAACATGGTAGAGACATGGTAGTTAGATTACTGTAACTCAACCTTCATCTGTAAAGGTCCACTACAGTATATTCAGTCAAATAGTCAAAATCATTTACTGTATTCATTGCCAGCAAACTCTGTTCTAGCACAGAACATCATGGCTGTGCTTCATCACACCTTTTGATAACACACTGGATAGATACTATTACAAACATGGATAAAATTACATAAGTTAGGTTATGCACGTGTATTTTCTAATGTGGCATAGCCTGTATTACTGTAATTAATTCAGCAAAAACGGTGATTTGAAATATGTATCTTGCATTGTTTGCTGTTGAATGAGCTGATTGTTAAAAGTACTAAATTGAAAGAAGATCATACAGTTGTGTTTCTGTGATTAAACCAAATGTTCTCATTACACATTACAATAATCATGTGTTTGAAACAATGATTATGTGGACTGAAAACTTGTGCAACTGACTGAAAGCATTACATCAGGTTTTGAAAGAATGACTAGCTGTGTTACAAGTGTGATCAGTTTGGATTTTTGTACTAAGAGTTTTGAAAATGCACACCTTGTGAAAATAGTACCAAAGCGAATAAAAAAAACTGTAATATGTATTGAAAAATGTATAATCATATTAATTATATAATAAATAAATATTTTTATAATTTTTACTTTAAAAAATATATAAATAAATGTACATTTTATTAATTAAAATGCCCCATAGATAGATAGATAGATAGATAGATAGATAGATAGATAGATAGATAGATAGATAGATAGATAGATAGATAGATAGATAGATAGATAGATAGATAGATAGATAGATAGATAGATAGATAGACAGACAGACATACAGACAGACAGACAGACAGATAGATAGATAGATAGATAGATAGATAGATAGATAGATAGATAGATAGATAGATAGATAGATAGATAGATAGATAGATAGATAGATAGATAATTTTACTTTAGTCTCTTAAAAAAATATATATATATATATATATATATATATATATATATATATAATTTTTTTTTTTTTTTTTTTTTTTAGTCTTGTTAGATGTGAGATTCGTCCAGCTACTGATGGTCCTCGCAATTGTTGTTCAGGAGTCACAGTGTGTTTTAATGTACAAAGAGAGAAGAAAATATAAAATTGGAAAAATTAAATGACTGATGTTCTATCCCGAGTGATGCATGTGGAAATATAAATAGTGGATCTGACTAAATGATGCGTCAAATTGAAGGAAGTCAAAATGAGAAAACAAAAGCGATTTTGTCCGAGACCCATAATGATAATGACTGAAACACAAACGCTTTCTACTGGGAAAGTGTGTTTCCTCGAGTCAGACCCTGAGACTTTCTGTGCGACTGTGGCTCTCGTAAAAATCCTGAGCAATGAAAGTGGTTGTTTATCAGGTCAGATTCCATCAAAAGTTATGTCCTCAGCGCACTGAGGTGTGGTTTAAAGCTCTTTACGAGGCGTAGAGGATGGAAAGAAACAACCTTTCATCTGATGCTAAATCAAGCCACCAGGTCCTGCTGAAGCGTCACATTTCATATGCATAACAGCACTGTCCTTGACTGCTGGAACGACTGTTAGTCATCATTAGAAAGGGTCGCTGGGCTTATCCGGTGTTGTCAAACATTTCTGTAAACAACACACAAAGACCTCTGACACGGCCGCACGTTGCAATCAGTGCAGTCTGAATTGACTGTGCCATTTGTGGCTGGACATTTCTGCAGTTGTTCCCAATAATAAGACTCATGAGCCCCTTTCACACAGAGATTCCGGAAAATACACGGATAAAGTGACCCGGGATTTGACCCGGGTTCGTTTACATGGTTCGAATTACGTGGGAGCCAGTGGGAGCTGAGCTCCCATAGAGAGAGGATGAGCTCCCATGAAAGCAGTAAAATCATACACCTGTGGGGGTCTCTAAAAATCATCAGCACCACAAATAAAGCACTTTTTCCTTCAGACTACTGTAGCGTGACTTAAAAGATAGGACAAGATGGAACACGTGGATCTCGCGGGGTTCTCGGATCGTCATCACACTACATCCTTGTGCTTCGCTTTCTGCCAGGACTTTTACTGACTTTTCTCATCTCACAGAAGTGACGTTAACGTCCGATCTAGCAGAAGCATAACCCATCAGGCAAGTGTTAAATGGCCACGTGTTAAAAAATAGTCGGGTTTAAATCGGGCTCATAATTACAGTTAATGTGTCGGGCCGGGCCGGGCTCGGACACAACGTGCACATGCACGCGCTCGGGTAGGGTCGGCTTGATTTTTTGGGCCCGATCTAAGCTCTAACTCTAAATAGCCTACCGGTAGGTTCAAAGTCTCTGTGCTTGTGTGTGTGTGTCTCATGGCAATGCATATCCCATGTTGACTGCTTTAAAATGCAATGTTTGAGAGATGCTTCTGGTGTTACATCTAATATGTTGTATAGTCAAGTGTTTTATGGATATTGATAACATTGCTTCTATGTAGGCTACCTGGTCATTGCTGTTGGTTATGTTTAACGTGATGATTACGTGCTGCGCGAATAGAGTATACGATTATTATAAATATACGTACTGTAGGCTAATAACCCTCCCATGCATTTCATATGCCCCCCTTAAGACTGAGGTCTGGCGACGGCACTGCACACACCACGCCTGCTCATAGGCTACCTTTTTTTTTTTTTTTCAAAGAGACCCCCATCATAATTTGAACCCTGTTCGTTTAATTTGGGTTCATTCACATTGCCAGTGATTTTCCAGAATCAGAGTGCGTTCACACACATCCCGTAAAGACACGAGACATCGATGTGACTTGTAATGTCTCAGCAGCGTCTTAAGGTTGCTTATGAGCTGCGATTTCTCTCTCGAGAAACCACGCTTGTGTATTTTTTTCTCTGATTCGATCAAAAACTTGCGCATTATGTATTGTTTCACTATCTGGCGTCAGCGTCATCGCTACGACACGGCATTATTACGGCTTTTGTTCACACAGCGCACGTTCCAGGACTGAACACGGCAATGTTACAAGGTCCCCAACCCGGCATCGATGCCGCCATCAATCCCGGGTCGTGTCTGCGTTCACACAGAAGGCGTTCTGGCAATTTACCGGCAATTTACCGGGATCATCGTGCTGTGTGAAAGGGGCTATGGACTGAAGTCATCAGGCCCAAGTATTTTTTTTTTTGAAAAATCATGAGTATCAAATATGATCCATCAGGCTTTTGAGAAACGCTTATTTGTACATCATTGTATTGCATTGCATTATACGTTTAAAAACTACAGAGCTTTTGATTTTTTTTTATAAAAGTATCCACTGGCTATAATTTCATATTTCAGTCTTTACAGGGTTAAACTATTACCCTCTAAATATGTGGTTACAGTCTTGCAAAGTACCAGTTGCTATCATTACTAACCTAAAAGCACTACATGATTTACTTCAGTAAGTTTGTAATATGCTTCAATCATTTCCAAGTCAGTTCTGGTGTTTTTATTCACATTTGAAATGTTAAAGAATTGAAGGTCAATGCAATAACGGCCTTATGAAAGTGTTGTAACGACTGAGACAGTCAGACACATAACTATTTGTTACATTTAACAAATAAGCTTCAAAGCCCAGTCTTAGGAATGAAACATCCCCCCAAAAGAGACAAGAGAGCAGGAAAGGTTTCAGTCGCCAGGGTGAAGCTCAGATAAGAAGTCTTCATTGCTGTGAAAAATGTGACCATGTGGTCAAGACCTAGGCCATAGGAAAGACATACAGACCTTAAAACAGAGTTTCCTGCATTAATTTATCAACGAACTGATCTATAAATGAACATCCCAGAACATTTTGTGAACGATTTACTGTCTTGTGTAATGTCTTTTAATACTATTATTTTTTGCTACTGTGTAAATAGAATCAATGGTAAATGTAACCACCTATACCAAGTTTGGTCTCTATAAATTGGTACTTTGAAGATCGAAATGATATGATATGTTGATAGCTGCACATATTAGTATTACAAGAATCTTTCATATTTTCTTCATCAGCAACCAATCCAGCTGAGCACGATTGAAACAAAAGGTCCATAAATTGCCAACAGAGGAATTTTCCCGCTTGGAAATTCCACCTTTCTCATTGGTCAAGCAAACCCAGAGAGGTGGGACCTTTCTCGGGCTTTATTAGAGACAAATTCACAGTGACCCTCTCTTCTTTTCCTGGTTTCTACTGCTGCTTCTTTGGGTTGATGTCTGCGGGGAATTTCTTCATTCCACCATACCAAAAAACTGCAACTTTACCATCAATTAATGGACAACCATCAACTCTTCCGACTTCCTCCCTTCTCCTGGTTGCTCTGCGTGGCTTCTCTGGCCCAAACCATTCGAGTTCGTCACCATTTTTTTTCTTCAACACGGAAGAAATCGTTTGAAACTCATGGAACCATCAAAACCCGTCTTCAGGAACTTCACGAAATGCTTTCACTGCAAAGGCCATGCAAGTATACATTTAATGAGGTGCTCTGAAAATAATATGCTGATGGGTCTTTTCATAGTTAGATGGATCTTTTCCATAGTCCCATTTCCTGCTTCCGGTTTCATACTGTCACTGTGTGTATGTCACATTATGTGTGTAGATTAGTTATGCCTGTAATTTAGTTAATAAAACTTGAACACAATATATATTTGGTTCTGATTCTCTGCTTGCAACAAAGTTTATTTTATGATTTAGATTTTGACAACAGGCTCTTAGTAGTACTGTACAGTAAGAAAGACATTTCCCTTCCCCAGAAATGAACATTTCTTAGAATTAATAAACAATTAACACTGAGTGTTCACGGGTTGATTGATTGTAATATTAATTTTACTACATTAAATTAATTCAGTTAACAGATCCAAATATTCATAATGAACTATTACAAGTTATGATTATTAATATTTATTTTGAGCTAATTTTGCTACAGTGTATATCACTGCACCACACCACATTAGTCAATCAATATTTTATGCCAAGAAAAAAAGTCTATCAAATTTTTATTATGATTTTTTTCCATCCATTATTATATAAACAAACTAATGAGCTTGATAACACATAATCATAGTGAAATACTGATCAATTGTAAAAAATAAAATAACTTAAAAATATTTTAATGATCTCACATCCTCAAATAAATATGAAGTTTGAAAGATGCCACAGAGAAAGTGGAATTGTCATAATTGTATTATTTAAAAAAAAAATCACACTTTTTGTATTTCTGAAGTTTAATCTCAAATAATGTGACTTATTTTAGCACCCTGTTCATTATATCAGTAAGTCATGGATACACAAATGCCACTGTTTGAGAATGATCCGACTGCTCTCAAAAAGTTGTAGACGTAAAACGTTTGCCTGTGCTTTTCTTAATGTCAAGCCACCGCTGCTCTTTAATATTAGCTCTGATGTAATATTAACCACAGTAGATACTGATGCCTATTATTTATTAAAGCCTCACAGATCCCTACTGCATTTTATGTATATCCACTGTGCAAATGCTTCAAAAAATACAGGATGACTGAGCTCGTTTTCAATTTAATTTTTTCAGCCTGAGTAGTTTAGTACCTCCCGCCTCATTCCCCGTGGGCCCTTGTCAAGGCAAATGATCAGAGAAAAGAGAGAGTTTAAGCCATGTGAGAATTTCAGACATGAATTCAATGTTAAAGATTGACTCATGCTGTCTGACGCAGGTTTAACTGGATATATATGGTACATAGAGCACAAGTCTAGGAGTCTCTAAGAGAGCTTGTTCACACACTAACAAACCCTGAAACAGACTTGGCTACAGGTGATAAAAACATGCAGGGGTGCGGTTCCCAAAAGCATCGTTAGCCAATAGCCAACTATGGTCGCAAGTTCTGTCGTTGCCAACATAGGCTGCGTTTAACTCCACTTTTAGACATACACTCACGAACTTCTCCCCAGGGAATCCCCACCGCCATTTTGAAGTGCGTTCAACTTCGTCAAATGGCCGAGGGAAATGTATTTGGAACGACCGAGCGAGTACTCAACATGTACACTTCAGGCAGATCCATAGACCACAATTCAACATGATTGTAACTTCACTGCAGATCACGCTTAATTTCCACCCCAACACTCTAGTGTATGATATTGAAGTCATTTTGACATTTGACCGCATAATACTTGTGGCTGCCTTAAGTTGACTGTTTTTGCTTTTTTGTTTGTGTCATTTTTTATATTTTCTCCAACAGCAAAAGCATATAGTACAGGCCTATAGAATGGTTCGTCAAACAAATTCATAAGGAAAACAGGTAAATAATAAATCATAAAAACTTGCCATTTTTTGGTAATTATTTGTAACATTTGTGCAAATTCTAAGTGATTTTTTTTAAAGCCTATATATATATATATATATATATATACATACAGTATCAGTTTAAATGTAAACACTGTTTTTTTAGGGATGCAGAGTAAAATTGTATACTTATGTCACAATTTAAAATTAATATATATATATATATATTTTTTTTTTTTTTTTTTTTTTTTATTATCATTAGGCAGGGTTATTATAGTTAACTGAAACTACAACAAGAAAATTACTAAAACTTGGGACAGATGATGATGAAAATGGTGACAGAAAATATAATATCCCTGTTATATGACACCAAAGGCAATCTAAATGTAAAATAGAGGAAGCCATTAAATAAAAATAAAATGTAAATATCTAAATGATATACTACTGATATATCGCAAAGAAGATTTAACAAATTAAGAAATAAGAAATAAACAGAGCAATTCCAATAGGGTCCTCACATCATCAGTGCTCGGGCCCTAAAAATGAGTGTTCACCCATGCAAAACTTGTTGCTATGCGGTTGCTAGGGTGTTCTCACCGGTGGTTGCTTACTGACTCTAATAAACACTCTTAACCCTTTATAAAAATCCATAACTATTGTGCATGCACAATTATAATATGGTAAACTGTTTACCGTGGTGATTTTGCCCTGGCTGCTATATATAAGTCATTGTGTTCATGCAGTATTATCACACTGACTTTAATGCAGTGGATGGTCTTGAGACACAGCCAGGCTTAAAAGGAAGAATGTCTGTCCGAAGGGCAAATCCGTCATCCTAATACCCACGTTGGTCAGCAAAATCCCCCCGATAATATACTATACAGTATGTCTCCACCTCACAGCATCTACATGAAATCTTTCTGCCCCGGGCTTCCAGTGGATTCTGTGATGAAAACAGTATGTAATTACTTTACTGGGAAAACAATTAACTTGTTGTTTTTAATTATCACGGATTAAACTGCGACTTCATCATGAATGCAAAATGTCTCTCTGCTCCACCGTGAGATGCTATACATGCAAAAATAGAGTCGCATCGATCACCGTAACATTAAACGAACAACTTTCCTATTGAACGCAGTGTGTTAGATTTCACTGCTACAAATGTGGTTGCAGAGCGAGAGCGCTGACTGAGTCATGCTTATAAGGTCATTGAATCCCCTGAGCTTTATTAAACGCTCTATTATATGCAATTTAATGCCAGTTAATTAGCAAGCATTTCAGAATCGTGCAAATCGTGTTTCTTACAAATCGACATGCAGATTTATAATCATTTTTGTGTCCTTTTGTGTTAAGAGACTCCCACAGATTCATAATACTATGCTTATTTGTTTGCATTGGCTTTCCAATAATACTATTTACTGGAATCTTAGTTTTTTTCCTGACCAACTCTATTTTGTGGTTTAACTCGGACTGACCTTGAACCGAAAGGTCTCACAAGAGCCCTATTGCAGGGGTGGGAAATATAATAACAGCGCAAAAATTCATATCTGGGGAACTCAAGAAGCTCTGCTGTGCATTAAGAGAATTACTGATTGTTCTGACTCTCTGTGAAACTCATTTCTAGAGCCAAACTTATTGCGAGAACACTCTTGACCCTGTTGTCTGAGAGAACGATCGAAAATGAAGGTTTAAACAAACATCTTTTAAACCACTGGAATAACAAACACTTCAGCTGCACTATAAGATTTGTGGAGCCACAAGCGAGTTGATTCTTTCGACCTGTATACAGGCTTAAATTGCGAGATTAACCATGAGCGTACATGCTAAATATTTTCCTGATCTTCTCCATTCTCCACATGGCAGCATGTCACCCTCTTGAGGCAATTATTTTCCCATCTTCTAGCACTTGGAAAAAGTGCATCTCTGTGCATCTGAATCTCAGACAGGAAACCTAAAAAATGTCCCTGTGCATATCTGTTAACTTACTTCTGTCAAGAAAAAGCATGAAAATCACACATGCAGATATTTCACACAATGCAAAGAGAATCTCAGCTCAGGGTTATCTAAAACTCTTCCTCGTTTAATGACCTTCAATCTTATCGTAATTCAAACCACACTGTCCACTGACAAAGTCCTTTTTGAGGTAAGTTGGTTCACTTGGTGGCCATCTTGGAAACGCAGTGCACAGTATAACTCCTATCAATCTGAACGGGGAAATGTCGACATCTCTTAATCTTTGCCATGCTTTACATTTCAATAACACAATTCAAAATCGGCAATACAATCGGGCAAAAATGACTTAACTCTTCCGGATAATGCACATTCTAGATCAAAAAGAACAGGCCGTCGTGCTTTTGCCAAACAATCTCTTTTAAAGGTCATTCTAAAAATATGGTGACAAACTTTCACAAATAGTGAAGAACAGTTGCATATAAAATGCCTCATTAAATAATTTCACACTATATTGTTTTGCACATTGTGATAAAAGCAAAACTGTGAAAAGAGAAAAACAAAATAATTATATCAATTATTTTAAAAGAAAATTGTCACTTTTTTTCAATGATTTTGTCAATGTTAAAAACGTGTTTTGAAAAAATACAAAAGCTGTGGACAAATACTTACAATGGCGAAGTTCAGAAGAAGGAAATAATGGGCTGTTAGTTTTTGCACAGATGTAACTAATTTATGTTTAATTTAATTTGCATTTGGTTTATTTAAACATGTCATTGGCGTGACATTGTTTAATGTTAGTAAGAAAAATTCTAATTGGGGAAAAAGATTTAAAATAAAGAAGAAAAGTCAGAAAATCATGTTTATTTTGGAGAATGATCCTTAACCGAAAGATAGGACTCCCTTTTTTTACAGGTAAAAATAATTTTTTTTTTGAGTCAAAGACATTTTTGGCTTAGATTTTCCTCAGTCAGAGATATCTACACTTCCAAAATGCTGGTATTTGCCTATAATCAAATGTAAAAAAATGAGACACTTACTGATCGGAAGAACCAGGAAAAACGGAAGCCAACAAAGGATAAAGCATCCAACAACGATGCCCAGGGTCTTAGCGGCCTTTTTTTCCCGTGAGAACTTGAGCAGACGCAGTGTGAAGTTTGTCCGGTTGCGCAAAGCCTCGTCCTCGGACACCGTCGCGTTCCCTCTGTGTATCCGCAAGGTTACGGCCTCGGCGGCGTGATCAGACTTTTCCGTTAACTGTCCACTAATCAGTCCTCGAGTCTCCCTCCTTGCGACCACGTACACGCGGCAATACATTGACAGAATCACCACCATTGGAAGGTAGAAGGACCCCAATGCGGAGAAGATGGCGTAGCCGAGTTCCTCGGTTATCTTGCATATGGATTCGTCCTCTGGCGCCGGTTCCTTCCAGCCGAAAAGAGGTCCAATGGAGATGGTGATTGATAAAGCCCACAGAACAATGAGTGCAAGCAATGCCCGTCGCTCCGTCATGATGGACGGGTACTGCAAAGGATAGCTAACGCCAATATAGCGGTCCACCGAGATCACGCACAAGCTCATGATGGACGCCGTACAGCACAGGACGTCCATGGCCGCCCAGACATCACAAAACGTCCGTCCGAAGACCCAGCGACCCAGCATCTCAAAGACTGTGGAGAAGGGAAGAACCGTGGTGCTTAGCAGAAGGTCCGCGACCGCCAAGTTCACGATGAAGTAATGCGTAGCCGTGCGTAGATTACGGTGGCAAGCCACAGAGAGGATAACCAGGATGTTGCCCAGAACGCCAAAAACGATGAAGATCGCCAACACCGTTCCCAGAACGACGGCTTTCGTGACGTTCAGCTCCGGGGCGAGAACTTGGCTGCAGTTGCTACAGTTCTCAGAGAATGACTCCGGGGTCATGTTGTCTTTGAGGGGAACCATCTGTTCAAGACTTCCAGGCATTTAATAATGGTCTGATTGTGAGCCACGTGGCATCCAGTTCAGTTTGCACCTTAATATCGGATTCTCTCCAAAAAAAAAAACAGTACTACTGCATTGGCCGTGGAACAAGAAAATCGAGGCATTTCCAGTAGAGCTGTGAGGGAACGTAATGAAATTTAAACTGTCTCATTTCTCATTTCTCAATGCCCTTGATGGGCTTTTAATGATTCGTGGAAAATCGCTGTGGGTGAAAAAACAAACATGGGGGAACTAAACATATTATGCTGAGGAGAACATCAGATTCTTTTGTCATAAAGTCATAAATTCGAAGGATATTTTGACATGTTCATAACCATGTGCAGCTGCAACATCTTCCAGAACAATGACAATGACACAAATGGCATTGTGCTTTCCAGGCATCAGGTTTGATGCATGAGCGATCTGTTTTAGATGTGCATCAATGCATGAATGTGTGAAGGTGTCAAAACGCTCTGCAAACATCCACGTCGCTTTGCACATTCATAAAGCACTGTAAATGTGAAGAAAGGCTTCTCATCTTTTTTGTGCACATCTGCGATGGTTGGAAACAGTCCGCATGGTTCTGGCGGTCACTCGTAGATTCACACTGAAAGTCTGGCTGGTGTCTCTGAGGTTGCAAAGCGGAAACCAAGGACAAAGCTAAAAGCTCTTTGGCATGTGCAAGGGAGATATTTTTAGCTGAAGAGCAGTTCTTGGTGAGTCACACGAATTTTAGGTGAACAGCTTCAATCAGAATAGATTTGGTCGTAAAGCATCCACGCTGGTTCGGTTTGAACACTGTTGAACCCTGAAAAACAGAGAGAGAAAGTTTTATCAGTAAAGTGAATCCATTTATCAGACAGGGAACTTTTAAGCCATTACTCACGCATTATAATGAAGTGTGCAATCGTTTGGCATAAAATTATGAACCAGTTCCAGTGGATGATATATAGATTCATTAATTCATATTTCTCTGATAAAGGACCTGCAAATGGATTTCTCTCCATGAGAGATCCTCACAAAAACAAATGCTTTTATTTATATATTTCTCCTGAAATTATTCGTGATGTCAAACGCAAAATCAAATTGGATAAAATAAAATGAATGGTCACTGTTTAATAGAATAGATGATCAGCCCACGTTTTCCTAGGCAGTACAAGACAAATAACTATAAGTCTAAATAGGGCGTGTTTAATTTTTTGAGTGGAATAAAAGATTATGCAGTCATAACATTCACAATGCAAACTTCTCGGTTCAGCCCATACAGATATTTTTATTGAAACTAAACTGCAAAGACAGTTCAAAATGATGTGTTAAACAATGAGCTAATTAACATATGAACACCCACATTTACATACTGTATTTACACCTGTTTAATATTCAGTGACTTGGCCCATCGTGAACAACAAGCGTGCATTAGTGCAATCATAATAAAGGTCATTTTCATACAGAAAGATGCAGTGGTGACAGTGGTGACGCATTTCTGTACCAGAAGTTAGCAATAGCATCAACCTGGTTCCCTTGACAAAAAGCCAATAGGATTTTGCCATTGACCTTTTGATAATAAGCTTTGAGACCAGGAAATTGATTGATTCATCAAGATAATCTTCACAAATGAACAACTTTTGAAGCCTAAGTACAATCTCCAGAGGTAAAAAATAAATAAAAAAAATTGCTCCATGGTTCAACATCACCATAAGCTTCCAACCACCTTTTCCATCAATATTTACAATCTACAAGTTGGAGAGTTTTGAGTTAAAATAGTTTGCAAGAGCGCACGTATAAACACAACAAGGCTGTGAAAATGTAAAAAAGCGAGTTTCAGATTGGAAGGAAGCCACAGATGCAGAAAACAACCTTTCACAGGGGTTTTAACAAGATTGTGTCCTGTGAGACTCTGGCCAGTTCAGAGCGAAATGAAACAGCAACACACTTTTTTATTTTTTTTGTACATTACAGTCGAGGGAAAAAAAACCTGCGCCCACTGGGCAAAAACACAGACTGACTCAAAATCAGAGAACGTTTTTATGTTTGGCGTTTTCATGCTCTCTAATTCCCACTTTAATCAAGCCAATTCTTGCTGCTTGCCATAAGACACAGAAAAAGCCTAGTAAGTTAAGAAAACATATTTAATAACATTCAAATATTTCATGATTTCAGGCAAATCCTGAGGGACACAACCAAATCAGTTTTCTTTTTTCTGTCTGTCAACAAAGATGTATTGCTTTGTTTCATTTAAGAGATTTTTGGCTTCCTGACCTTTAGAGATCAAAATATTCTGTTCTGTTCTGTCATTCTTCCTCCTTTAACCAGTGTTCTGCCAAAACACATGAGCAGAATCAGACAGACAGAAAAACTAATATTTTTTGCCATCTCCATTTATAATGTTGTCAGAGTAAATTCAGCTGTGCAAAGCTGTGACAGTAGAGTCTGCACACATGCAAACCACTGATCATAAACCGTACACATGCTTCATTAAAAAAAAAGAAGAAAAAACTGATCTTTTTCATTACTATGCTATTATTTTTCCAGATTGACACTAATTACTTCTAATGAGATCGCCTACCATCCGTTTGTGACTCTATCAATTAACTTTGAGAGGAGAAATGCACACAAGCTTAACACTCCTACTCAGGCGCTCGCGTTTCCGACATTAGTCAGAATATTGATCTGATTTCCAGCCTAATGAGGCACAGAGGTGACTCTCGCTGCTGGCTGGACGCTGCCGAGGTGTTAGGACACGAAAATACTCCTGCTGTTCTCCACTGTCAACTGCCTTTTAGAAAACACAAGCTGTGCTGAAACACAAACACTGCATTGTTTTCTTTTGAAACGATCAAACTATTGCACTTTTAAAGCAAACCTATTAAAACATTCTCTTTCTTCTTTAAGACATAATAAGGCATTTTTCATTTACAGTATAAGCCACAGTAAAGTCAACTTATCCATTTGATTGGAAATTAATTAATCAATTTGAAAATGACCAGCATTGAAGTCTGTAACTGCATTTATTGATACTACCGTTCAAAAGTTCAGTAAGATCTTTTTTTTAAAGAAAATAATACTTTTATTCAGCAAAAATGCATTCAATTGATCAAAAGTGAGAGTAAAGACATTTATGTTTCTATTTCAAATGAATGCTTTCCATTCATCAAAGAATCCTGAAAAACAATCACAGTTTCCACAAAAATATGAAGCAGCACGACTGTTTTCAACATTGATGATAATCAGAAATGTTTCTTGAGCAGCAAATCATCATATCAGAATGATTTCTGAAGGATCATGTGACACTTACATTTTACAATATATTCAGTTAGAAAACAGCTATTTTAAATTGTAATAATATTTCACAATATTACAGATTTTCCTGTATTCTTGATCAGAACATAAAAAATATTACCGACCCCAAACTTTTGAACGATGGTGTATACTACAAATGTCTTAAATCTTGGCAGTCAGATCAAATAGTGAGCTGTTCAAAATCATGGATTCTACTTCTGATCTGTTCGTCATCACACTGGAAATGGAAGCTCTAGTTGAGCGCATTGCATTGTGGGATACAACATGCACTGCACATTTTGGCACATCAAGGTATTCTGTGCATACAGAAAAGTCATATGCTAATGTACGCATTTAGATCAGGATTTCACTTCTCAGTGCATGTTGTGCTCTGAAAAGATTATTATTTTTCCCACTCTCCTGGACTTGTCAGAGAGCGTTATTGCATTATGATGAAAGACTAAAGAAAAAAAACAAACAAACAAATAAAATGCATGGATGAATCACGCACAACAATGAATTCATGCCGCCTAAAAAATATGTTTTTAACACAAATCCCCTCGCATTATCTCCCTTCCTCTTCTTTGTGCATGCCAGCATTCATTTCCTCTGTTCCTCTGGCTAAATGCAACTGCCTTATAATCCACACAGGCGAGAGAAACAGAATCCCTTCCTTTTTAACAGACTCAGCGTGATAATAATAGTCAGAGGAATGAGATTGTGGAATGCAGCGTTCATTCAACAGCCATTCCGTCTCTGATCTCCCCATCAGGACATCATACGGCGTCTGACATTTGGGCCTCACCGGAGTGTCGAGTGGAGCTCCACGCTGACAGACCAGCTGTTCAGAGCCTCATCTGGATGGCTTTGAGCTGCCATGCTGCACTGCACACCAGCCCTCCTGCCTGCGCTACACCGTCCTCTCCTGAGCCGCTATCAGTTCACTTATACATATTAATGAGCATCGCTCAATCCCATCGACAAGACTCCTAGACGTAACCTATAGTGAGGGACGCGACTGAAGCACTTGTTGTTTTAGTCCGCCGTGCAAACCGTAAATAAAACTGACAGCCAGATGATTCCCACTAACGTCAGTAAGAAAGCTTGAGCTTCGCCAGACTGGCACCCATATGGTCGAGCACAACAATCGATTCGACAACACAGCTCATCACCTCAGCTAGCAAAAGAAAATCAGCGAGTACTAAAACACATCATTCTTTAATGTAATCTCTCTCCATCTCGATTTATTTATAAGGCACAGTAAAAACAACACTAGTTGACCTCTGTGCTGAACAACATCGACTGAACAAGCTGAAATGAGAGAATAAAATCATGAAGTAAACACAACACAAACACATAAATGATGCATAGACCAGCCCCATTACACTTATTGACAGATTATTGATTTAACCCATAAAAAATTAGGTTTGTTGAAATAAATTCATGTGTTTAGGTTGATTCAGCGATGTTAAATAATATTTTAGTTACATTTAGAATTCAAGCATTTCTTTTAATCTGCAGAACACAAATGATATTTTGATTATTTTATATTATATTTTAAAGGTTTAAGTGGTTTTGTCCATGCACTGGAAGTCAATGAGGTCCAGAAAATCAAAAAAGGACATAAAGGAAGTGAAATTAATATCACTCAAATCAAAACAGTGATCAGTGCGTGCATTTATATAAATAATACCTATAAATGTAATGTCTAATTCAATGTGTTGCTGTATTAAAGTGTTTTTCACTACTCAAACCTCAGTTTTTCCGTGATTTCAACGTGATCAACATCTTTGTTGATCCTGGAACAACAATCCAATCAACCAATCAGATTTGAGGGACAAGTTTACTGGTTACGTTAGGTTTAGGCTTCTCTAGTGAATCTACATCACTGATATTTCACCTGTCATTTCCATCTGATTTTAGGGATAACTTATGTTAAGTTTAGGGGTAGGGATAGGGTTAAGACTATACACATTTGGGACAAGAATGTTGTTCCAGGATCAAAAAAATTTCAGTGATCACAGAATCATCAAAATTTGCAAAGTCAACACGGATTCTTCAGAAGACACGGACTATAGCATGGAGTACCCCCCCCCCCCCCCCCCCCGTTTCAGATGTCTCAGATGTCTCATTAGTAGAGACTCAAAGACCTGAAATGGGTGTGTCAGACAAAGTAGATACTCCAAATGTGTTGGTGGGGGGGAACCAGGACAAGAGAACCACAAAAGAGTCTCTACCATTCATTAACAGATTGTGAAGAAATCAGGGCGGCCTGCGGGTGGTCCGAGAGTCTCACTCATCATGGAAACAGTCGATCCGTTGAGTTTGAGCTCGGTGTTCCCTCCACGGCTGTAGGCCACACTCACTCCGACTGAGATTAAATCACAATTATTGGTCTTTTTTGCCTAGTACTTATCACAGGCCTGCAGGGACGAGCAATAACCGGAGCCGCAGCGCTCTCTCTGTAATCGCCAATGCCACTGGCGAAATGAATGGATACGGTTGCCTGCTTTTACATAAAGAGAGGTAAATATTTAGGCTTCGCCGCTGAAAGGTAATGCCAGTCGAAGCGTACTAATGTACAGGCTTCAAAAAGACAGAAATGAGTCCCGTCACTGGCTCTGTGTTTATGTAGCATCAAAGCGTGAGGGTGAAGAGGGCACGCGGGCAGTGCCATATCTCTGCCGACTGACAGAGCTCAGGTCCACGGCTCTCTACAACATTCATCTTCAGGAGCACGTTATTCTCTCCTCTCTGTCATGAGCGAGAAATAGCGGAATTATTCAAATTGAAGGCGGTCTATGGACATTTGGCAACTACATCTAAAAAACATTATGCAAATATGTATATTTAAGAATCTAATTATAAAAGTTTTAAAATGTCTTATAATGAAATATAAGTTTCTTGTCATTTATATTCATCTTGTTTTTGCTTCACTGGCTTATTTAAACTGTGTGTGTGTGTGTGTGTGTGTGTGTGTGTGTGTGTGTGTGTGTGTGTGTGTGTGTGTGTGTGTGTGTGTGTGTGTGTGTGTGTGTGTGTGTGTGTGTGTGTGTGTGTGTGTGTGTGTACATTATTAGGACAAAATGTCTGAAATCCTTGTCCTTGTGGGGACATTTTTTGGTCTCCGCTTATAAATCATACTAAGTGATGTTTTTTGAAAATGAATTGCAGAGTTTTCTGTTCCCATAAAACATGAAAACACAATGTGTGTGTGTGTGTGTGTGTGTGTGTGTATTTATTGTTTAAATATGGGCAGTCAATGTGAAATATTAAGAGGCTTCTGTGTCTGCATATTAATTAAGAGACGTGGAATATTTGTACTTTTAAAAATGTATTGTTACACTTAAGTACCAAAATAAACCAGCAGAGTAAAAATGTGATTAAAATTAGAGAAACTTTAAAAATATATATGTGAGCAGGACCTTAAAAATGATTTTAAAAAATGTTCATGTAAATCTTAACCTAAAATCTTAATATTGCAACAAAAAGCGTATCTTATTATTAAACAAATTTTTTTAACTACTAATAAAATCTGAAACTCATTAGAACACAATGTAATTAGAATTGGTCTATTTTAGTAAGTGTTAACCATCTGCTCCATGATTACAGCAACAACTGTTCTGCGTATAGTTGCAATTTTGACTAGTCTACAAATGAAAAGCTACACATCTTTATGCATGTGTGTTTATCCTTCTTTTCAGAATATGCACACCACCATAGTGTACATATTGAGATTCAGATTTTTTTTTTTTTTTTTTTTGAGAAGACAGAGTCTAACGAGAAATTCTGCTTTACAATCAAACCATTTTTGCCCCAGTTAATGCAACACAACACGAGTATCCTTTTCATGTTGCCCATCATGCATAAATCATTCTGACAGCTGGAGAGGATGCAGAAATCTCTGGAACACAGCTGATCGATGCATTACATCAGTATGCACCAATACATCCGTTAAACAAGCAAACACACTCAATACCTCATTTTAAAGAGAGTAAACTGAAAGCGACAGCATATTTTGTGAAGTTATCAGAAGCAACCTGTAGACTCACTCCAGCGCACATCTGCCTCCGTTACATCACACGAAGTTTGTGAACGAAAAAAAAATACGTTTTATTCTGTGATGCATAACGATTGCCTGTTCAATACAGTCTAGCAGTTGTACGATTGAATGGACACTCACCTCAGCAGCGTGTCAGCGAACGCGAGGACTCGATCCGGAGGTGTTTGAGTAGATGGACGCGCGCAGCGCGTCTCCGGTTCGTCGTTCCACACTCTCCTGTCATCGCTGTGCAAACAGCTGCAGAGCTCAAGTTCAGCGAGTCAAGTGCAGTTCTGTGTTTCCACACGCATGTTTGAGCGCAAGGGTCTTCGGGACATCAGTATTTCTCAGAGGAGGTGACAGTGAGTGAGTCATGGCGCCGCGCCGCCTCCTTTACGCACAAACTTTGCTGCGCTCGGAGCTCGTGGATGTGGACGTGGCTATTGGCCAGCACTGGAACATCACATCAAAGACGAGTGAATCAGCTTCTGACGCGATATATGGTTAAAATAGCCTCCGACGTAGAAATGAAAATAGACATGGGAAGGGTGGTTTCCCAAAACTTGCTGGATCAAACTCCACAAGGTTCGTGAACTGTTCTTACTGTGATCCTAATTAAGCGAGACATATTTCACTCCAACATAAAAAGAAAATTATATTTCAATAAAGTTAATGAGGACATGGTGAGAAATGTGCTTAAATGTCACAGAAGTGCAACAACAAAAACAAAAAAACAAAATATATATATATATAGTATTTTTTTATGTAGATATGGAATGAAATAGGCCTATAACCCAGACGTGTTTTTGTGAGAGTAGCCCATGTGAAAACTCGCCCTTCTGTTTTCCCAAATGGTTTCTTCTTTGGGACATCCTGTCCATAAAATAGATGCTGATTTATACTGCCATACTGAAAAAACAAAATAAACGTTTCAGAACTGGTCCAAACGACTGACTTGTTTTTCACTGATAATCAATACCTCTAGTAACTCTGTGTGTGTGTGTGTGTGTGTGTGTGTGTGTGTGTGTGTGTGTGTGTGTGTGTGTGTGTATTTCAATGTTTCTTTATTATATATATATTGACTTGTTCACTGATAATCAAAACCTAGTAACTGTGTGTGTGTGTGTGTGTGTGTGTGTGTGTGTATTTCAATGTTTCTTTATTATATATATATATATATATATATATATATATATATATATATATATATATATATATATATATATATATATATATATATATATATATATACAGTATATATATATATATATATATACAGTATATATATATATGTGTGGCAGTATATCCATTTAACAGTGAACAGTGAATATATATATATATATATATATATATATGTATATATATATATATATATATATATATATATATATATATATATATATATATATATATATATATATATATATATATTAGTGGTGGGCCGTTATCGGCGTTAACGCGCTGCGTTAACGCGAGACTCTTATCGCGCGATAAAAAAAATATCGCCGTTAATCTATTCTCCAAATTGGGTTGGGAGCTGGCTCAAGCTACACAAGCTATGATGACGCAATCTACCCGCGGCCGCGAGGTACACCCGGCTGCAACGCATCATATTCGTCGTCATCTTAAGTAAACACGGCTGAAAGTGAAAGCTGGTGTAAAAGATCGGTGCAACATTCATTATTTGGACTTGGTTCGGATTTAAGCCGTCCGACGTAGACTGTGTGGTGTAACAGTTCGGTAAATTAACACACGACTAATCCGTTCTACCACCTCAAATTCAAAACGAAACATATCACTGAATACCAGCGCGCGCGTATTATTCCCAATATATCTGAGTGGTGTAGAACATAATCTCTGTCTGCGCCCGATTTAAAGAATCGTTGTTGTGTTTCTTTTTAACTGAAAAGACATCAGTTAGAATATTCTAATTTTAAATTTGGGGTTTCATAAGCTCCAAGCCATAATAAACATTAGACCTACTCAAGTCTCTGCAGCTAGTGTACTTAAATTTTTTTTTTTATCTGCAAAATTATGTTGTATACTTACAGTTTTGCACAATATATGTTCTCAAAACTACATGCACCCTTAAAAAAAAAAAAACCTTTAGCAGTTGTTTAGCAGGGTCTGTGTAACTATAATATCGTTATCGCAAGAGGCTGCAATGTATATCACAATATGGATTTTAGGCCATATCGCCTATCCCTAATTGATAGCCTATAGTAGTTGATAATAACATAGGCCTACCTAATGTTGCCTACGGACGGTAACAGTACAGTAGTAACTTTTTACAGTCTATGAGTAGAACAGCTTTCTCAAGCAGTTTGTGATGCATTTTGGAAACAGGAGATGAGCCCCTGGTCTAATGCGCCACTCGGCTTGAGAAACCCGTTCTCAAAGACTTACTTTTATAGTCATTATTTGGGTAGCACACATATTCTGAATGCCTTCGGCAGAATTCAAATGAGCCATTTTAATCTAGATTAATCTAGATTAATTTCAAAATTAATCTAGATTAATCTAGATTAAAAAAATTAATCTATGCCCACCTCTAATATATATATATGTTCACTGTTCATATGTTCACTGTTCACTATTAAAGGGATAGTTCACTTTGAAATTAAATGTTGGTATGTTTTATCTTACCTCAAGGGCATCCAAGATGTAGGTGTCTTTGTTTCCGCAGTATAGTTTCAATTTTAATATTTTTAGGTCAAACCGTTCTTGTCTGTCAGTCATATAATGCAGGTCTATGGTCACTGTCTCAAAGAGCATGCAGAGTCCAAATTAAACAATTCCCCATCATAAGTACACATTGATGGCCTAAGACACGACACGAGCGGTTTGTGTCAGAAAATGAGTTCTGGCTTAGTCTGCGCAAGCGCCGGAAAGTGTACAAGTGGTAAAAACGATATAAATACTGTTCGTTTTCTCACACAAACCGCTCAGGTCGTGTCTTAGGCCATCAATGTGTACTTACGATGGGGAATTGTTTAATTTGGACTTCTCTGTGCATGCTCTTTGAGATAGTGACCATAGACCTGCATTATATGACTGACAGACAAGAACGGTTTGACCTAAAAATATCAAAATTGAAACTACTGCAGAAACAAAGACACCTACATCTTGGATGCCCTTGAGGTAAGCTAAAACATACCAAAATTTTATTTCAAAGTGAACTATCCCTTTAAGAGTTTGTTGTAGGAGTTCTGCATTTCAAACCATCAGTTTTAGAGGTGATGCAGTAGTGTATTCTCATCTGTAAAAGTTTTCAATTCACAGTGTTGCTTTTCAGTGCCTAAATCGCTCCAAATTTACAAAGACTATAGCTTTACAAAACCCCAGCAAGTAAACTTTTATGTTCAAACTAATTTTCATCTAGAAAATCTAAAAAAAATTAGGAGGAAACCAACACAAACTGGCATTTAAACAAATGTACATACAAAGATTTCTACATTTAGAAATCGATCTCAATGCCAGCTGTGGAGGTGTCACTGGATTTAATGTGACCATTTATAAATCCGCCTACAAAGATTTATTGTATTGAATCTTGCCTTTTGGATCAATATTTCAAGGAAGGCATTCTAAAACCATAAATAATTGATGTCTGTTAAAACATTTAAATCTAAACCTTTGACTCTTAAAAGCATTCCTGGAACAAAGTGCTTGTGTTGGGACATGAATATGAGTATTTTGCATACCCATTTATAGCTCAAACTAGTGTCAAAAGAAACTCGCTGTCACAATGCTATGTTGTGCGGTTGCTATAGTGTGTTTTGGTACATGTTTGCTGACCCAATTATAAAAAAGTATAATATTTTGGCCTCTACACTGTAAAAACTAAAGGAGCCTCAAATATCCTGTCGGATACTCAAGGAACTTAAAAATGTAATTTAAGTGCCTCAAAGCTCTTTCTCCTATAGTAGGGTTACTGGAGGAGCATTGACAAAATTTGAGGTTCTTGCTGGAACTTATGGGATCCTTTAAGCACTTTGTATTTAGTTCAGAGGTTCTGGAGTCACCTTTTCATTACCACGAGACCTCGAAGTGCTTTGGGGGAAAATAGAGGAACTTGAATGTGATAAAAAGGGTTATTGGAAGATCTTTTAACATTTAAGTGGTTCCTGGAGGATCTCTTATGTTAAAGCCAGCATCTGGAGGAACCCAGTGGTTCAGTGAGGCCAGAATGATATTATTATTATCCTATTATTACTTAAGTTTGATTCAGTATATATACCCAGGTGAAAAATACGTATAGGCTACTATTAAAAATGTACTTGAGTGTGTTTTTAGTAGGCCTTCAATACAAATATAACCTACTTTAATGCATTTTAATACATTTAACAGTAGCCTACGTCTTTTTCACCTGGGTAACTTACATTTATTTATATAGGCCTATTTTATTGATTAATTTAAACCTTAAACAACAACACTAAATAATAATAATATTAATTAAAAAAATGCATTAATTATTATTGAATAAATAATAGTAATAAAATAATATTTTTTACTTCTTCATAAATTATTATTTGAAGAAGAAGAACCAGGAGGATAAAGGTTTTATTCAGTCACGAAACTGCTGCTATTCCTCTGCTGTCGTCGCTTCAGTGATGCTCGTGCTGCTCGCGCGCAACAAAGCTCAGCTGATCTACGTCATCGAATTTGAAAGTAACGGCTCTCCTCATCAACGCCTGCCGCATCTTCCGCCGTTTGTTCGGCTCTCCGTTACAAGGTTTGTAAACTCGCCAAAGAAATATAAATACTCACTATATATTCAAACACACACATATATAAACTAAATGTATTATACATTACTACGTTTTTGCAGTGTTTACCACTCGTTTATTGCTATGGTTTATTGAACAGTATCTGGTATGAAGGTTTTAGCCGCGATGCAAACTACGTTGATCTAATGAACAAATTGAAATTATTGACTTATTGTCTTAGATTGATTTAAAGTTAGTCATTCAATTCAACATATTCTGTACAACTGTGTCTTCAAATTGCTGATATAACTTACAGCCTAACTAATTTAGCTGATTCCTGCTGTCGTCATTGGCGTTTGTTATGAATAACAAAAGCAGGTTAATATAGCAGTTTGGTCTGTTTTTGTTTAGCCTAACTTTACTTACTACAGGTGCCCTCATTCTCTCAGATATCATTTTGAATCCATTTAGTGGTCAATAAATACTATGTTGTGAATAATCAGCTTTGTTATTTTGTTTCCCCAGAACAACCAGTACAATGTTTCAGTGGCAACATTGAATTACAGTAAGTTACCTGCACCACATGCAAGTACTTTATTACTATGAACTTTCTCTGTGTGCAATTGTATTGTTTGACTGTGTACTTGTGTTTTTTAATCAGTTATTCTCTGAAAATCTTCTTCCCTCATGCTCTCAAATCTCATTCATGTTACATTCATGTAATATCACTGGTTTGGAGCCAATAATGCTATGCATTTTTTATAGGCTATACCTTAATCATATGCATTTGAATATAAGACATTTGAACCCTGAATTATAACTTTGGTCTTTTTCGACAAAAAAAGGAAAAAGCTATTAAATGGCTTCATAAGACTTACAACACAACCCATAACACATGAGTTGTGAATTCATTGATTATTTTTAGGATCTTTTCTGGGACATTTTTGGAGCTTAACCATTTTTATATAAATTGTTGCATTGAATTGAACTAGACAAGTGTACATAAGAATGGTTTCATGAATGATTTACACAATTTTTTTCTGCTTGTGTTTCATGCAGTGAAAGTGAATGGTGACTGGGGTTGCATTATGCCTGAGATCTGCTTTTGGGTTCCACAGACAGAGAGTCAAACAGGTCTGGAACGTCACAAGGCTGAGGAAATTATTTAAATTTCACAACAATCACTTTAATAACATTACTAACAGTAAATTTTGTATTTTGCAGGGATCTCGGCAAGCTGAAATACAAGTTTGAAGAAGAATAAAAATCCTCCTGTAGACCTGAAAATCACTGAAGTGCCTGGACCATCCTCCAGAGAAGAGGAAAAACACACGGAAAATGAAGCTGATGCACCTTTTCACTTTTCTAACTCGTTAAGTACCTCACATGTCCCTTGTGAAGATTTTATAATTGATTGCATTTTATGTTGCAGTGAGTAAAGGTGCGGTCACATTTGTGAATTTCGTGAAATTACACAGGCAAAAAGGTCCATTGACCATTGTCAGCAGTGTAGCGATGTTATGTATGAAGCACCAAACAAAATTGCTGATCGTGTGGATTCTTATTGAAATGACTGAATTCACCAGTGAACATTCACAGAACAAAAGCTAATTTTACTGCACCTTAACTCTGTTCAAATGGAAAATGTTTTCTGCTTGTTGTGACATAAGGAATACTGTTTCCGGGTCGAAGCCTCTACTTCTACTTGCTTTATCTTGTTTCTAGATATTGAGAATATTGAGATATTGAGAATACTCAACCATTTATGGGAACTGTTGATTCAAGTCACATTTAAGCTTTTCAAAAGCCATAGTGTACATTACAGTCTCCAGTCTCACGGCATCCCAGACTTCAACATTTTATGATTCAAAATAGCTGAATAACTAACCATCTGAGATTTCGGAATAGAGATAAAGGTTAGGATCATAATTTTCAGGAATATTACAGCACAGTGAGTGCATATTAGCACTGTTTGTTGTTTGTTTTTGGCATCTGAGAGAGCTTTTGGACTTGGAAACAGTTGCGTCAGACTTAAGCGAACTGAAACACGTTTTAAAATTAAGTGAAGATGGACATTTTTAATTAGTCAATTTTAATTTTTTACATTGATTTATTACATGGAACATCTGTTTTCTATGCATTTTGTTGAGATGTCTTTTCTTGTGTAGCCTATTGTATACACATGGTTGATTATTCATGTTACTTATGTATTATACAATTTTTTTTGTGTATTCATTGATATTAATCTATTACTAGCTTTTTTCCTCAAGTGCATTGAAGTGTATGTATTAAAATGGATCTAAAATATGTAATAAACAATTCTTATTTTGTATTTGGTTCAGTTTGTTTATTATAATAGAAGTTTATGGTAACCGTAGTAACACCATGAAATTAATTTAATACAAAAAAAAAAAATTTAATTTGGTTCCTGGAGGCACCCACAGTGGTTCCACACAGTGCTTCATATAAGAGTTCCTCAGGAAACCTGTGTGGTTCCTCAGAGAACCACCCCTTTTTAAAGGGTGCCTAGAGGATCTACAGACGGTTCCGCCGGTGTGGCAAAGTGAAGAACCCCAAAAGGTTCCTCCAGGCACCTTTAATTTTTACAGTGTAGATTTAGATTTATAAAGTCCCTCCTATGGGACTTTTTGACCTTTTTAATGTAAAAACAAAAGAATCTAAGTAGCAATAGTAATACTTTTCTTAGTAAACACTTCTAACAATAACAGAAGTCAGCAGACGTATCAGTGTACAGTTCTAAGAATCACTCAGTGAAATGATAAGTAACTGTATGCATGACCAGTTCATCACTGTGAGAGAAAAGCAGTGGTTGTGTACCTGAGCCACAGATGCTGATAACTGTCCACCCACTCCATTAGTCACTATAAAGCTCTGATCTAAAAACAAGTGAGCTATCTACATCACAGGTGTGGGCATGAAGGCTCTTCTGAAGTCTCATTCTGGACAAATTGTAAGGAAACACTGCACATCCTTCACCAAAAAGGCAAAAATGCATTGTGATAAATGAAATCTGGTACATCTGGTACAAGATGCCAGCTAGAATCAAGAGAAAGTATTATACATATATTTCAGTAAATACTGAAAAATTATTAATTAATAATAGATAAAGTATTTTTATAAATTGATAGAACTTGTGTTGCCGTCATGGGCCGTTGCTATGACAAACAGTGCATTTTGTTTTCCATTGGCTACATGAGAATTACAAAAAATATATATATAGATACTTTTTGTAAAAATTGGAATGTTCGTAACATAAGAATTGTTCCGTGGGAGTGTATTTACTTTGTGTTGTTGGGGAAGATGGATATATTGGTGGTCTAGTTTTCCCTGGTGTGTTTCTCTCTCTCTCTCTCTCTCTAACTGTAATGACTCACAGGTGGAGCTGCTAACGAGTGACCTGTATGGTGGCGGTAGTGATTGCCACTGTACTTCAGGAGTGTAAGTCTCCTGAACCATGGATCTACAGCTCTCCGCTCTCGTGGCTTCCTTGACGGACAGATGTGTCATTGTATATGCAGTGCAGTGTACATGGTGATTGTTAAGGGACTGGTACATGAGACATTTGATGTAAACCACTACCTTTTGCTCAGTTGTGATTTGTTATGTTAAGCCTTATATTTCATCCTAATCCTTATCGAATCAGATACGTGCAGCTTTTTCATTAGAAATGAACTCGAGTTCAAGTATCCACATTTAAATCTACCCTTAAAAGTACAATTTTGCCCAAAAAAATACTCAAGTAAATGTACTTCGTTACTACCCACCTCTGAAAGTGTGGCAATCTCAGGTACTGTTTATGTGCTTTATTTAATGTTAAAAGTGTGTAATGTGACTTTGAATATCATTTAGTGTTGTAAAAGCAACAATGGATTATTCACCTCAGATCTTGAAATTAAACAAATGGAAACAAAAACGTTAAAACTGTGAACAAACAAGTATATTATTAAATGAGCTTCCGTTTAGCACAACGAATTTGAATGTTTATACGTGAATAAAAGCCTAAATTTAATCTCATATAGAGTGATTATATCTCTTCAGAAAATTTGGACTAAACCGCTCAATTTATATTAGTTTTACAATCTCTTTATGAACATTCTGAAGCGTCAAAGTGTTAGGTTGCGTAGCTGTAAATGGAAGGACAGAAAGCTCTCCGATTTTATTAAAAAGGTCTTCATTTGCATTACAAAGATGAACGAAAGTCTTATGGCTTTTGAACGACATTAATGACACAATTTAAATTTTTGGGAGATCTATCCCTTTAAGCTACACTCTCCATAAAGTCTGCATAATGAGTTCAGTTTCGATAATGAGTAAAGCAATAAGTGACATTCTCTATGACTTCAATGCATCTCAGCTGTTTTTGGAAGCGACCTTCTATATGTGTTTTCTTTTTCTTCATATTTCACCTTCTTCCTTTATCACAGACAATCCCGGGGGACCCGAGTCAGTCTTAAAGCTCAGGTCAGGCTATGATTGGATTGACAGGCTCGTGTTCAGGAGTATTGAGTTTGGCTTTTGCAGGGTTTGGTTCAAGGCTATATTTGTCTGTCCTTCTCTTTGTGATTCATCGACTGCCCTTGAGACGATTTACATTAGATGATTGTGAATCTTTGAAGATGTATAAACTAACTGAATGAGTGCAAACGCTCTTGATCTCAGGTGTCTTTACTCTATTGTTCAATATTTGAAAGGGTCAGATTGAATCTTATCAGGGATCCACACATTTATTTGTTGTAGTTGAGCGCTTCACTCTCGGGTAACGGAAGGGCATTTTTAAATGCGTCTTTCTAATAAATACGCCACTAAAGGTGACGGGACATATTCAAAAGCACTTTATTAGACAGCTTCTATTTATCCAACTGAGCATCTATCTTTTCTTCATGTCAAGTCGTTCCCACAGTCCATTTCCCTACCCATCAAAACGCACACACAAACCCATTCTCACTCCAGCCCTAATGTGCCATCACCATTTGTCTCGCGGTTTCATCTTAGAGGGAAACACAAACTAATCTAGTGGGTTTCTACACATTATCATGCCCTCCAGCAACAGTATTCCGTGTTCTCTTTCTCTCTTTCTTGCACTCGGTGTCTCTCATCCTCCTCTTTGTCTTTGTCTGCGCCCTCCTCTGCCTCAGGAAGCGTCTTATCGCCACCTCCCAAATCTAAATCACCATGACAACTCTTAGGTTGTATTTATCTCCTAAATCACTGCTCAGGAATAGCTTTAGATATGAGAGGAGAGGGAGGGTGATATGAATCTTAAGAAAATGATTGCAGTCTGGGGCCCGCGTACAATCGATGCCCCCACCCACACATCCCAATCCGCATGGATATCCATCAAGGGTGGCGCGACTCATCCTGCAGTCGAGGAAAAGATGGCAAGAATGAAACGTATTCGGCGTGGAGTGATTTGAATAAACAAATGTCATGGGTCTGGATTTCCAACATGAGGGGCGGTATCATCAGTAAGCGTGGAAATAAGGTTTAAAATTGAGTTTGAAGAGATTCATAAAGGAATTGTTCAGGCAAAAAAATATAAATTGTACAATTTGATCACTCTCAGGTCGTTCCAGACAAATAAACAAATGAAAAAAATCTATGAACTACACAGCTTTGTAAGAAGAACAAATTAATTTTTTAATTAACAATCCTTATTTATTCTGCTAAATTAGAAATAAACTGTTTTATTTAGTAAATTGTCCACCAAAAACTTAGTAAAGGAGGATCTGCAAATTACTACAGATCAAAATATAAGTTTTTATTTTTTATTTTTTAACCTTAATATGCTGTTAACTAAATAACTGTGAAGAAACTTGTCACACCATACGGGGTAAGTTGTCACAAACAACTGAAATATGAAATGAAGTAAAAATGCCATAACATATTTGTATCGAAAGGATTGGTTCAACCAAAAAGAAAAGTTTGGAAAGACATCAGTAAATTAGAATTGTTCCTTTAAAATGTATTATAGGCTTATCAGCCATTAAACAAATGTAAAACAATGAATATCAAAAATGTCATATAGAAAAAATGTCAAAACATTGTTCTAATAAATATATTTGTTAAAAACTACAGACAAAAGGTCCACCTTGCAAATTATCATCTGCACATTCCACATTGCTAAATGAAAATGCTTAAGTGTGTCTATCATATGATTTCATATGGGTCATATAGGCTACGTTTATTTTACATGTTACGAGTGATCATGTATTGTTTCTGTTTTTGGTGGGTTTTGCACGCGTTTAGTTGAGTTTCCTGTGTTTCGGGGGCGTACACGGTGCGATTTTTGCTGTTTTTACGAGCTCGCAGATAATTTTTTTCACTCGGGAGAAATCGAGTGGAATCGGTGATGCTCGCATGGTCGTGGCTCGCAGCGTGTGAGAGGAATTACGAGCCGAGCCGAGCACGTTATGAGCACCTCCCCGACCTCCCGATCATCTTTAAACATGTTTAAAAAATTCGGGGAGTCGGTCCGATTTTCACCAGCTGTCCCCTATTTCCAAATTATACACAACCACGTGGGGCTATACCTCAGTGGCAGCAACCATACAGCGTGCGCATACACTGTCTCTCTCCCTCTCTCACACACCCACACACACACTTCTCTCAATTAAAATAATAATAATAATAATATTAAATAAAAATAATTAAATACAAATAATAATTCTCTCTCTCTCTCTCTAGTTTTTATGTTGAATGGCTACTGTTCTCTGCTTTACAACAAATCATTTGCACACACATTTCGGTCATTTTTTCTATCTGAAGCTTTGCCATGCAACATTGACGGTCTCTGTGTTTAGCGCGAAAGCTCACGTGATTGCTGCCGGCTCGGGATAAAATTCGTGCAGGACAGTCGTGCCGTGTACCAGCTGCATTGACGCGATTATCAGTTAAACTGACTCGCAACGTGTGCAATATCTCACGACCTCCCGAGTGTCCGATCCTGGTCCGAACTCGCACCGTGTACGCCCGCCTTTAGTTTCTATGGCTTTTCATTGATTTGATTATCAGTTGCACCTGTTTGTCATTGGTTTGGTCATGTGCTTGTGTTCAGTCATTCTTTGTTTGGTATTTGCAGTGTAAAGTTGGTTGTTCCGTTCATGTTTGTGGAGAATAGGGGTGGGACAAAATATCGATATGGCGAAATATCATTGTCCTTCTCCAACATAGCCTATAAGATATTAATCAATATGCTGATGCCAAATATCTATATTTTAATTCACAAAATAAGGCGCTCTAAATAGATTTCCCTGTTCCCAGCGTCTGTACTTCATGGCTCCTCGAGGTGGCGCTCAACACATTATTGAGGGAAATGTGAACATAAGTAAACTAGCCTAAGAAGTTTTTTTTTTTTTTTTTTTTTTTACGGGATGGCGGACAGCAGTGTGAGTAAGATAATTGATGCCCATCATGCCCCAGACACGTTTAAGTTCAAAGTCTGGACGCACTTCCGCTTTAATACCACTGATGGGGCAAAAATGTTGTAAATAGACATCTTTGACGCTGTTCACCGAGGGCTTACAGATATACACGGGAGCGTTTGAAAGCATGCGTCTATCAGTGGATTCGTCTATTAACTCAAAATAATGAATTTAATTCACAGACTGAAAAAACTTTGTGTGCTGTTTTTTTAATAAAGAGAGGAAACCTGCACTTAACCTTTTCACAAGCATTATGTTTTCATAGTTAGACCGATATCGTGATGCATCGTCATAGGATTGTCTAGCAATATATACATTTTCGCAGAATTGCTGTATCGTGATATTATCATGAGCAGTATCGTGTCGTATCATGAGGTACCCTGTCATTCCCACCCTTAGTGGAGAAAGTCTTAAAATAAAGTCTTAAAATAACATAGGCTGTATGCGAATAGAGTTTTCAGCGCTTCATCCAGCTGTGACAGTACTTTAATGAGTCATTTTTTAAACCTTTGCTTTTGCCGCATGGAAAAGAGCAGCATGAATATTCAAAATGTAGGCTATACCCTTTTGTGTTTCACGGCAGAAAGAAAGTTTAATTAATTTGGAATAACATTTTCATTTTTGGGTTGAAGTATTCCAACACTGCATTGAGATACTGAAGAAATAGTGGCATTTTCTCCAAAACATAGTGAAATAGCATGGATCACTGGGATGAACCATGATGGACCTTTACTTTGCCTACAGTGTTGTAATGAAACTGTCCCAACTGTGACCTCCGCAGATTGAGGGCTGGTCTTTCGGGTGCATCTCCGCTCCAGAACTGCTTACTTTACGAAGCCCTACAGAATACATGCATCTTGCCAAGTGAAAAAATCTACGAAATCCTCACTGACATTTTCATGTTCATTTACTTGGTGGAGAATGCAAGCAGAAAGGCAACATGTTGAGTGAGCATGCAAGAATATCCACTCCTGAGATGCTTGTCAGATGAGCAATTATCTGAGGTTGAAGTGTCTTCACACAAGAACCGGCAGAGGCAGAAACTTTAAAGGGTTCCAAGAGAAATGAAAATCAATTTCAGGGTCATTTGACTGTTAAAAGTTAATGAATGGAAAAGCATGCAAAGTCAAATGCTGCTGAGCGAATTAATTAATTCTCCTCTGTGGTGGAGATGTTTCCGGTGGTGGACCTTCACATGCAGACAAAACATTCTGACTCAGAGTTACACTCACAAATGAGCCCTTTTCAACAGTCAATTGTCTGGGTAAACAAACATTTAACATTGTTTTGCAGCAAAACCGCTATCTCACATCAAATGCAAACCAGAATACATAATAGTGGAGGCCGGAGTTAGCTCTTATACTAGTAAATTGGTATTGCCACACCATGGCCTGGTTTCACAGACAGGGCTTAGATTAAGACAGGATTAGGAATTAGTTCAATTAGGACATTTAAGTAGCTTTTATAAACGTGTCTTTACGACATTACTGGTGTGCATCTTGAGACAAAACAATGACACTGACATATTAAAATATATTAGTGCAAGTTGCTTTCAGTTAAAACAGCTCAAACATGCATTTTAATCTAGGACTAGACTTAAGACTTTTCTGTGGAACAAGAACCTGCTGTTTGAAATATGAAATTGTGATGGATGTTGGAGCCACTTACAAAATGCCTAAATTAAAAACAAGACACAATATATTTATATTTAAAGGAATCTTTCACCCAAAATAAAATAAGGATATTAATTTAAATTGTATTGAAGGCTATTTAATGGCTAATCACCCATTTATGCAAAACCATTATGAAGTCCATAACATTTTATGAAACAGCAAAAATATTAAAGATAACCTAAAAAAAGTGTTATTTTAAATAAATGCATTCAAATAAAAGCAAAACATAACTTTCAACCAATAAAAAGTTTAACCCCACCTCACCCCCGCCCCGCCCAAAAAACATTTTATGAAACATCGAATTTTATAGTTAACCTACAATATAAATATATACTGTGTATAGTATAGTAGATGTTGAAACCATCAAACAAAACCACTGCTATGGAGAAAACTGAAATATTGCCCTTGTGATGACTTCTCAATGTGACAACTAGCCTCGGGCTCCCTAATTGTTTCTAACAAAGTGATTTTGTTTAATCACTAGTTAATGGCTCAGAAGGCAACAGATCAGATTAAGTGTTACGATGTCTGAGAGAGAGAGAGTAGTTGAGTAAATTACAGCGTGTAATGCCCAGAAACGTTCTTTGTACCTCAGACAGCCAATTATACCTTTCACCAGCAGAACAACACACAAACACACACCTTTGACCGATATCACTGTGTACATCCTCAAAATACAGCTGTGTTCCTCAAAATGATCAATAAACCACTCTGGCAGATAAAGACAGAAACTTTGGACTCTAAAGGGTTGTGGACTTTTCGAACTGCATTTAAACGGGTGTTAAATTAGTTTTTGCTGTGGTTCTGTGTAAATGTGCATGGGTGAACACTGCATGAGATATTGCATAACACCACCCAATGCCTAGCACACATTGTAATGATCATCGCCAAAATGTTTTACCTTCTACCCTGTCCCAATCCACCAATGGGCAAGCAAACAGACAGTCCCGCCCAAAACTTTACTTTTAGTTGTGGCAGAAGTCGCCATGTCGGCCCACTCAAACAAACAGATCAATGTTTTGAAAGCATCACAGTCACGAGCTTTCACTCTTCACAAGGTCAAACTACCATGACTTTGTCTCTGTTTGTTAAACTGGGATGGAAGAAAGTATTTTCACATGAAAAATACATAGAAACTTTAAAATGATGCAGTGAACCCAGTAATTGAGAGCAGCAGGAACATGAGCCAGTGTAACTGTGCTCTGAGAAATACTGTATGTGACCTGCAGGGCAGCGGTTTGGGTTCAAAGTCACAGCTGTGTCAACTTATACACCACACACACACACACACACACACACACAGATTGCAGCTATCAAAATGATGACAATAGGTTTCTATTTTTTAACCCTAAAATACATTTTGCATTGAAACATACACTGCCCAGCTAAAAAAAGAAAAAGAAAAAAAAAGAAAGTTACTTTTTGGATTTAAAAAGGCAAATGTTTAAGAGTATGACTGGATCATTATTGAAGTGATTATGTTTCTAGCATGTTATATGTTTGGCAGCAGTTCTTCTAACTCTAGTTGATGTGTGTGCAGCTTTTTATTTCTTAAACAACATATATGAAGACACATCATGGCCATTTTCTGGGATGACAAAGTCAAGATTCATCAGGCTCAGATTGTGAAGGAATGGTTAGGAGGAGAATGAAGAATCATTTACACACATGAATCGGCTCCTCTGAGTCCAGATCTTAAATTCATTGAAAGTCTTTGGGATGTGATGGGGAAGACTTTGAGTGCTGAACTCTTGCATTGACAGTACAACATCTTGACCAAAAAATAATGCACCTTGTGATGGAAATAACATCACAACATTTATTTCCATCAAGACGTGCATCAGTTTTGGCTGAGCAATGTAGGCCTATATGTAAAACATTTATTTAAAGTATATATATTATATTAATATGATGATATATAATAATATTTAAAACAGAAAAATAAATATGATTTGTTTAATAATAAATTAATGTTACAAATATTATTATTCATATTTATTTATTACTTATTTTTCTTACTTTATTTTTATATATGCATGTATTACACCTGTTTGAAGGAAATATATTATGTAGCATATTAATATATTAATAAAAAATTTAAATTAATATTATTATTTAATAATAAATACATAATAAGTGAATATTATTGTAAATATTATTGTGACATTTGTTTATTTATTTATTTACTTATTTTCCTTCTAAAATATATACTTTTTTATCTTTATTTTTTTTCAATTGAGGACATCCCCAACACAAAGTCAGATTTAACTCAGTTCACTAAGCAAACACACATGCGCACATTAAATCCAATAAATAGCAACACTCTGACAACATAAAGATGCATCTATATAGAAATAAAAACAGGCATTATAACTGTTTCTCTAGCTGTGGTGTTTTCATCAAAAAATACAGATGTGTAATGTTGTTTCATTTAAGCATCAACTTTCTCTAAGATGTTTCTCTTAAAACTCCTAAAAAGAAAAGTGGACACTGAGTCAAATGTTTGCATGGCTATAATCAGACTGGTATCTTGGCAAATCTAAGCACAATCTGAGACATTTACAACCTGCATCCCGGTGTTGTCCACATGCACATTGAAAAGACGCATCTGTGATCGAAACGTTATCCATGCTATCTATCAGGTATAGAGGTAGTCGAGGACGCATTGTGATCGGATCTCAGTGTAATGCATGCTACAAACTGTGCGATTTCATCACAAATCACACTAAGATATGGATCTAATAAACTTGGGTACGACGTGTGTAGACTGTATGATGATGATGAATCTTTGGCTACGACGTAAGTTAGTAGCCTATAAGAATAAAATATCCTCAGCATGAGCTAGTGGTAAACGAATAGAGCAAGATGAATCGCACTTTGGCAATTGTGGTTTTTATGTGAGCTGAAAAAAGAGGAGGATGCGAAAGAGGAGAATATGGATGCAGTCATGGGCCTTTCAAGGAAAAGAGGCCATCTTGGCATGTTCATTTAGCAAATGGAGCTTGAGGTAAGTAGGTTGAAGTTCAATACGCCATTTCATGTTGCATTTTTATTGGCTAGTCAGTGGACGCACTTTGTCACTTTGGTCGCAAGTCCGTGCACTGGGCATTTTTTTCTATTAGCCTATGTATTTTAAATTGTGCGGGACACCGAGATCCGATCAGATATCCAGATACAGGAGCCACTGATTGACAGGTGTAAACGTGCCGTGTCCTGATTGGCTAATGTTAATGTCACATGTAAACACAGCCATTGTTGAAATGTCTTCTTAAAATAGACGTGAAATTAACAAGGTCTTTTTCTTGGGAGAAACATCTTAGAAGCAGGAGACTTTAGCAGAAGTAGGAAAAACAACTGAGACGTTAAAGAGTAACTTTTTTTATTCCTGTGGGAATCTTTAATGAAGTATTTTTGATCATGTGTGTGTCATATCAGAAGGTTTACATCTAACACCTCGCCTTCCAAACCGCCCCTTCATTTTCATTTTTCATTTCAACCTTCTTTTCTCTGTCTCATAATAAACTCAGGCTTAATTATTGAACCCTGGATATCTCCCAGAGTTACAGTTAAGCCCCCTGTGGGAATGTGTGTGCGTCTGTTTATGTTCATTTATTTCTTTTATGTAAAATTTCAAAGTACTCAGCCCGTCGACGTCTGCTGCTTTTAAACCGTGCTCTCCCTAATTACTTCAGATAAATCCATCAGGCTAAATCAAATCAAAGCAGCCCATCAATTATGAAATACTTTACCAAAACAACAATCTGCCCTCCTGTACCTCTGAATCACTTTTATCAGCGAGACAAGATAGCACGCATCGACGCTGCCTCATTACGATGCCGTATAGCATCTCATGTGAAGACAATCTGTCATCCACCACAACGCTGAAGAGGAAAATCAGGTTTTAAAACCCTCCTTAACTGCGTCTTTTACAACCTCTGGAGGAATTGTACTCAGGTTACTTGCATTTGCTCTAGCAACCAATTAAATTCCTGAAATTGGTGTGGGATCCCTGCTGATGTGGGCCGTATATGCACTTAGATTACAGACTAAAAATATCACCACCACTCAAAACTATGACATCAATTACAGCAGAACACTTCGTTTTTACATAAAAAAAAAATAGTGAGTGGCGTTTGTCTGCGCAACTTGCTGCCATGATATTATGATGTTGTGGGTGGTTTCGAGGGTGTTGCTATGTGTTTGCTAACTAGCCCAAGTATAATAAGCATACTCAAGTCCTGGGGATCTCGAGTTTGTCCTTTAATCGAAGTCAGGGGGATTTTTCAGCTGTTTCGGCCTCCATTTGAAAATCATAAGGGCTGATTCACGATACATGGTCAGTGGAATAAGGGAAGCAAATTAGCAAATTAGAATGATTTCTGAAGGATCATGTGACGCTGAAAGATCACAGGGATAAATTACATTTTACAAAATATTACAATGGAAAACCGTTGTTTTAAATTTTAATCGTATTTCACAATATTACTAGCCTGGGTTTCCCCATGCTGCCTTGCGCGCTGCGCGATTTTATCCACGCTGCTAGGCAGCCTTGACACCATGGACCAGATTTTCCCCTCAAAAAGGGAACCAATCACAGAACGGGGAGGGAGCAGCAAGACGATGACGACGTCTATGCGACACACCGAAGCAGTTTATTTATATCTATGGATCCAACATGGCATCAGACGCAATACCTTTTGATGCGGCCTTAGATAGTGTTCTAAGTAGAGAACGCAAGTTTATTTCGTCTTCTTCCTCGTCGAATTTCTGTCGCTCTACATACGTCATCTGGTATAATTGAAACGATTGGCTATGAGCTACGTGCAGGCGCATTTGATAGACATTCGTAGCGCCCAATAAACGGCTCTGGGCATTCGTAAACCACGCCTCAAATACGAGAAAATTAACATGTGGTTCTCAGACCACGTCTCAATGAGAAAGAGGTCTGACGTTAGCCAGGCTAGTTTTACTGTATTTTTTATCAAATTAATGAATTCTTGATGACTTCTTTCAAACCAATTGGATTTTACAAATGTTTAGTCAGAATGAATAAAGTTGTTGATAGAGTTTAAGTTGTATTTAAGCCAGAACATTTCTATAACATTCCTGTCAATGATTTCTAATGGCGAGTGTCTGCAGGGGGCGATACATCGGTCCATGTGACAGGCTAATATTGTCAGGCAGTCTCAGTGGTCCAGTCGGTGGGTGGGACTCCAACAGTTTCCCTTCATCAGTTCAGAGTGCATCAATTATTCAACAACGGGAAGTTGTGGACAAGGAGATTAACTTTTTGCTGTTGTTTTTATTGCTTTTTACCCCACCTACAGTACCAAGAGCGCAGGGACACATTCAGGTTATTATAGGGCAAACATATCAACATACACACATTCATTCACTCCTACAAATGCACTCATGCACACACAGAAAGGCTGATGAGACTGACACAGTGTTTATGTCCTAATAAAGAATGATGGATGGATGGATGGATGGATGGATGGATGGATGGATGGATGGATGGATGGATGGATGGGTTGATGGGTGGATGGAGGGATGGATGGATGGATGGATGTGTGGGCGGATGGATGGATGGATGGATGGATGGGTTGATGGGTGGATGGGTGGGTGGATGGGTTGATGGGTGGATGGGTGGATGGATGGATGGATGGATGGATGGATGTGTGGGCGGATGGATGGATGGATGGATGGGTGGATGGGTTGATGGGTGGGTGGGTGGATGGGTTGTGTGATGGATGGATGATGGATGGATGGATGTGTGGGCGGATGGATGGATGGATGGATGGATGGGTTGATGGGTGGATGGGTTGATGGATGGATGGATGGATGGATGAATGGATGGATGGATGGGTTGATGGGTGGATGGGTGGGTGGATGGATGGATGGATGGATGGATGGATGGATGGATGGATGGATGGATGGATGGATGGGTTGATGGGTGGATGGGTGGGTGGATGGATGGATGGATGGATGGATGGATGGATGGATGGATGGATGGATAGATGGATGGGCGGATGGATGGATGGATGGATGGATGGGTGGATTGGTTAATGGATGATGGATGGATGGGTGCTTTGCTTTCACTAACTTTTTACACTATTTTTGAAGTCTCAATGTCAATTTTGGTGATTTTAAGTGGATGTAGTCCATTCACAAAGTTCACGCATTAGCTATCAACATGTTACTCAAACCAAAAGCAAACATAAAGTCACAAAATTTGTATTTCTTTACTCTCTTTCTTTGCAATAAACAACACTTGCTTTATCATTATCTAAAGCAATGACATTCTGACATTTCTATGTGTGGTCCACGTGCCCAAATATACCTCTGCATAATGCTTTTTAAACACTATTTACAGAGAGCTAGTCATCTGTCAATGCACGTATCTATGCAGATATTCTCTAAATTATGACACAAACTCTTTAAAATTAAATCACTGTTATATAATGAGTCGTGCCCTCACTTCTGCAGCCAAGAACCTGAGAAAATATGACATTACAGAGCACTGCCAAATATTCATTACTTACTCTGAATGCTGTTTTCAATCCCATTCGGCGTGCAAATTAAATGGACCAAACAGTGTGCAATAAGTTATGATAAGACTTTATATAGCCTATATAAAGCAATAAAAGAAAAAAACAATGAATATCATTATTTTGGCAGCCTGAAACATACACACACAAGAAAAAGCTCTCTAGGTGAATGTCACAAAACTGGTCAAGAACATGTAACAGTGTTATTGTAATTCATCCTACAGTATTTTGTCTAGCACTGAAACATTATTTTAATGACATTAAATATAAATACATAAAAAAAATAAAGAACATTTCCACCCCTACATATTACTGCACAAAAAAATCATTACTATAATGAAAGAAAAATAATGACATATTATTTAAATAGTAAAGTGTTTATATATCCTTATTGTGTTTGTTATAACCCCTTTAAAAGCAACTATATGTAGAATTCTGAAACCCTTGTTATAAGTGACACCGGTGGCCGTTAAGTGAACTGCAGCCAGCAACTTGAAGGTCCCGATATACTCGCGGCAAAGTACTTTTCGTTTTTTTCGCTTAGGGGTAAAAAGAAGTTGGAAATAGCCTACCTTTGCAGCGATTTACTTTTAACAAACATCCAGATGGCGTCCACGCTGCTGAAAGCGACGTTTAGATGAGTAAATGTGCTGCGCACTTTCCTCTTCATAACAAAATAAACACACAATAAAATGTCAGCGGTGAGAAAACAGCAGTAAAGAAAGCATCTGATCGTAGCGATGTGGATGTTTGCACCATCTGCACCGGCATCATGTCGACTGATGAGGTCATTAAAATTACACTGTTATGATAATTTGATTATAAAGTAGTCTTTAGGAATATTTTAGACTAGTCTCAGCCTTAGACGTCACACCCACAGACCGCTGGCTGAGCGTCTGATGGCACACAAAATTGGACACACTTCAGGAGTTTCGAAGTCACCATCTGATTGGTTGAATTCTACAGGATTTTCAGGAGACGTGTGTGTCTCGTTTGTTAACGGTCCGCCTGCAAACAGAGATGCCCTGATGCCAAACCCCCTTATGGGAGAAGCAAGCCATTGTGTTTACAACTGTGACAATGTGCGTTCACTCATCAGGATCAACTAAACGCTGGATTTTCAAAAGCATGTGATGCAAAGTTCGTGGCATAGACTCTTTCAAATACGTCCGAGAGTTTTACACACTGGTCTGTGATTGTGGGGACATCGACTTTACATTCTCACGCTCCTAAACATGAAACGGAACAAAACGAACGTGATTGGTTGCTTCACATGTCAGTCAGACGGCCTGTGGGCGGTCCTTGGCCAATGAAAGCTGTGATGGAGTCCAGACCGTCAGTGAGACTAATAGATATAGATCTGACAATGTGAGACTATTTAAAATTAAATTAAATAATAAAAAAAAAGTGATTAATACATGAAACATTTTTACATATAGCCTCTTAAATTTTGATTTAAATAAAAAATGTTTCTTATGAAACTCCACTGAGAATAAGAATAAGAATTTGGGTATTGAATGTGCTTAATTGCCATGAAAATAATAATGAAGCATGATGAAAATTAGGCATAGTATCATGATGCAAAAATCTAAGTGTAATAACCTATTTTTTACAGTCTATGGTAATAACTAGTTTTCTTTTTTTCAGCAATGCTTTGTGAGATTCACACCTCTCTCTTGTCCCATTCATCAGCTTGAATACCGATACATCCGTCTAGCATCAATGATACCAACTCTAGGAAGCAAAAACTATATATATATATCACTGATATATTCACAGTGACCATCCAACAGCAGCATTCCCACGAGAAAAGCGTGTTCTGGACCATGCGAACGTCACAGGATCACTGCTCATCATGAAGGTGACGCGAGCAGCAGAGAGGAATCATTTCCTCAACCCTGTGATTTCAATCGACTCTTAAGATAATTAAGCGATGCTTATCACAGGAGCTGAAATCATGAGGGCTTAAAGCAGTAAAACCACAGCTTTTCTCTGACCTCCATGAACTGCTATGATTTTATGTACAAAAATTGCATATTTAAGCAATAAGTACAATATAATCATCACTACAATACAATCAGCATAGTAGAATGATTTCTGAAGGAGCATGTGACACTGAAGACTGGAGTAATGATGCTGAAAATTCAGCTTTGATCACAGGAATAAATTACATTCTACAATATATTCACATAGAAAACAGCTATTTTATTTTGTAAAAATATGTAAAAAAAAAAAAAAATGATTTTTTTTTACCACATGTGACCTTGTTGAGCATAAGAGACTTCTTAAAAAATATATTTTTTTTCACACTTTTGACAGGTAGTGTAGTGTATATTTAAGGCAATACCTTGTATTTCACTCTATCTTGTATTTTAGCATGACTGGAAGTCTGACCAATAAGCATGCAGAACCTAAAATAGCTGTTTTATAATTAGGTTTAATTACTCTAGTGCTTTGGATTTCCTTCCTAAAGCTTTGTCTGATCAATGTTAATTGGACACAACTCTGACTCCAAACGTTAAGCAGACATTTGCTGATCCGTTAAACGGATATAATAACTTGTTTTCTTCTTTTGAGCAATGCTTTGTGAGATTCACACCTCTCTCTTGTACCATTCATCAGCTTGAATACCGATACATCCGTCTAGCATCAATTATACCAACTCTAAGAAGCAAAAATGAGTGATATATCACTTTAACTTACACAGTGACCATCCAACAGCAGCATTCCCATGAGAAAAGCGTGTTTTGGACCATGTGAACGTCACAGGATCATGTGACAATGAAGACTGGAGTAATGATGCTGAAAATTCAGCTTTGAACACAGGAATAAATTACATGTTACAATATATTCACATAGAAAACAGCTATTTTAAATTGTAAAAATATTTGTAAAATTTTAACAAATTTTTTTTTTTACAAAATAAATGTGTCCTTGTTGAGCATAAGAGACTTCTTAAAAAAAAAGTATTATTTCAAACTTTTGACAGGTAGTGTATATTTAGAGCAATATCATGTATTTTAGCATGACTGGAAGTCTGACCAATCAGCATCCAGAACCTAAAATAGCTGTTTTATAGTTAGGTTTAATTACCCTTTGGATTCCCTTCCTAAAGCTTTGCCTGATCAATGTTAATTCGACACAACTCTGACTCCAAACGTTAAGCAGACATTTGCTGATCCGTTAAATGCGGTCAAGACAAAAGACTTGGAAGAAAAGCCCAGACCACAGACAGCGCCCACAGTGAAAGATGTGATGGATCAGTGGTCCAGCGTCTGAATCGATATACCTCCACCACCCCTCCACTTTGAATAAGACCCACCATCCACAGCACAATCCATATATTGACTCCTGTTGTGAAACCTTTTTTTACCCTGGTGCAGTGGAGCGTTTCAGGGTGATGGTGGGGTGAAGCCAGCGCCTACATGCCGTAATTAATGCTGAGTGGGGCCATTACCAAACTCATTTCTGATGTTATGTGTTATGAAATGGTCTGTCTAAGAGGAGCTGTACATCTCTGTCCTGGAACCAATCCTCTTAATCCATCTAAAAGAGGACAAAACAAGAGGATGGAAGCCGTAAAATGTGTTGGATCAACCTTTATCCCTCTCTGTCTAGACTGGTGGTTCTCAAATAGTTTTGTATAGTAAAATGTTGTGCAAAATTCAATTTTAATGGTTTCATGTTCTTGGCAGCCAATAATTTATATCGCAAAAGAAACACACTGTGCGTCACCAGTCATATTATGAAAAGCAACACTGAATTAAATTCTGATTTACTTGCAACAAGCATAAAATGACTTATACCTAGCAATAGATGCATTTCTGCAAAAATGCACACAAGGTTTATTGGATGCACAGCCTTTCAAGTCATTAACAAACATATATGAGACGCATTTTCTCTTTTCCTTTTACATGCATTTTGCTTTCATAACTATGCATGATTATAAAGTTTGTTGCATTCTATTATTGTAAATAATTAACAGACCTGCAAATTTGAGTGCAATACCATGGACCCCCAAATATGATCCTCCTCATCCCTCCTTTAATTCATGTATAAAGCCCTAATTTAAACTGTGAAAAAGGTAAATATGTCTCAAATATTATTTGGAAAATATTAAGTTTAGTTTTTATTACTCATTATGGAACTATACTATATAAGAGATGTATTTATTTATGTTAATTATATTATTATTATATAAGTTTATTTACTGTTTAGTTTTATTTTTAATATTTATTTATAAATGTTTTTTTCTAATCTATTTATTTTAATCAGTTTATTTACTGTTTAATTTTATTTTTAATATTACTTATTTATTGTTACACTGTTTTTCTCTAAACTTTCTCCCTGTTCTAGAAGACAGTAGACAGACAGGGGAAGATAAATAGATATAGTCTCCCAGCAATAAATGCCGCTGATTCTTTTCATTCATGAGGGATTTCTTTCTTTCTTTCTTCTTTATGTCATGGCGATGGTAACCCACGCTCCGACAGCCCCAACACGGAGTCCCTCCATCTATTTCGGTCAGAGGCTGCGAGCCTGCAAGCCTCGACGATGTTCAGCCTCATTTTTTTCAGATCCTCTTCCAAGTTGTTGAACCATCTTTTCTTTGGTCGCCCTCTCCTCCTTGCCCCGTGCACATGGCCGAATAGAGCGACATTTGGAAGTCGTTCTGTTTTCATTCGGACCACGTGTCCAAAGTATCCAAGCCTCTTTTTCTGAATTCGCTGTACCACCTCGATTTCCATCCCTATTTCCCTTCTTATGTCGACGTTTTTTATTCGGTCTCTTCTTGTCACCCCTTGGATTTTCCGTAAGCAATTCATTTCAAACACTCTCAGTTTATTCTTGTCTGCTTCTCTTAGTGTCCATGTCTCTGAATTGTACAATAGTATGTTAAGTACCAAGGCTTCATAAACTCTTATTTTTGTCAATCTGGAAATATCTTTAGATTTCCATATGGAGTTCAAGTTTTGCATTGCTCCACACGCTAATCCAATTCTTCTTCTGAGGTCGTGTTCTGTAGAGGCGTCCTCACTAATATTTCCTCCCAAGTACACAAATTCTTCTACCTGCTTAAGTTCCTGGTTTTCTATTTGGATGTATACTTTAATCTTTTCCCGTCCAATATGTTGTACTTCTGTCTTTCCTGTATTGACCTTCATGCCCATCCTTTTACTCTCCTCTACGATTCTGTTGATCACTACTTGTAGGTCACCCTGGTTTTCTGCCAAAGCTGCGATGTCGTCCGCGAATCTGAGGTTGTTGATGATTCGTCCATTCATGACTGCTCCTTCGTTCGCCTCTTCCAGCGCACTTGCCATGATCACCTCTAAAAAGATATTAAAGAGAAGTGGAGACACCATGCAGCCCTGAAGTACTCCTACTATTGTTTCGAACCATTCAGTCACATCAGCACCTATTCTTACAGCGCTGAAAGTACCTTTATATAGGCTCTCTAATATTCTGACTACTTTTTCTGGATATCCTAATCTCCTCATCACATTCCACAATCCCGCTCTCCACACGCTATCGAATGCCTTTTGGAAGTCTATATAGCATACAAATAGGTCCTTGCTGAAGTCAGTATACTTCTCAGCTAATTGACGGAGAGTGAATATTTGGTCAATTGTGCTCCGTGATGTTCTAAAGCCCGCCTGTTCTTCGGAGAGGATTTCTTCCGTTTTCTTCTTTATTCTTTCCATAATTATTGTTGTTATGATCTTGCTACTGTGGCATAGCAGGCTGATGCCTCTGTAGTTATTGCAATCGAGTTTATCTTTCTTTTTGTATACGGGAATGATGACAGCTTTTTTCCACTCTGTTGGGAACACCTCCTCGTCCCAGATTCGTTTACAGAGCTGGAAGATAATTTGTAATCCTGTTCCATCTGTAGCTGCTTTTATTTCCTCCGCTGTAATATTATCGATGCCTGGGGCTTTCCTTGTTTTTAGGTGGTCTATTGCTCGGACAACTTCTTCCATCATGAGGCTCGGTGTTGGTTCTTCGTCTCCGTTGTAGTCCAAGTTGGCCAGAATTCTCTCGTCCACCGGATTTGGATCGTTATACAGATCTTCGAAGTACTGCTTCCAGCGTGTCTTTACCTTTTCTGCATCAGTTATCATAGTCCCATCTTTATCCTTTATTATACTAATTTTGATGGTACTCTTCCCGCTTAGCTTTCTGATACTTTCATATACTTCTCGGCTCTTGTTTTGTTTTCTGCTTTCTTCTATTGCTTTGCATGTGTCATTTATATATCTTTCTTTGTCTGATTTTGCACTCTTTTTGACTTGTCGGCATAGGTAGTTGTAGTGTTTTATCGTTTCTTTGCTTTCTCTTCTTCTCGTTTTCCACTCTCTCCTTTCATCAGAGAGTTTCAGTGTTTGCGAAGAAATCCAATCAGGTATTTTACCACCTGGTAACCTCCCTATGATCTTGTCAGTTGTGTCATGTATGACCATTCTGATTTGTTCCCATTCCTTGTCGATGTCAGCTGATGGATTATCTTCTATTCCTCTGGTGTCAAGCAGGTCGTTCCATCTTCTCTCAATCTCTTCATGGTATTTCTCCTTTATGTCTTCATCCTTTAATTTCCTTGTGTCTGCTCTCTTCTTTCTCTTCCCCTTGTAGTTTCTCTTAAGTTTCAATTTTATGTTGGCCATCACCAGTTGGTGGTCTGATCCAACATCTGCACTGGGGAAAGCCCTGCTGTTCCTCACGCTGCCTCTCCCTTTCCTACTGATCATTATGTAGTCGATCTGATTGCGGTCGACGCCGTTTGGTGATATCCATGTCCAGCATCTATTTTCCTTGGACTGTTTGAATTGGGTGTTTGTAATGATAAAATCGTTTAATCCGCAAAAGTCTATTAGCCTGTCACCCCTATCATTTCGTTGTCCATATCCAAACTTGCCTACTACTCCATTTGAGTCCTGATATTGACATCCTACTTTGGCATTAAAGTCTCCCATCAGGATTATGATATCTTTTTTTGGTACATTACTGATTTCTTCTTGTAGACTGGAGTAGAAATCATCCAAATCGTTATCGCTTGCCTTCATTGTTGGAGCATAGACCTGGCATACCGTCATACATCCGATCATAGTTCTGAATCTTGCTGTGATAATCCTGTCGCTTACTGGGTTGTACCCCAGTAAGGCTTTCTCTGCCAGTGGACCCAACACCAGAGCTACTCCAGATCTATGAAGGTCTTCTCTGCCACTGGCTAGGATCCGATGATCTTCATAACGTTTGTCATCCACTCCAATCCAGTGGGTTTCAGATATTCCAATGATGTCCCATCTGAATTTCTTCAGTTCATGCATTAGCAGCGCTGTTGCACCTGTTGTATGCAACGTTCTTACATTCCAACACCCTATCGTCAGGATCGACTTTGGTGTTAGAATGATTGACTCTTTAGCATGTAATCTATCAGCCACTCCCCTCCCAAAAGGGTTTAAAGGAGTTGCTTCATGGCTCTCGTTAAGAGGATCATCTGCTTTTTGAGTAGATATAGCTGGGACTTTAACCCAGGTGTACGTTTGTTGTTCTACCATGTTGGGGTTTCATAGTCGATGTCAATGATTTAAAGGGCGGCTGACTAGACCTCTCCCTCTTCCTGTCCAGATTTAGCCGTCGGCATCTTCACTTGTTGCCGACGTTTCCAGAGGAGACGGACGAGGACGTACTGGACTCCTCCTCCTCATCCTCATGAGGGATTTCATTATTTCAAAATTGCTAATTAGTTGAGCTTGTTAGATGGAGGGCGGTCACTATTTTTATTTGGTTATTTACTGCGGGCTATATTCGTACAGTATTTCTTGAGATTACTGTATGTGTGGTTATCAAACATGAGTCATTTCTCTGCTTTCTGCTCATTGTCAGTCTTGTCAACCTTCAACACAGTTCAACAAACATCCGGAAACAGGGGAAAAGAGAGAACCGCATCTGCTGTTGCATCATTTCTTTTAAGCAAGACAGATTGTTCATCATCAAGTGATGATGAACTGTTTCTATAGTGATTTGACAGCATTCAGAGACATATTCAAAGGCCTGTTTGTTTCTGTCAATATGAAAATGTGTGACCTTACAAGCTAGTTTCAAGATTTAACTTTCTTAGGATATGACACCTAGCCTATAGGCCCACAATGTACCATTTTGTAAAAAAATAAAATAATAAAATAAAAATAAAAACCTGATTTTAAGAAGAAAAATAGTTACTGCATTTTGCACTATTATGTAGAATATAATTGAAATAAATATAAAAATTTTATTTGCAATATTTATGAAAATATGTGTCCTGGCAATTACTAGTTTCAAGAGTAAACTTTAACATACTTAACATACATAATGACCAAGCCATAACAATAACTAAAGAGAGTGCCTTGGAGTTTCCTGAATCTTTTCCACATAAGATTATCCCATTCCCATCCAAAGAGCACCTCAAGCTAACATCTTGAGTCCTGGAAGCGCTCCTCTACAGACATTTGATAAAACTTTAACATACTTCGGAAGTTTCTTTCTAAGGAAGAGATCACACCTAGGCCAAAATACTGTGCCTTTTGGTATAAATACATAACCATACGTTTTTGTTTTTTCCTGACATTTTGAACAAATTCAAATTAGAAATTGTAAGCGTTTTTTATTGGATGATGTGTACATTATAACACGTGCATCTAGATGCTATTACTTTTACGTCTCATACATTTATAAGACCTTTTTACAAGATCTTTAACAACAATCACCAAATCCTTCATGTAAATATTTGATTTATGTCTTCAAAGACAGGTGGTAATCAATATGAGAGAGCTCCCTCTTGTGGTTTTGTCTTGTGAACGTATTCAACGCGCATGCGTAGTTTGAACCCGGAAAACACCAGTAGAGGGCGCATGCGTGTTAGTGTTTTACATCCGGAAGCGTCAGGTTTATAAACAGAATTTCATGTGCGACTGTCACAAACTGGAATTAATGACGTTTTTAATACACATCAGCTTAAAATGACTTAATATAAAGGTTTCTTGTCACTCGTACGGTCTTGTCACATCAGACGATTCGATTCTATTCTGAGGCTGCAATATCAAGTCGAAGGTAATAGATTATGTTGATAAATTGACCTAATATCTCTGTATTTCTCCTACATATTACCATTAAAAATGTTCGAACTGATTTAATAGTTTAGTATTAGATGATTGCTGTTTTATTCGTGTGTGTTTATTATGAATTAAATTTGTTTTTGAAGATGCCAGCTCGAAACACTATCAACAATGGAGTCAGATACTCCAAACTAGCGAGTGATGATGACGGATACATTGATCTCCAGGTGAGAGAGAGGCGTTTAAAGCACTTAAATGCATATATCAGTGTCGCTCACTTTAATATTACATATCTATATACTACATACATGTTTATTTATTAATATGCATGCATGTCTGTCTGTCTGTCTGTCTATATGTACAATACCTGTCAAAAGTTTGGAAACTTTACTATTTTTCATGTTTTTGAAAGACGTCTCTTATGCTAATCAAAAAGTACAGAAGAAAATCTAATATTGTGCAATATCATTACAATAATGATGGTTATTCTATTTTAATATACTTTTATAAAGAATTGTGATCAAAGCTGAATTTTCAGCATCATTACTCCAGTCTTCAGTGTCACATGATCTTTCAGAAATCATTCTAATATGCTGATTATTATTAATGTTGGAAACAGTTGTGCTGCTTAATATTTTTTGGAACCTGGGATTATTTTTTAGGATGTTTTGATGAGTAAAAGGTTAAAAAGAACAGCATTTATTCAAAATAGAAATCTTTTCTATTAATATAAATCTTTAATTATATTTTTATTATCACTTTTTATCAATTTAAACACATCCTTGCTGAATAAAAGTATTAATTTCTTTCCAAAAAAAAAAAAACATTTTAAGATCTTTATTTTAAATAAATGCTTTTTTTAATAATTTTTTTTTACTTCTTATTCATCAAAGAATTCTGAAAAAAGTATCACAGGTTATAAAAAAAATTGCATATTGTAATGATTTCTGAAGGATCATGTGACACTGAAGACTGGAGTAATGATGCTGAAAATTCAGCTTTGATCACAGGAATAAATCATATTTTAATGTATATTAAAATAGAAAACAGTTATTTTAAATTGGAATAATATTTCACAATATTACAATATTATTTAACAAATAAATGCAGCCCTGATGACCATAAGAAACTTTTTTCAAAAACATTAAAAATAGTAATGTTTCCATGCTTTTGACGGGTACCGGACATTTATGTACAGGCATTTATCACATAATATTATATGTATACATTAAACTATTTATCACACATAAATAATAATATTATCATCATAATAATATCACATATAAATAATAATATAATGCATATAATATTATTTTAATAAATGATACATGCTGTATATCACACAAATCAATGCAGAAATTCGTCTTTTATTGCAATGTCCAGTAGTTAAAAAATTTATGCAAATTCTGCACGAGTGCATCGTAATATTGAGCAATGCTCTTTGTTTTCTCAGTTTAAGAAGAGTCCACCTAAAGTCCCGTATAAAGCGATCGCCCTGGCAACCGTTCTCTTCCTCATCGGCTCCATACTGATCACCATCGGATCCCTCCTGTTAGCAGGATACTTCCAAGTTGATGATGTAAGTGTCGTCGCACATTATTATAGACCTTATTCAGAGCAGCGCCATGACGGTGTGAAAGTGAGGCTGTGAGGGATAGACTCGTCGTGTTTCCAATGGCATCCGCTGTATAAAGCTCCTAGATTACTTACAATTTTCCACAGCTTAGTTCTTTGTCAACTGAAATTTCTTGGAAAGATATTTTCCCAGTGTTTCATGAGCAGAACAATCCAAAAACACATGAAATAACTGTACAGCCCATTGAAGAGCTGCATGTCTGTCCCTCACAGCCTCCCTTTCATTCCAATTAAAATCAAAGATGGCGCTGCTGTGAATAAGGTCTATAGATCTGCCTTTACAGATTGCTCCATCATTCAGATAGAAAAGTGCTTCATGCATTTGTTAGTGTGCATTAATTCATTTGATTTCATAGGGCTGTTGTTTTATGTTTTTTATGTTCACAATCCTTCTAGCCTCAGGAGCATTTGCAGCGTGAACTCATTCACTTTTTTATTTTCAGTTTTCATTTTAGTTTGTGCTTGTCATTTTTATTGTTATGTATTAATATTTCAATAACACTTTACTTGAAGCCTTCATATATAATGCATTAGCCTATAAAAGTATTTTAATGTATTAATTATGCCTTGTAATGCACCTCATAATGCATTGTATGATTTCATGAATAATTGTAGCAGTCATAGTTACATTATAATAGACAGTTATAATACTTATCTATTCATTGTTAAACCTTTAGAAAGTATAATTGATTAAGATACATGACAAACATGAAATATGCAAATATTACAATGCATTTTAACTTTGCTTGCAATTATTTATGAAAAGATATATTCGATTATAACGTACATTATGAATAGCTTTATAATGCATTATCCATAAAGACTTTGTGTTAGCTTATTTTTATTTCAGTTTTAGAACTTAATCTTAATGTTTATTTCAGTTAGTTAGAAGGCATTTCTAATTTTTGTGAAGGTTTTTCATCATATATATATATATATATACATACATAGTCAATAAGTGGTTTTCTGAGGACTTTAAAGTCTGTCATATACTGATCAATAGTGCAAAGGGTACAAATTCTCTTTTTTTTCATATATATATATATATATATATATATATATGTATATATTTTTTGTTCAAGTTACCCTTTAAATGTGGCCCATTTCAAAGTATTTTGTATTTTAATGCATTGATTTATTCATTTTAATAGATTCTTTATAGTGCACATTTATGACGAATGGTATATATATATAGAGAGAGAGAGAGAGAGAGAGAGAACTTAATTTCAATCAAATTAATTCAATTACTGAAAATTATTTTTAATAGTTTTAGTTAACAATAACAACACTGTAGGCTTGGAAATATCATGTACCGGTACATTTCCAAAGTGAATATACAATTATCTAATTATGCTCTTGCTACTTTATTTAAAAATGTGTTCAAAAGCCGTAGAGATTTTTCTTGAATTGTTCTTTTCAGTAGTTCAAAGCCATTTAGAAATTGGCTTTAATCAAAAAATCTTTATCCAGTATTCACAAATTATTTGAAAAGACTTCATGAAATGTATCGGTCAAAATGTGAGGAATGTGAGAAGGACGTTCTCAGTGAGTGAGTTTAATGGCTAAATGCGTGAGCATAAATGAAACGAGTCAGTTTAGCTCCAGTAACTGCTCTTCTGTGAGTGTGTTATGGAGTGGCAGACTGCTGAGATTACACAGCACCTGATGTGGAGGTTAATCCTCCAGATTTAGCAGCGCTGCTCTTAAGAAACCCGTCCGTCTGTGGCCTGTCCTGTTTCTGCAGCTAATGCAGTGAATCCACACTACAGCTTCATGTGGAAACAGAAACATTTCCATTCAGTCTCACAGGATTTATTATTTTCCTACTACATTCACACGGCTGTAGAATGTGCCTCAAAGGACTGAATGTGACCTGGATCTGCGTTTATATTGAATATGACCTTTTTAAATTCTGATCTGAGTCACATATTTGGAAATAACTCTGATTTTTATAGTGACATTTTAGAACGGTTTGAAAAGTCCGGTTAGAATCCATCCATCCACCCATCCATCCACCCATCCATCCATCCATCCATCCACCCATCCATCCATCCATCCATCCACCCACCCATCCATCCATCCATCCATCCACCCACCCATCCATCCATCCATCCATCCACCCACCCACCCACCTACTCATCCATCCATCCATCCATCCACCCATCCACCCACCCATCCATCCACCCACCAATCCATCCATCCACCCATCCACCCACCCATCCATCCATCCATCCATCCATCCATCCACCCACCCATCCACCCACCCATCCATCCATCCATCCACCCACCCACCCACCCATCCATCCACCCACCCACCCACCCACCCATCCACCCATCCACCCACCCACCCATCCATCCATCCATCCATCCACCCATCCAACCACCCATCCACCCATCCATCCACCCACCCATCCATCCACCCACCCATCCATCCACCCACCTACCCATCCATCCATCCATCCACCCATCCACCCATCCATCCATCCACCCATCCATCCATCCACCCATCCATCCATCCATCCACCCATCCATCCATCCATCCATCCACCCACCCATCCATCCATCCACCCACCCATCCATCCATCCATCCATCCATCCATCTATCCACCCATCCACCCACCCATCCATCCATCCACCCACCCACCCATCCATCCACCCATCCACCCATCCATCCATCCACCCACCCATCCACCCACCCACCCATCCATCCATCCACCCATCCACCCATCCACCCATCCATCCATCCACCCATCCATCCATCCATCCATCCACCCATCCATCCACCCATCCACCCACCCATCCATCCATCCATCCATCCATCCACCCACCCACCAATCCATCCACCCATCCATCCACCCACCCATCCATCCATCCATCCACCCACCCACCCACCAATCCATCCATCCATCATCCACCCACCAATCCATCCACCCATCCATCCATCCACCCACCCATCCATCCATCCATCCATCCATCCATCCATCCACCCACCCACCAATCCATCCACCCACCCATCCACCCACCCATCCATCCATCCATCCATCCATCCACCCACCCACCAATCCATCCACCCACCCATCCATCCATCCATCCATCCACCCATCCCTCCACCCACCCACCAATCCATCCATCCACCCACCCACCCACTCATCCATCCATCCATCCATCCACCCATCCATCCATCCATCCGTTTTTGACAATTAAATATGACCTTTTTAAATTCTGACCTGTGCCACATTGATATTTTGAAATAACCCTGATATGGATCTGTTTTTTGTAGTTATGGTTTAGAACGGTTTGAACAGTCGGATTGAAATATCTGTGATTCCTTTTTTTTTTTTTTTTTTTACTTCCCATTCGTCGTAATTGTGCACTATAAAGTATCTATTAAAACTAATAAATCAATGCATTAAAATACAAAACCCTTGTAAACCCTAAAAGGTCACTTGAAAAAATTAATAAATATATATTTGAGCATAAAATGAGAATTTGTACCCAGTAGATGACAGACCATATGACCTTTTAAAAATTCTGATCTAGGCCACTTTCATATTTGGGAATAACTGATACATATCCAATTTTTTTTATGATTTTAGACCGGTGGGAATTAGTGTGATTTTAACTTCACATTCTATGAAGATTCTATTAAAATGAATAAACTGATGCATTAAAATTCTCTGAAATAGTCCACATTCACTTGAACAAAAAATAGTATTTGAGCAGAATGAGAATACAAAATTGCACTGATCCACAGATGACAGGCTCAGAAAACCACCTATTTTTGACAGTTATTAATGAGCTGCGCACTTGTTTGACCTGTCGAACACTTCAACTCAACTTCCCTGTCTCTCTGTCACTCACAGCACCGGGATCGCACCATCCCGGTCCTGATTATTGGAATCCTGGTCTTTCTTCCTGGGTTTTACCACCTGCGCATCGCCTATTACGCCTCCAAGGGTTACCGCGGTTATTCCTACGATGACATCCCTGACTTTGATGACTGAGCGTCTGGGACGTCCTGTCAGTCTCCTGATGTGACAGAGATCTGAACCTCGTCTTCCTGCCGCTGATGTCCACCACGTCACAATGACTGACAGGCTCTTTTTTTAAAAATATATATATATATGTAATTCCCATAGACCGAGAAGGTGGTTTGAATTCATGAACTAGTATGTTTCGTGTGAGGAAACTCATTTCATCATGGATTTTATGCCATTTTTTTGTAATGAAAACAGGTCACAGTTCAGTTGTTAAATCAGTGAGCTGTAGTGAGTTGCAGGTCTTTGGAACAAGTAAAGCCTGAGGCAAGAATACCTACTCAAAACACGCTGTTTCATATGAAGACTTCAGATGCAAAAATGCATCTGACATTTTTCTTTTAAATGAGCATTTTTATCAGGCTCCTATGTTTTATGTTCAGTAAATTCACTTTAATGGCAATGAAAAATGTTGTTAGTGAGATATTGAAATGCCTTGTTTTCAAAAATGTCACTGATAAGAGTCAGATTAAAAACATAAAAATGGTCATTTAAAAGAAAAATGTCAGACGCATATTTTAGTCTTCAGCGACGTCTTCATAATGTACAAATATTTTGATGGATTGCCCGTGGGCTGAAACACATTAACCAACTTAACATTACCATTTCAAACTGTCCTTGAAATTAAAAGCAAAAGGGTTTCATTTTTAAATTAAATCATTAAGTGTATGACCGTGACGTGAAGAAGGCATCATTGCAAACTTTCCATGTTTATGTTTCATGGATTTAACTTATTTTCTTTTATGTGATCATTGATTGCTTTTACAGAGAATGCTTTATGATTAAATGATTTGTTTTAAACTGATGTCTGATTGTTTTCATGAATGCACAGTTTTTGTAAACCTCTGAATTGGACATTGTCAGTTTTTCAGTAAAGAAAGGGATGATAAAATTACATTTACTGTAGTTGTTTTTGGTGGTTAACGCGCCCCCGTGTGGGTCATAAATGAACTTGTCAAAATAACCGCATTGAAATTCTTTTGTTTGGGAAGAAAAAATAATAATAATAAGACCAGCAAACATTATGCTATCAAAAGTGTAAGATAATACATATCATTTTATTTTTAATCTGAATAGCATGTTAGATACATAATGTTGAAAAACTCAGATTTACATTTATTTAGTATGAAGTGAATGAAATGGTCCACCAAAAAAGGACATTTTAAATAAAATATTTATAAAATTTCTAAAATATTTATAAACAGTAGATAAAAAAAATAATATGACCTAATAGCTTGTCTAAAATGTAATCTTATGTTATCTTTTGTTGTTAAATCCCCAAATGTTACCGCAAAACCCCACATTTGTTTTCTCAACGATCCATCAAAAAGAAATGTAAAATATATTTAAAAAAAAAGATAAAAAGCAGCTTAAAGAGACCAAAAAGAAAGAAAGAGAGACTATTGACTTTTAAAACTCTTTATTTCAATTCTACAGTGTGCATGTCCAACACAAATCTCTTGAAAATATTCAAATTGACCATCAAACATCAGTTAAACACTATAGTCTCATCTTCACATATGTTCAATAAAGCACCATTTAATCTCAAATATAAATCAATTATTTATGATTTGATAAAGTTTATACACCAGTGTGATCCTCTGATTCAAACAAAACAGTACAAATTTGCAGTGCACTTGTTTTACTACAAAGTTTGCCAAGGTACACTGCTCTCGAGTTAATCTCTCACATTGCATAATACAATGAAATATATGGACATTTATCTTGCACATTTGAATTCAACACTGAGATAAAAGTTCCAGCCTTCTTGAGAGAGAGAGAGAGAGAGAGCGAGAGAGAGTGAGAGTGTGTGTGTGTGTGTGTGTGTGAGAGAGAGAGAGAGAGAGAGAGAGAGAGAGAGAGAGAGCGGCAGCAGCGCTACGATGTTTCAGCGTGTTTTAAACCGTCTGTGTTCGTAGGCTATAACGATAGAATCATGTGAGTAACTGCACAAACTTCGCCGCGGGAAACTTCACACACACACACGAGGATATTCACTTCAGTTTGGATGAGATTCTGCATGGACGCCGAACAACGACAGGTTTAACGTGCAAACAAACCCGCGGAACTTACATTTGCGTCGCTGAAGGTTTCAGAGCTCTGGAAGAACCGAAGCTATCAGAGGAACGAAGTTTTAAAGAGCCGCTGGATTCACTGGAACATTGACGATACTCAACACTCTTAACATTTTCAACTGAATTCTGAAATATGCTCAAGAATATTTTAAGTGTTTTGGGGGATATTTATTGCAACTTTCAAGAGGAGGAAAAACTGTAAAGCCGGAGTGACACCTTCATTTTATCATCACAGTCAAGTGCCTCAAAAAGGTAACAGACACACATACACACACATGCATATAGAAGTAGACATATTGCATTCGTTTGCGCCAGCAGATGTTATCCTGTCAACATGCATAATTCAAAAATCAGGGCTGCCATTCATATGTTGGGGCTTTGTTTGAATTATGATGCTCTTATCTTGCATCTGAAGATGTTGCAGACTTTTATTCTTCATGTCTGTATTTGTGTATAAAACAGGCTGCACGTGAGGTTCAGTGTTCCTCATGAGAACAATGACCAACACACACACACACAGTCTCTCTGACCACAGCAGAACACGCTGGACATCAGTCCAGTCCAACACTGACACCTTATTCAGAGTAGACTTCATTAAACTGCATGAGAGATTGCTTAAACCTTAAGAAATCTACTGCAATATACACAAGACGAAAACTACTTTCTATTAGTGTTATTAGTTGGACTTTTGTATTTAAAAGGGCATTTTGGATGTTCAAGTGGCTTTCCATAAAATTGGCACCTTCTTCAACTCAAATTTGTTTACAGACAACATTAAAAAATTTAAAATGTTATATGTAGAACTAATATAATATATATATATATAGAGAGAGAGAAAGAGAGAGAGAGAGAGATTTGTTTAAACTTAATTTAGAGATTTTTTCAGCTGGTGAAACCTATGTGAAACCAAGTTTAATAATAAATAAATATAAAAAAATTACCATATAGATATATATATATATATATATATATATATATATATATATATATAGTAAAAGTAAAATGAACAGACATAAGGTATAATAATATTATTTTAATATTTACTTATTATAGTATATTATTCTATTAGCTAAAAATATGATTAATTTATTTAACATTGGTGTCAATATCTGAAAAATACACAAATCTCTGAATTAAAATTAAAATGTTGTGTTATTTTCATGCCTTTTTTTTATTTTAACCACTTGAATCATTATCTGGAGCACATTGTGATGTTCAGTGAGATTTGGTTATGTCATTTTAGTCATGTTCATATGACCTATATCATTTGACTCCTGCAGGTATTTCAGGGTGTGCTTCTAGCCTATATATGAACTTTAATGGCTTGATACGCAATCTTATCGTTTCCTGCACCTGATCGGCCATTTACACGTCAAAAGATAAGAGAGCTGTATTTCAGAGCAGAGAAAGCGTGCTGAGCTGTGTGAATATAAATGTCTTTAAAGTTACTGTTTGCCAAACATGTGCTTGCGGAAGCTTACTAAAGCTGTTTAACCAGTCTTGCTTGGATTAGTTTGTGGGATACTTCGGTCATTGGGTCATGACTTCCATTGTCAAAATGAATGGCTTAACCTGGAGTGACTGGAGAGCATCAATGTCAGACCGGCTTCAGCGCTGAGATTTACTGACTTACCTTCTGCTCATGTTCTCATAAACTGTGTTTATGCAGATATTATTGACCCACATTAGATAGACAGTGTTTTAATACACAGCTGCTGTAAGATCAAAGGTCGCAGGGGAAACAAATGAGTCATCGGGGTTATCTTGATACCTTTAAGCATTTTATTGCCCTCTTTCTGTTTGTCGTGCACCTGACAATCTATGTATTATATATTCTTGAGATTATAATTGGAGGTGTTTGCTAAAGCAAGTATCACTATAGAGTTATAGATCTTTCAGTGACCCCGATTCTGGAAATATTGTTTCCATATAGGGCTTTTTAAAAAGTCTCTGTTAAAGGGGTATAAGCCATGAACCAAACCAGCCAGCTATGAGGTGAATCACAACATTATGGCCTATGATTTGAAGCAAATAAATATTTGAAAATCATACATAAAGACAAAGATACAAGTCGGAGTACTTCATGGCTTTAATGAGGGAAAGAACTACAATCCCATCAAGCATTGCGAATGACAGTCTAATTAACAATGTATTTAAACGCATTTAAAAATGTATTTAAAGACGTTGATTAAATGTCTAGTTCAGTCATGAAACTCTACAAGTTGATTTACTTTGTAATCTGCAAGCAATCACATCATTACCACATGGCACAAGCTGATTGGCCTCTGCTGATTCTGCAGCCAATGAGATTGCTTGCTCAATATTTACATAGTCTGATGGTTCATTGTTGTTCGATTCTCTGATTGGTGGATATTTCTCTGCAGAATCATGATGATTTAGTTTCTCACATGAATTCATGCTGTGAAACACAATTCATTTAAAAACAAAAGTTACAGTTTGTTGGTTGATGGCTTCAACAAAAGTATATACCATTGTTATATGCATGACAGCCTTGTAGCTCACAGTAGGTCTGTCTTGAAAGGTTTCATATTAATAATTCATAATCAACTCCCATATGGAGAAAATTAAAGGGATAGTTTACCCAGAAATGTAAATTCTGTCATTAATTACTCACCCTCATGTCTTTCAAAACCCATAAGACTTTTGTTCATCTTTCTGTCCCTCCATAGACTGCAACGCAACATAACGACCACTTTCAAGGACCAAAAAGGTAATAAAGACATTGTTAAAATTGTCCATGTGACTACAGTGGTTCAACCCTTATGTTATGATGCGACGAGAATACTTTTTGTGAACAGCATCAGAGACTGACACAGAAGAGTAGAAATTGTTGAATAAAGTCGTTATTTTTGTTTGGTTTTCGCACACAAAAGTATTCTCGTAACTATACCTTTGATGGGATTTTTACTTCTGCAACCCAATTGTTTCATTCTATCACTGTTCCTCATACTTAAGAACATGGACCAGAATGCAACGCTACCCTAGCAACGCCCTGGTAACAGTTTAGCAACTAGGAATCATGGCACTTTTGCATGGCCAAAGTCCACTTATAAATGTTTGCATCATTACATGTTCATGTTTGTATGTTTTCTTACTTTATCTTTGACGATTTAATTTAATTTAGTCAGTACTGAGTGTCATAATCATTAATTTTAGTAAATTTCACTCTGAATAAATCATGCTTTTTTCCCTATTTTCATCAATAGTATGTTTTATAAACGTATAATATCTTCACTATAATTGACCCCTGATCAACTAGTTTTATTTAGTACCAAACCAGATTACTGGCAAAAGAATAGCTTGGAAGAAGATTATGTTCGTTACTGCTACTACAAAAATGGAAGTATTGTGAGGCGGCTCAGGGTAATACTGAGATCATGCCTTGTTCATGCATGGGAAAGTCACAAGACCAGGTTTGGGGTTTTTTCCTCACAGATCTACCTGGGTGGTGGTGGTGATTTTATTGCACTTTTGCTCTGGAGAGAAATCAAAGCTGAAGCTGTTGCAGAACCGAGTCAAAAGCCACTTGAGCTGTGTTTGGCAGCAGGGCTCCACGGGTGTTTAATAGACAGACAGTGTCATCAAATTATATTTCCTGACTTATTTTGCACCTGGTTCATGCCAGGATACATGCAGTCCCAGATGTTGTGCTTCACTGCCACTGGCTGGTCTGCACACGTCAACATCATCATTACTGTTCAGGCTGGTTTTTGTTAGCATGCATGTGATTCTGCTGTGGTATTTGAGTATCTCAACAGCAGGTACAGATCCGGATAAACCTTCCCTGAGGGCTGCTAATGTGAGAAAGGTGGTACAAATGAGAATAAGATCTAATGAGCCCCTATTAACTGTTTAAGTGATTACCGAGACAGGAAGTTGGTGCTTATCCAGGTACGAAATGATGTTTCACTGTGCAAAGCTTCGATTAAATCAGCAATCTCAGTGTAGCTTGATATTGTCGCCTGAGGGAAGTAACAGTATTCAAGGGAAACTCAACCACAAAAAGATTTTTAATTAATTTTACAGTGATTTTTTTATATATATTTTTTTTAAATAAATGTTGTGTTCTGAAGATAATGTGTGTAGTGTTTACCATCAGTGTTGTTATTGTTAATTAAAACTTAAACCATTACAAATAATTTTCTTTCATTAAAATAAAGCTAAAATAAAATATAAATATTAGATGAAAAACTTAAAATTAGATATGTTGCAGAATTGTTGGCAACTACATGTAATTTTAAAAAGCTGAAGTACCTAAATTAATAAAAAGCTGACAAAAAAATTTTTTTTTAAAAACAGAATGTGCCAAAGGCACAAAACTAAATGACTAAAACTAAAAAGAAAACTGAAAATATAAAAATAAAAGAATTAAAAAAATTACTAAATGCTATAATAGTGCTATAATATAATAGTAGTAGTATGTTTGATTGTCCTATACAGTAAGTTTTGATGTATTATTCTTTTTTTTATGTGTCTCATTTACTTATATTACATTATATTAGCACCATTATATAGTCCATATTGCTGTCTAGATATAGCTGAAGCCAGTATCAGTCGAGCTCTACTTTTTTTCATCTATTGTTGATTTTATGAAATTAAATGTGTGTGATTGTTAAATGCAATGGCACACATTCTATTTGTTAGCATGATATTTCCACCGCTAGCATCCAGCCATCCCTAGAAATGCCACCGTAAAGCCACAGGAAGATTGTTGGCTTACTGTCCTTCCTCTGACCAGGGTCATCCTGCTTGACCTGTGCTGTGGCCCTATGGCAGCCTGGATCATCCAGGATTAGCTGCAGAATAATACAGCTGCTAATCAGGCTGTTTCTGCGGCTAGCTGTCTACGCTGTGCACTCTGTTAAAGAGCAGATGTACAGTGCTTTACCTTTACCACACACACGAGCTGCTCTCACATGCTCCTCAGTGTTTACGTGATGCTTTTAAAAAATGCAGTTACAAGTTCGATGAGTGAACTGCTTTTTCTAAACGCATTTCTCATAATTTTTTTCCAAAATTGTGAAACGTAATCAGTGTTATTTTAGTATTTTATTCATATATATATATATATATAGATATATATATATATATATATATATATATATAATATGGAAAAAAAATCGAATTTAAAATAAATGAAAACAAAATAAATATATATATATATATATATATATATATATATATACATATATATATATATATATATATATATACATTTCATTTATTTTAAATTAGATTTTATTTTTTTATGTTTGCATCTGATCCTATATGCTACTGAAACTGACCATGCAAAAGCTTTCAGGGAAATTTTTTAATATGCAGTTATGAGTTTAAAAAGTTGACTACTTTGTCTAGTTGAAAATGCATATTTCTCATATTTTTTCATATCTTTGCAATCATTTTTGTATATACTATTGCAGTTTTTATATATTTTAAATTGGCTTATTTTTGTATTTTAAGTTTATTTTAAAATGTATTTTAGATAAATGTTTAGTACTTTTATTTGCTTTTGTTGTTTATATTATCTTTACGTATTTATTTTAACAACACTTGTAATAAGAGTTTGTTTGATAAAAAACTTTGTCAAACTTTGTGTTGATAACGAATCGAGAGGGGCTTTAGGACATTAGTGGCTAATATAATCATATTTCTTTATTATTTTTCATGTGCTCTATTAAAAGATTTAGTAGTTGTGGCATGTGTTTTTAATGCATTTGTATGATGTAAGGTAAACACTGAACAGGTGTTATCCTCACATTTGACTTTGAATCCCTGATCAAATTGGATCAAACTTCTGTTTCTGATCACAGTTCACCTTTTAATACTCTGAATCGTGTTCGGGTCATCACTTCTGAAATATACACCCAACACTACCACCTCTGCCAGCGTAGCTAAGAGTGACGCACCGCCTATGGTGAGGATAGCTCAAAAACCTAATGCGATCAGCAGACAGCTTTAGCCGTTACTCTTAAGTGAGTTGAAGACATGACAGACTTGATCTGGTGAAAGCTGAACAAAACATTTACCAGCATGTAAAATGAAACATCAGTGATATATTTGCTTTAGCAATGATTGTTTTCATAGTCAGACTCATTTGATGAAGATGGTCACTGGCATGTAACTTAATTCAGTTTGTCGACTAAGGCTGTGAACTACCAAAGCAGATCAGCCTGAAACTCCAGAGGTGTGCCAGCTAGATTGAGATTGTCTGTTATCTGCTTAAGCTGGTCCAACCGTCCAGGTGGACACACTTGGGTCAAAAACAGATGGTAACAGGTCTTAAAGGGGTGGTAAATGAGCTTTTCAAAAGATGTAAAATAAATCTCTGATGTCCCCAGAGTGTGTATGTGAAGTTTTAGCTCAAAATACCCCACAAATATTTTAATATAGCATGTTAAAATTGTCACTTTTTGAGGGTGAGCAAAAACGCACCGTTTTTGTATCTGTACCTTTAAATGCAAATGAGCTGCTGCTCCCGGCACAGGGGGCGGAGCTACAACAGCTTGTGTCCTTTTACCTCACACAGACATGCACTGAGAATTTCAAAAACTTTTAGCCTTATATGTTCAACCCAAAGTCAGAAAGATGGAGAGACTCAAAAGAAGAAGTTACAACATGTAGACAACATTTCTGAATGGTTAGTTGATGAATTTATGTAGCTTATGTGTAGTTATCTTCTAGTCATTGATTAGCATATTCTGTCTTGATAATCTATAAATCGTGTTCTGGGGGCGGGTTTATGTAAATTCTAGGGTTGGTGATGTCACTAACCCTGGAGGAATGTCGTGTAGTCTCTACCAGCCATTTGTTGTAGTCCTTAAAAAGCAATTTCTTTAAAAGCAAATATCCCTCTTTGCTTTGAACTTTGAGCGTTGTAACTTTGCAGATGTTGTTTATGCTCAAACAGCAACATTACACACTAACTAAAGTTAGAAAAGTGAAATCATAATCAACAACCCCTTTAATTAGTTCAGCACGAAATAGCAAGTGGCAGTGTGATTGTTTTCACTTCGGATAGTGTGCCGGAGACTTTTTATTAAGCAGCCTTGACAGTCAAGGCCAAGATCAAAGATCGGACGGTTTGCAGAGCACGTCCCATCATGCCCTAGGTCTTAAGCATCTGTTTCAGGCACTCCTCCTCTTGAAGATGTCGTAAGGGCTCGTTTGGAGAGAAAATGAAAATGTCATTGAGAGTAGAGTGAATCAGGAAGAGCATGTGAACATCTTTCTGTTTGTAATGGATTTCTTTATATCTCAGTAACTCGAGGCTTATAGATAACAGTTGATATTATTGTATAAAGTGGTGTAAATAAACCTGATGTGACTTGATTGGACAGTGGTGAATTGCAGAGCTGGTTCAAACATGTACACATCACTATGATCGGATGCTTTCTTAACAGTTGTCATTTTTGCAATTTTTGCGAGCGGACTGAGAGGAATCTTCAGAAATGTGTCTCCGTTTTGGAGGAAATATTACTGCTCCGCTCACATGCTCTGGTATCAAGTTGGTTTATTATTTGCATTTTTGTGATTCCTTCCAAAAATACACTAAATAGTAAGCAACATTGATTTACATTGATAATAATAAGAAATGTTTCTTGAGCTTGAAAGATCATGTGACACTGAAGACTGGAGTAACTGAAGACTGTGTTGGGTCGGTAAGATTTTTAAAAATGTTTAATATTATTTATTTAAAATAACTTTTTTCTATTTTATCATATTGTAACATGTAATTTATTCCTGCTGTGATCAAAGCTGAATTTTCAGCATCATTGCCCCAGTCTTCAGTGTCACATGACCCTTCAGAAATCATTCTAATATGATGATTTGATACTCAAGAAACATTTATTATTATTATTTTCAATGTTGAAAACGGTTGTGCTACTTCATATTATTGTGAAAACAGTGATACATTTTTTCAGGTTTTTTGATGAATAGAGAAGTTCAAAAGAAAAGCATTTACTTTCATTTCTTTACAGTCACTTTTGATAAATATAATGCTGCCTTTCTAAATAAAAGTATTACTTTCTTTCAAAAGAAATCCTACTGTCCCAACACTGTTGAACAGTATTGTATATCTCTATGTGCCACATAACAGGGCTGTAGACTTTCAGTGGGACATTGAGTGTTTCTACAAATTCATATAAGTGGTCAACCAATATGGGATTTTAATGATTTATTCTTAAATTATGACATTTATTCCCCCCAATCCTTAAATTGTGGTTTCATCCTCCCCACAGAGCACAAGTTCTTGACTTTAGTTGCAAAGTTTAAATCTTTTGGCCGCAGTAAGACACACCTGGAGTCTCTTCGCTCTCTGCCTGTCTTTCACTGCTTGCACTCCTCTCTCTGAAAGACACTTTCACAAGGAGGCCTTGTTCAACAGCTTGACGGTGAGAGACTCCATGCGGAGGAACACAATGCCCTGCCCTCATCCGGCACCTCTTAAGGCCGGTTTCAAGATCAGTTCATTTGGCCCGAACCCTGTTTGGGCCTTTTATATGGGCAAGTGAACAGCTGACTCCAGAACTGAAGCTTGTTTTACATGATCGTATGGGATTGTGACTTTTGGATCTCTGTACATGTGTTCACATGACTTCAACAAAGCCGTAACCTGCATAAATGAAACATTTTTATTTTGGTTAGTCGCATTCAAACTGTTTATTTACAGCATGACTTTACTTGTACAATATTTTCCTACACCAAATTAGTTGATCAGTGCTGTTTGCCAAGTAAAGCATCACATTTGCTGTTGCTCACACTTGTGGTTAATGATTTGAACACGGCTGTAACTCATCCTGCACCATTTGTGCTACTTGTTAACATGGGATAGGAGAGAATACTTTAAAAGTAACAAAATATCCACTTCCCTTATAAAAAGCATATTTTTCTAGACCCCAAAAGCATTTTCACAGTCTAAAATTTCCAAACGGAGGATATATCGATGTGGAAACAAGCATAAGTGTGGGGTTTATTTCATACCTGTGGTGGTTCTGAGACTGTTCAGCCAATAACTTTCCACTGCGTTGTAGAAAAATGTCTTGTGATTTGGGCTGGAAAAATTGGAGATGAGAGATTTGAATTCCCCTCATGAAATTTGACGAGCTTGACGTTTGCTTGAACCAGACAGAATGTAGCCGTCAAACCTGTTAACTTTATGAAACAGATCCTTATGTGTTCCTCTCTTAAATAAATGTGTGCAGCAACACAAAACCAACCAAAACACGTTTGCTTGTTTTTTGCCATTGCGCATGCCTTCCTAAAATAGCCTCCCCCTCCATCTTTAGCTTTAATTAACTTAAAGTAATAAGCTGGTATTAGTGGCTTTGAATGGTCGACGTGGGAGACGGGTTGGGGAGATTTTGCTGCTCTCAGGTGCTCAATCATACGAGTGGATGTTTGCCAGCACTGTATTAAACCAACCTCTGCTTTCATTTCCAGGCACTTTGCAAGGAAACTCCTCCACAATACTGAAGAGAAATATTGAATGGAGTGGAGAGTTGATTATTGTAAGCCACGGGTGTTTGCTTTCTGGATCACTGGCGGGTGATGTTCGAGACAACAAAGAGATTTCATGATGGTTGTCTGTACTTTCAGATGAAACGTTTTGAATCTCTGCAATTAAAAGGGCTTTTACTAAAAAATTGAAAACAAACATTAGTGTTGCTCATGCAGCTCTTACTATTGCATTATGCCATGTAACTCTTCATGCACTCACATATACATAAAAGAAAAAACAGGTCAACTAAATATGAAAACCAAGCTCTAAAATGACAAAAAGCATCATAATTATAGTCCACAACTCTTCTTGTGTGAGGAATACACCCAAATTTATGACGCATGAAATAAATGCTTATACAATGTTCAGGATAATGCAGAAAGAGGAATTCTGTACTGTCATGTCAATGTGTCGTGCAAAGAAAAGGGATTCATTCAAACTGTGTAGTCTCACATAGCCAGATCTATGTATTCTATAAATAGACTTTATAATCAAACTATCATAACAGTGTAATTTTAATGACCTCATCTCTCGACATGAATTGCAGAGCTGGTGCAAACATATCCACATCGCGACGATTTGCTTTCTTTACTGCTGTTTTCTCACCTCTGACATTTTTGTTGTGTTTTGTTATTGAGATGAAAGCGTGCAGCACATATTTGCATATTCATATTGCATAGTCTGGGTGTGTGTTAAAATTATATCAGTGAATGAAAAGAACTTCTTTAACGAAAAGGCTTTGAATCACATTCGGTTTCTTGTACGAGTGTGAGCACAAGCAGCAAGTTGTTGACCGCAGTTCACTTAACGGCCACCGGTGTCGCTAATAACAAGGGTTTCTGAATTCTACATATAGTCCAACATTCTACATAGCCTATAGTTAAAATAAAATGAATTATTTTGCACTCCTGGCATAAATTAAGAAATGAATGCCACTACAAACCAGTTTAATCATTAAAGGCAGTGGTCAAATATCTTAAACCTTTCTAATGATGCTCATTTTGTCCAGATCAAGTTAGAGTGTGATGTTTTAACGAGTAATGAATGTTGAACAACAATAATCTGGGGTCGTTTGTGATCTTTGGCGCGAAAGGGGTTTTAAAGGATAACGTGAGATGTGTTGTAATGAATTAACTGTGCAAAGAACATAACATGCTTAACCAGAAAATATTCCTCATGTTGTCTTATCACAATGGAGAGCTGACAGAGTTTTCTCTGGACTGACTTCCGTGTGTGTCTTTGTGTTTCAGGTGGGGTATGTGTGATGGTATGTGAGAGTTTACCATGGTACAGAAGAAACTCTGGCTTCTGAATGTCACCGTTGCGGCCGCCCTCTTTTTACTGTGTAAGTACAACTGCCGCCTCCAGTCCTGCTACACTCAGTCCAAAATCACAGTATTTGGACACTTTATTCACTTAAATGTGTTAATGTCATTGCATTAGAACAAGCGTCTGTTTCTCTTCACTAACTTCACATTCTTGGTTTATTTTTTTTTAATCAACATGTTTTGACATTTGAAGAGATGTATTATTTATTATTATTTATTTATTATAAAGAATGTCTTTATAATAAATTACACTTGTTTTAATATTTTATGGAATCCAATGACTTTATGAATTTTTTTAATGTATATCACAACTGTTCAAAAACATTTTAGGTCCTAAAAAGTTACATTGTATTTACTTTAGCCATTTATAGCGAGTGTTAAATTTACAGTCGCTGCTCCACTGTAAATGAATGCTGTTCTTTTGCCTCTTCTCCATCCTCACTATCATTCACACCATCTGTTATCCGTCCATTTGTGTCTGTTTTCTCTCTCTTCATGATTCTTCTGCTGGTGTAAACATGACCAGAATATCACAGCACACCAGAGGTTAAGTTCAGCCTGTTTACTCTCAGAACACGTTTGGTGGAGGGGTTAATTCCCGTTCGTTAACAAACAGGCGACCCTCTATGTTCCTTATGGCACAAAACCTGTCCCGGGGCCAGCGAGAGCGCTTGTGGTGTGTGAGCTGGTATTTAGGAGCAAACACCCCAAACATTTGGGGGTGGAAGAGGGATCAAATCCTCTCTGCAAAAAAATGAAATCTGCAAATCCGGATTTAGATCAATCTGGGATTTAGATTTCCCTTCTCTTAAGGCACGGGGTGTGTGAGTCTTAGGGATGGCTGGCCATGTGTGCGCCCCAGGGGCTCTCGGGACAGAGGCAGGGCTGTGGAGGTTGTGTTTCTTTCAGAGAGCGTCATCTTTGAGAGATTACTGCTAATCGCAGGCGAGACGAGATGCATGGACAAGGGAGGGTGACTGGGGTGCAAAACTGCCCAAATGCATTTGCATCGTGTGAATTTGAGGGTCTACATACTGACACCTCTCACATTCTAGCCTGTAAATGGGGGGAATCTCACAAAAAATGTCCAGGCCACATTTCACCCATAAGAAAGTGAAATGTTTTCTTAGGACCTTTTATTTATTTATTTATTTTTGTATTGAGACAATTTCCCCTCCAAATTATCATTATCATAATGCAAAAAGATTGTAAAAAAAAAAACTATTTATATACTGTGTTGTATTTGTAAAGTACAGTCGTAATAATACATTATTGTAGCATCTGTTGTACTTAAGTTTAATGTACAGGATGGTTTTCAGTATTGTAAGGTAATGAGAATGAGATTTTGGCGGTACATGTTCTTATCAAGAAAACATATTTAAAAAATATTTATATAGTAACATTAATCATATATTATTATTATCATATATTTTATTTTGATGTTTTATCTACATATATGTATTATTATTATTTGAAAAAATTATGTAATCAACCTGGATTTATTTTATTTTTTCTCCTGTGAGTTTCACCTTAATGAGTCTGTCTTTGTCTGTCCCATTGGGAGAAAGTGTCACAGACGTTCTTCATATTAACATGCTGTATGTTAATTGACATGCATGTCATCTCCCCTGCACCCACCCCCCCTTAATCTGGATTTGCATTCGCCCCGCTTTAGTGTGTGTTTTTGTGACATCACCCTCCTGCTTCTCTTTTGTGTCTTGTTTTTCTCAGTCACGCTCTCATTTTCCATCTCACATTCTCATTTTGGCTCTTGTTCCTGTCTGTGTCCTGTCTGTTGCTTTCTCCAGGACATCAGAACTGCAGGTTTTATCATTGAGTACATACTGTAAATGCAGTACTTACCTCCAATGACAAATATTGGAGGTTTCCACCCTTGGGGTTTGATCTATGTGCTTTGAGCACAAACAGAAAACACATGGCAGGCAGTGCAAATGCAATGTGTTTGTTGTTTGTTCCTTGTGGTGTGTTGTTTCTACTGACTATTTTAAGAAGAACTAAATTAATTTATCCTAAAAAGCATCGGAAGGATCACATGTTTAATTGTGTTTCTGAATTGCATTAGTCTACAAAATAAGTTCCTTGTTTGAGCTGTATCCACTTCTCTCCCTGCTGAAAAGACCGGCATAATGGTCAACACCACCAGCTAAGCTTTGCTGACTAACAATCTCAGCAAACCTATGCTCTTCACCATCTTGACCAGCCCAAAACCACTGCTGACCAGCACTAACCAGCAGAAATCCATCTGGACCAGGTCTAAAACAGTATAAACCAGTTTGGACCAGCTCAAATCTACCGCTAACCAGCATAAGGATTCGAGACCAGCGTTAACCACAATAAATACATGTGGACTAGCTCAAGCCCATCGTTTACCAGCATAAATCAGTCTAGACCAGCACTAGTCAGCTAAAATCTATCTGGACCAGCTCTAAACCACAGCTAACCAGCATAACTCAGTATAGACCAGTGCTAAGCAGCAGAAACCCATCTAGACTAGCTCCTAACCAGAATAAATCAGTCTGGACCAGCTCAAAACCAATGCTAACCAGCATAAATCAGTCTAGACCAGTGCTAACCTGCATACATCCATCTGGACCAGCTCTAAACCACAGCTAACCAGCATAACTCAGTATAGACCAGTGCGAAGCAGCAGAAACCCATCTAGACCAGTTCCTAAGAATAAATCAGTCTGGACCAGCTCAAAACCACAGCTAACCAGCATAAATCAGTCTAGACCAGCACTGACCAGCAAAAATCCATCTGGACCAGCTCAAAACCAATGCTAACCAGCATAACTCAGTATAGACCAGTGCTAAGCAGCAGAAACCCATCTAGACCAGTTCCAAACTAGAATAAATCAGTCTGGACCAGCTCAAAACCAATGCTAACCAGCATAAATCAGTCTAGACCAGCACTGACCAGCAAAAATCCATCTGGACCAGCTCAAAACCAATGCTAACCAGCATAAATTAGTCTAGACCAGCACTGACCAGCAAAAATCCATCTTGACCAGCCCAAAACCACTGCTGACCAGCACTAACCAGCAGAAATCCATCCGGAACAGGTCTAAAACAGTACAAACCAGTTTGGACCAGCTCAAATCTACCGCTAACCAGCATAAGGATTCTAGACCAGCGTTAACTCTCAAAAATCCATCTGGACCAGCCCAAAACCACTGCTGACCAGCACTAGTCAGCACAGCTAACCATGGCATAATTCAGTCTAGACCAGTGCTAACCGGCATACATCCATCTGGACCAGCTCTAAACCAACATCAGTCTGGAGCAGCACAAAATCCCAATTAACCAGCATAAATTGATCTAGACCTGCCCTAACCAGCCTAAATGGTTTGAAATGGCACTAAACCAGGACTATCCCGCATAAATCAGTTGGACTATCAGGGAATATTTGAGTTGTGCAGAGTGAGTTGACGTGTGTATGGTTGTGTTCCACAGGTCCTTCTCTGAGCGCTGGATCGGTGGTCCGGGGAAGGGTCGGGGGTTTTGCTGAGCTGGACTGCAGTCTGACTCCTCCATCAGAAGGGGCCACCACTCCAAATCTGTTTCCCTTACATGTGGTGGAGTGGGTCCGGCTGGGATACAACGTCCCCATCCTCATCAAATTCGGCGGATACACCCCACGAGTGCATCCCAACTACAAAGGTGAGTGTCACCTTAAACATTAATCAGTTTTCCATTAATCCTGCAGGAGAGCGACTGGAAGTGATGCTGCCGCTAGACTTTTATGAGTTTGGATTTTATGTGCTTTGTCTCTGAAGCTCACTGTGATGTGTTTATGATTTCATTATATTAATGTCAAATAGGTTTGCACGATTTGGAGGGGAAAAAAATCCAATTGCTTTTTTTCTAATAAAAATGTAAATTAAAGTAGTAGTAGTAAATTAAAATGAAATAAAAAATCTTCAGGTTTGCTGTGCTTGTTTGTAGGGATGCACAACACAAAAAGTTTTATTTTAACCAAAAATGTAATAAAGTAGTAATAATAATAATAATAATTATTATTATTATTATTATTAATTATTATATTGGCCAAAAATATATATCAATGTTATAATACTTCTAATAACTAATAATAATATTGTAATTAACAATGTTAGTGTTTGTATTAGTAGTATTTTATTTTTGTATTATTATTATTATTATTATTATTAATATTAATAAGGAGAAATTTGTTGATTATAGATCAATATGATTATATACTACTACTACTAATAATAATAGTAGTAATAATAATACTGATTATTATTAATGGTTATAGTGTTAGTATTATGATTGTTATTTTTGTATGATTATTATTAGTAGTAATAAAACTATTAAACAAAAATAAGAAATAGTAATATTTCTTATGGAATAAAAAAATTGAGCATTAAAGGAAATTACAAAAAGAAACATGATCTGGTTTGGAATGACATGAGGCTGAAAAATTGCTAACAGAATTTTTGGTAACACTTTATTTTACAGTGTCATTGTTACATATGTTACATGTAGTTACTATAGTAATAACTATAAATTATGCATAATTACATGCAACTAACCCTAATCCTACCCTAACCCTATAGTAAGCACATGTAGTTACTTAATATTACTCAGTACTTAAATATATAAATACACTGTAACAACAACACCTTAAAATAAAGTGTAACCGAATTTTTATATTTAGGTGCATTTTATATGTTTAGGCACCTACTCAAAAAGCCTCATTTTCCTGGAAACTTCTCAGATGCCAGCTGGATTTTAGAGGCTTGTCGCTAGGTTACTGAACGCTGTTATTGCTATTGTTCAGAGAGAGTATTGGGTTCTTTAGACGTAGTTCTCTGTTTTACAAGCACTTGTTTAGACTCCGGGGGCCAAATCCACAGGCTTTATCCACTCAATAGCCCACGATAGTTCCTGTTGTTGTTTCTCCAAAAGGTTCTGACACAAGGCCTGCAAAAGGCTGATTTCCTGGGCAATTCACCAAGAGCTCCCTTGAAACGACTTTCAAGGCTGTTTGGGTGCTTTACTCGTTCCCGGAGAGGTGCTTGGCGGTGTGAACGCAGCCGTTTGCCCCAGTGCACGTGAAGGAGGGGTCGTGCTCTGGAATTTATTGAAGGGGGAGGGGCATTGTGTTGTTAAACGAATATCCACATATAAATGACCCACCCAAACAAGTGCCCTGTAATTATGTAGAGTGTGTGTCTGTGTTCGGTGCAGATGCTTGAGGGAGAAAAGGGAAGGAGGGGGTGCTCAGACGTTACGGCCCGTGGGGGTTGTGGGTATTGAGCGGGACCCGGGATTAAGAACATTGGGGTTAAACTGCAGCGCGCTGGTTAGGGGCCGCGTGTCTCCTCTCGGATCCGATGGGTTTGACCCAGTAAGAGAGAAAATTGTTTATCAGCAGGACTGATTTAAGAAGAGATGGTGTGGGGATATTGGATTTATACAGGCATGACCCTGATAGCACCAGCACAGTGCTTTTTTCCAAGAACATTGACATCAGTTCTGGTTTTCACTTGAATTGGTTTCAGTAGAAGATCAAATGTAAATGTCCATGTTTTCCCAGTGGGATCTGCTGTGATTGTCAGGAGGAGCATGTGGTTCTCAGATGAGCCCCTCTGTGGCTCTCACGTCTGTCGGTACACTAGAGGAAACTAATGCAAAATCAATTTAGATTTGTTCTGTGGTGTTTAGATGAGTCATGGGTTAAAGAGAGAATGGGGAAAAAGCAGTTTATCTCTTGATAAAACAAATATTGACAAAACATCGTCAATAATGAGGAAGGAATGTCAAAGAATCGCCTCTTCTTTCCCCTCTCTCTAAGCTGCATCTGTGTTTAATTTCAACCCAATGTCAGAGTACGCTGGCAACAGATGAAGCATATCACGGCTTTGAATCTGATGCATCTCCACTCTCAAATTAAAAGGATCATGTAAGTTTCCCAAACCGCGTCACAACACGGACGGCAAGTTGAAACCTGATCTGCTCACATCTTTAAATATAATTCTGCCCCAAACTGGATGAAAATGATCATGGTTTTATCAGAAGTGTGAAGGTGTGCGCACATCAAATGAAAGTGTAGTTTTACACCAGGTTTTACAATTCATATTGGATCTTTCTGACTCCAAAATATAATTGGATGAGCAATGCACATCAGTTGAGTTTAGTGTCAACTTACCATCTTGATCAACTTATATCACATAACCACGTTTAAGGTGTGCCATGTCACATTTTTTCTTAAGTGCATAAATCACTAATGCACAGCCTCTTGCACTTTTTGGCTTGAACCCTTCAGTGCATGAGTCTGGTACATCTTAGATGTTAATTATCTGTTAATTTAGACCACTTTTTAACTTTTTATTTGTACTTTAGTCATTGTTTATATTCATTGCATCTCTTGTGCACTTCCTCCAAATCCAAGTGCTTTGAGTTCATCATGCATTAGAGAAAGGGCCACATTGAAGTGTCCAATCAGTGGATAAGACATTTGCTGAATTTCAAATTAGCATGAGAGCTAATTGCATTCTTGGGCGTTTCGACCACTTTGATCAGGTCTCGGTTTGGGTCAGAGAGGCTGGGACGGCAACAGGCAACAGCTGTGGCACATCGCCCACGAAACCCTCTTGAAGGAAGGAGAACCATCCTTGTTTTATTTTAGGTCACATCTCCGTTCACTTTAGTCAAGGCTTGTGAGAAGCAGTAGCGTAGCCAGGAATCACAATGTGGGTGGGCCCAGAGAAAATCAGGTGGGCACAGCCTAAAATGCATCTGTTATCAAAATAGGCCAACACAACTACACCTGCTTGAATACACCACAGTTTAATCAGAGCACAAGCATGTATGTCATCATAAGCAGTGTTAATAAAGAACATAACGATAAGAACAGCATTTCCACTGCGCGCGGCCAGGCCACACCACACACACACGCTAGGGCTGGGCGATATGGAGCAAAAAATATATCTCGATATATTTTGCTATATCTCGATATACGATATATATCTCGATATCTTTACAGGAAAAATAACCCCCCGAAAACTACTGCAAAAACAAATATGCCAAATACCACAGTCTTTTTTTATTGAAGTGCAAATAGGTAGGCAGTTCATGTAGGAACAAAGTGCTTCTGCGACATTTAAAAAAAAAAAAATCCCTGTATACAAAAATAATAATTTAACTGTAAAATAAAGGAAGAAATAATACATATTGCACTATTTTTAATAAACCTGTATAGAAATATCATTACTAATTTTGGCAAATAAATAAAAAAAAATGCCACATATCCCCCCAAAACTGCACAACTGTAGAGTAAAACATTAATTTAAAAAAAAGTGATAAAAATGCATCTAAAAATTGACATGATTGTTACAAAATCACACTGTCTGGGGCCTCTGGGGAACTCAGAACAACTGCTAGCATAAAGTTTAAGGTAAAAATAACTGCCATTAAATTACAGTATCTTACTACTATGCAATTAGATAAACTGTTCATTCATTACATCACTTTACCTCTGTCTTTATCCACCTTTATCCTCTTCTCTTCTTTTTGACACTGTATATAGCAGAATAGGTAACTTAGGCTAATGCTAATTTATAATGTGTCATGTAAATTCGGCCATCCGTCACAATCAGGAAACTTTCACCGTGTCTAGACCTTGCGCGAGCTGCCAGGCCCGTTTCTACAGGGGAGCATGTTAAGTGTGAGTGTTTTAAGCGCCCTCAAACAAAAGCAATGCGGCGAGAGGCGACGCTACACAAAAAATTACCAACAACAACTGATCGCGCGCGCGCGCTGTTTCTGACGCACTTCAAGCACTCGCTGGGCGGGGAAAGATTGATGTGCCTGACCGAACTCGGGGGACTTGGTTGAATGAGACAACACGCGAGGGGAGGGGGAACAAAAGCAAGGAGGCGGAGGAGGGCGAGGGCGAGGGCGAGCGCGAGCACAACACAGAGAAGGCAAACAAGCAAATTGGCGAAATCAGAATTAAATATAAACAATATATCGATATATACGATATGTCAAAATCCATATCGAGTTTAAAAAATATCTCGATATATCGTAAATATCGAGATATCGCCCACCCCTAACACACGCGCATCTGACAGATGCGAAACAACATCATCAAATCAGCAGGACAGTAGTGGACAGTGTGTAAAAAACAAAAACAATGCTTGGTCATAGTCTGGCTCAGCGGCCACATAAACCACGTTATATAAACAACATTGACTAGGCAACTACGTAAACGTAGATTGGCTTACTTTTGATGACTAGCTTATAACAGGAGACGACGGGGCTGGGGGTCGCACACAGTTTTAAATTCGAACACATTATTCTCCTAGTGTAGTGTACACTACACACACCGGCGGCGTCTGTCCGCTGCGCCCAGCAACGGCTCAGGACCTTGTTCAAAATCCTGCCGCGCCACAGAGCGCTATTTACATAGTTTTATATTAAATTTACATTTATTTGTCTCAAATCGTAGTTAATGAATCTGACTTCACCCTGGGCTGCAATATACGTTTAGTTTTATATTCATGCACAGAAATCAGCTGCTTGAATGAAAATTGCTGACATTATCGGATTTTCAGGTGAGAGTTGTCCTAGACGCGGCGCTGCGCGTCCAGTGTGCGACCCCCTTTTTAGGCCAATTTATACTTCTGCGTCGGGTGCGCGTAGAAGGTACGGCGTAGCATACGCATTGACGTGTACCATACGTCGTACCCTTCGCCGTACCCTGACGCGCACCTCCTCAAAAATGTAACTACGCGTCGCGGCGACGCAGACCGCAAGATCTGTGATTGGTCGGCTGGATAGCATCGCGTTGCCTCCTACGCATTTCCGGAATGATCTTCTGCACTCTGCACCGCCCGCCCGCCATTTTTAAATTCCGAAGATCAGTGAAGAGCCATGGAAATAGACCAAGTGACCGAGAGATTGCTTAAAGAAGTGCGGAAATACAGCCATCTGTATGACTCCTTCAGTCCGCCATTGCTCGTAGAAACCTAAACTCAAAACAGCCGCGAGGAATGTAAACACAGTGGAACATTAAAACCCACCCGCGCCAACTAGCGTTTCAGCGGTGTAACTGCAGAGCAACACAGACATTCGCAGAAGTATAAATGCTCACGACGGCGTCGCCTACGTGTGTAGCCTACGACGTACACTACGGCGTACACTCGACGCAGAAGTATAAATTGGCCTTAAGAGTTGAACACTGCAATGATTTCGTTATTGTCCAACAATTCAGTCAATTCTCCTGAACATCTGCATTATCTTCCTCCTGTGGTGGCCGTGGTCTTTTTGACACAAACTTGTTGCTCTGTTTTCATTTTAGTTTAACATAACGTTACTTAGCTAAACTTCAGTGTCCCTCTGTGAAATGTGCTCGTCGTTGTGAAGGGGGGATGGGCTGTTCGCAATCATCTGAGTCTGACTCCGAAATGCGCTACGCGGGCATTTCGTCATCACCATGACAACCAAACAAGAATCAAGAAACATTAAGATTTATTTTTATAGGTCAAAATTGTTATAATCGCAACATAATTTCCTAGGCTACCTTGTGAGGCCACTGAGTGACTAGATGGGCCTGACTGACAGGTGGGTGGGCCCAGGCCCACCCAGGCCCACCCGTAGCTACGCGAGTGGTGAGAAGCATCTGTCAATGTTTCCATGACAAGTTGCGTAAGAAACATGCTCGTAAAAATACCAGAATAACTCATGCAGATCAGCTTAATGGGTGTTTAAGTAGAATGGTTTTCCCATCTATAATTATTACACAGATATGAAGTGTTCTGTATAGTTTTTAGGCACACTTCTATGTGGTTGCAAGGATGGTTTCTGATTTGTCCAAGTCAAAACCGCCATCAAATTTTTGGCTTGGGTCAATAAATGTAATACTGTGTCCTAACCAGATGCGTCATGTTGCAACGACACGCAATAAACGGTAACTTTTTTACTTTAAAGTTTTTGTCCTAACAAGCCGCAACAGCGATACGTGAAGTTTCTATTTTAGGAACGTTTCTAATTCTGCAACATTGCAGCTGAAACAACAACATACAAAGTATGACAATGATGATCTCAGGTACTGATTATGTGCTTTATTTAATGTTAAAAGAGTGTATTGTGAGTTTGAATATCATTTTGTGTAACCTTTTTAGCCATACTGTAAGCATCAATGGATAATTCACCTCGGATCTTGAAAATAAATTGGAAAAAAGGACATCCAAACTGTGAACTGACAAAGATTGTTTCAGCCACTCAGTATGTATTTGAATAATGTTAAAATTGTGTGCTTTTTGTTGTTTATCCACTCTGCCCACGCGGTCTTCGGATTGGCTGTGATTTTTGATTGATTTTGTTGCGTCTTGTAGTTGTAATCTAATGTGGACAAATTGCTTGTCGCTGGGTGGTTTGTTCGCCAACCTTAATGTTTGTCTAGCATGTTTATTTACAGCTGAATATTCTGTTACTCTTGTAAATATGCTTCATTACGCACGCTTAATAATGTGTTGTGAATGGCGTTTCATGCCGTCTCTTTGTGAACAGCTGGATGGAGATGTGCAGAGCAGAGTTCAGCATGTGTGGTGTGGATCTTGAACGCTCGGCCTGTTCTGTCAAGAGCCGTTAGTCTAAGAAGAGCTGATCAAACGTGCCCACATTTGCTACCTCATAATTAGGAAAGAGCCCCCCCCCCCCCCCCCCGAGGGACAGCAGTGATAAAGCTACTCCCTCTGTCTGTGGGATGCAGTCTTTTTTGTTCTTTTGTTTTACAATCTGGGAAAGTGCATGAAATATAAGTTCATGCATGTCCTCACTGATCATTTTGGATTGTTCAGCTAAAATTAACTAAACTAAAAGCAACAAATCTGAATAATTGTAATGCTTACGCACATTAAAAATGGCATGTTCACAATTCATGCCTAATCCAGAAGCATAGCCTACTCAATTGGAAGCGGGTTCATTTCCCAAATCTGTCATGTATACGACATGCAGTGGTCACTGGTCAGTCCCCTCATTCACCACGTCCCCTCCCCCAACTCATCAGCCATTCTCCGATACACTCTTTCATCGCCAGATCTATTCAAAGGCAATGTCACGTTACCTTTGCCTGACCTATGGGTTTGCCACTGGTTTTGGTTTCACATTTCTTACATTCCTCAACTGAAGTCTAGGTAACTTGTGTTTAATCAGTCAAGAAGGAAACAATGGAAAAAAAACGTAGAAGGAAGACTTTGAGTTTACCCTGAAACCTGTCTTTCTGCTCAAACACAACAGGTGTTGTCATCTTGTAAAAAGAGCAAAGAAACTAGAGATATCATGTTCCCAGAGTCTTAGAAGAAGAAGGACTGCCTCACACAAAGACGTGGGTTTAATCTAGGGCATCAAGGAACCAGATCAGACCAATTTTACACCGCATGTCTGTGGTATTGGGATCGTCAAACTGGGTTCCTTCTCCACAGTACCTGTTTTATACCTGTTTTTAACTGAGGAAACTGCTTATGGGTGACTGGAAGTGGACGTCATGCTTTAAAAGTACCAGTAGAATAAAATCACCTGACTGGAGAAGATTTTATTGGCAAAAGTCATGAATTGCTCTTAATTTAATTAACTTAACCATTATGCTAAAGCCTGCTTGTAGTGTTTTTTGTTTGTTTATTATTAAACCATTTAAACCACTTTTTATACTATATAAGTATATCCAGTGTTATGTAAGTTAAGCTACCTTTCAAAAGTTTCGAGTCAGTAAGATTTTGTTTTGTTTGTTTAAAGCAAGGATGCATTAAATAGATTTTTTTTTAATTACGGCATATTTATTACAAAAGATGTCTGTTCTTTTTCAACAATGAATTCTTGATCAACATTGATAATAATCAGAAATGTTTCTTGAGCAGCAAATCAGCAGATTAGAATGATTTCTAAAGGATCATGTGACGACTGGAGTAATGATGCTAAAAATTCTGCTTTGATCACAGGAATAAATTACATTTGAAAAAATTTTTCAAAAGTTTCAAAGCCATTAAAAAACTGTTGTGATGAAGTTAGTTTTTGTAGTTTTGAGCTAATAGGATATTATAGGGTGGAGTTAAAGGGGCTGTATGCTTTTTTCTGAAATTTAAACTCGCGACTGACACCTGTGGCCAAAAAACGGAACTGCTCTTCCTTTCTGCTCGCTCTCGTACGTGCACACTTCACAATAGGGCTGTTGGAACGAATTCCGAAATTCGAATATAATTCGAATATTTAAAAAATCAATACTTTTCGAATGCTGAAGTTCCTATTCGAATATTGCTTTATGTATATTTAAAAAAAAAAAAATGCAATCTTTCTCGCTTAAACGCATGTGAAAATGAGATGCTTTTGTTTCGTCTGATGAACAATACCGTTTTTGAATCGTAACACAATTGTGCACGTTATCCACGCTGTATCATAACAATACAAAAATCGCGGAGAGCAATGTCTCCACGGAAACGGAGATCACCACTCCTGACCATTTGATTCCCAGTCCACACTACAACGTGAAAACAGAGTTTTCAAATGTATCCACTTTGGAGTGCGTTTACAAAAAAGCTTCGTTTTCATTAATAAAAACGCCGTCTCAGTGTGGACGGAAGGCCAAAACGGAGAGAAAAATATAAATTTTCAAACAAAAACGTTTACCAGCTGTCCGCAAAAAGGAGATAACAGACAAACTGACACGGTTTATCTGTGAAGATATGAGACCGATCAACATCACGCATTTGCATTGGCGATCCATTAGACTGTGTAATGTCGTAAATACTAATAATAGGATGATTTGAGCATTTAATATTCGAATATTATTCGAATATTAAATTAAAATAAGGAATGGAATTCGAATAGTATTATAGAGGAAGATTGACAGCCCTACTTCACAAGTCATCCGCCGCAAAGAAGTCAACATTATGTTTACAGAGGTAAGAACAGTCAAATACATATATTGTTTGAGAAACTAAGTTTGTTTGCTGACTAGCGGTGGTGGCAGAGTGATCTGAAACGTTTAACATGAACGCGCATGACGTCACATCCGCAGACAGCGCGCGAAAAATCCGACCCGACAGAAAATAGGAAAAATAGGATACAGGCTTATAGGTGCACCCACTGTGAGCGGACAAGGTGTCAGTATGCTCATCAGGAGATGTTTGAGTCATACATGGTCAAATAAAAAGGCTATTGTCACGTTTATTTTGGGGAAAAAGATGCATATAGCCCCTTTAAGCTGAGTTAGACCATAGTAACATAAATGATTTGTATTGGTATCATTCATTTTGGTATCAGCTGAGATATTGGCTCAGCTGAAATGTTTGCACTTTTGTTTGAACTTTTACATGGATTATAGTCGAGCCAATCATTTACTTCCACATGAACATTAAGACATTCCAAAGCTCAGGATCGCTCAGTCCAGTGTTATATGTCACTGACTGACATCTAGATCCATTTAAAGGGTTTCCCAATAATCCCTACAGGTCATTTAGAAATAGCTGGTTGAACTTAGTGGCAGTAAAACGTTTGCTCTATTGATCCGTGCCTTCGGGGCACAAGCATTAGCCCGTGTATCTGTACCTCGGTCTGATCTGTGGGACGAAGCCGTAAGCCTGCCAGACGGAGAGCAACAAGGACAACGTTAACTGTAATCTATCCCATGACAAAGAGCTATTCATAGAGGGTTCAAGCGCTTATAGTGGTCGAAGGGGGGGGGGTGTTTCAACGAAAGGGAGTTAAAAGCTGATAGGGCCGGGGATTCATTCACACACCCCCCAAATCTGTGATTGTATTCAAATCAAAACACGTCCCATAATGCATTACGGCCCTGTCATCCTTCAACTCACACAGGGTGGAACAAAGAAAAACAAGTTCAAGGCCTTTCTCAATAGAATCCGTCTTTCTCCATAGGTGCCGTGTGTTATTTTGTGACACATTCAGGCAGTCTGTGCATGGCCGCGTTCACGGATGTGACGAGATGTGCAGCTGCAACAATCACATGGCTTTCCGTTGGCCACAGACAATAGAGGGGTTTAGCACCGAGGGATGGAAAAGATCAGCCCGAACAAAACAATATGGGAAAAGATAGAGTAGGCTAAACTAAACTAAACGCTCCGTGTTTGCTTTCCACAGCCGGACAGCGGAAGAGGCCACCCGCAGTGAGCGAATCACTGGCGGTGTCGCCTCAGGGAGATTTTTAATGGGGTGGCCAGATGGGACTGTGGAAATATTAGGGTGGCACCAAGGGAATCTATAGTAGTTTAACTACGCATTTTATTTTATTTTATTTTATTTTATTTTATTTTATTTTATTTTATTTTATTTTATTTTATTTTATTTTATTTTATTTTATTTTATTTTATTTTATTTTATTTTATTTTATTTTTTATTTTATTTTATATTTTATATTATTTTATATTTTATTATATTTTATATATATATATTTTTTTAAATTATCTTATTTTATATTTTATTTTATATTTTATCTTATTATATCTTATCTTAATTATTAATACTTTATATTTTATTTTATTATTTTATTTTTTAATATTTAAAATGTTATAGATATACATTTATATTTTATTTTAATTGATTTGTTAATTTAAATGTATTTTATCTCATTTTATTATTATAATTATTATTATTATTATTATTTTGAAGCTCTTAAATGTGTTTAATGGACTTTCACATCAAAGCTCAGGATAGTCACTAGTGAATGATTTGAGACTCTGTGTTTTTGCTATCAGCCAATCAGTGTTGTCATGATGTATGGTCACATGACATTTACAGCTCAGGTGATTGGCTCAAAACTTCATGTACCCAGAACTGAGCACCTGTAAGCAAAGATGGGATTAAGCAGGTACAAACAGAACTGTTTACCATTGAATTTTTAATTTTTTAAAGGAAAAAATGTACATTTTGTAAAAAGTAAATGAATTACACTTTTAATTGATAGGGTTTGAGAGAATTCTAAACCAAGACGTGCTTGTTGCTCTTTGATATTTTAAAGCGAAGTGTTTGGTGTATAGACGTTGAGTTATTATTCTAATTTAAACAAAAAAATCTTGGTTGGTTTAGGTCAGTGGGGTGGCGTCACTGTTCGCTTTAGGTTCATACCAGAACATTCTCTCTTGTCGTTGAAAAATGACTCATCCAACAGTTTTCAAAGGAGTCGAAACATGGCCCAGAATACCCCGGAGTGAGTTTTAGTCCTGTATGTCGAGGGAGTTCAGGGCCAGGGGTTTTTGAAAAGGCAATGTCAGAATCCCAGCACCACGTGGAGAAGATCTTTTGGCAGGCGCACGAACCCCCCGCAGGGAAAGATCCTGACTACTGCTCATATGAGTCTTGCATATTACCCTCCAGTCAACATCACCTAGACCTTTCAAAACTCAGTGTCTCTGGCCTAAAGTGATGGAGGTAGATGTCACAAGGTTAGAAAGAGGTGGGAAAACATTTAAATAAAGCAATAAGCCACTCAGGGTCATGCATTATTGTGATTTTACAGCAGAATTATAAATGATATAGAGCTTTTGTACTTGCATTTATAGTGAATAATGGCATATGCATTTGTAATGGGACATATTTCAATCGTTTATGGGTTTATTTCATCATTTCTTTCTAATTTATGTGTAATTGTGTTATTTTACTATAAGTTTTATGTGATGCTTTTTTTGTATTTTTGAGCCCAAAACAAATTTCCCTTTGGGACAATAAAGTATACCTGAACCTTAACCTTAACATATAAAGGAAAGCAAACTGACTAAAGAATATAGGAATGGCTGAAAAGTAAAATGCATGGCAGCCTGGCATGAAATAAATGTGAGAATAAGAGTTTACAAGATAATATAAATGTTTGCATTTGTATTTTTTTTTTTTTTTTTATGTATCATAGTTGATACATCAGTCTTTTATGGCTCATAGTATGATATAGTGAGAATATGGAGCTCATGCACCTCAGTTTTACTCAGAGGCCCAAACTCAGCAAAAATGTGCAATTTGCTGCAGATGCTAATATTTATATGGCCAAAAAGACATGTGTACCACAACCTGAAGGTGTACTAAAAGGCCTTTTGCTAAAAACGTATAAACTATCAATCAGACAAAACAAGGAATGTAGATTGTGTGCGGCAGAAAATGCATTTTGCGTCAGGAAGATGAAAGTGCGAGAAAATGCATTTTGCTTTGTTCCCGTATGTCTGGAATCCGCAGGCTCTGATTGGTCGCAGGGGTCCTGGTGACCGGCCATCATGTCAGTATTGACCCGTGCGGAATGATGGATGCGTCTGGAGGAAAATTATGGGGTTTGAGGGGGTCAAAGGTCACTGAGTGCTGATTGGCTGTTGAGGGTTCATCATTGATCCAGAAGGACCTTCTTTGGAATTCATGTTATACACTTGCAACAGTAATTCGATTTTTGTTCATAAATAACTTGCCCTGTGGGGTCATTAAGAGCCCATTCCTGTAGAGATGTGTAATGTTTGTCTCCATGATATCATGACAGTAGGTCTAACAATTGCATTCGATTTTATGCACTTATTATTTTTGTCACGTGTTTTGCTTTTTTAAAGGACTGTGAGTACGAAGCGATGCTGAATTACACATTTAACCCAACAGACCTGCATCTGTCACTCAGTCCGAGCTATTGTCTCAGTTCAAATAAAAACACTTTTTTCCCCTCTCTCTCTCTCTCTCTCTCTCTCTCTCTCTCTCTCTCTCTCTCTCTCTCTCTCTCTCTCTCTCTCTCTCTCTCTCTCTCTCTCTTTCCGTAATTCAGTCACACCCGATTCTCTACCCTTTTATCCACTCAAATCAAACCGTTTTTTCTTCTTTTTTTTCCTCCAACCCTACATGTAATTTTTCAAAATCAAAGCACAAACGTTTCCCCGTGACCTGCCCCTCCCTCCCTGTGTTTTTGCCCCATTGGGTTTCGACGGCAACTGAATTCAAATCCAAACTCCCACCCCATGTTTTCATCGCTATGGCAACATGAGAGAATTGTGTTGGGGGGTGGGGGGTGGGGGGGGGCATTCCATTCTGTTCTCATTGATGGACAAACACTCCGTGGCGGGAAAGAGTTCAGTGTCCAATAGCAGCATTCCACTTTGCTTACACGTCATGTGTGGTGAGTGTTGATAATCACACACTGTGTGTGTGTGTGTGTGTGTGTGTGTGTGTGTGTGTGTGTGTGTGTGTGTGTGTGTGTGTGTGTGTGTGTGTGTGTGTGTGTACGCATATAAATTTGTTCAATGTTTAATTGAATGCATGCAAGTCCATTTGGTGTTTGTTTTCCCCATAGTTCCATATTCAGCCAAAGGAACTGGACATTGCAGGAAGATTTTATTTTTTGTTTAGTTTTTGAGAGAGAGAGAGATGGTCACATATATTTGTGGAACATCCACCACACCTGCTGTCATAGATACACCCTGTTTTACCCCGGTCTCCTGCTTTAATAACCACCCTCCCCCTCTGACCCTGGATCAGAGGAACCTTTAATGACAGTAAACACACACACCGGCTGCTGCTCTGTGAAAAGAGCGCTTCTGAAGGATGAGATCAGTCAATTATTATCCGTGCAAAATCTCAAACACTCCCCACAGCAGCAGCTCTGAGATTAGACCGGGCTTAATTGTTAGTCATAGTTAGCCGTTTATACTGTGTGGTGGGTTTGAAAAAATAACCCTTCAGGCGGTGAATTTTGCTTGATTGATTGTTATACTGTTCGTGTTCAGTGGAGCCGTCACCTGCTGAGGAAATGACCCTGTGTTTAGAAGTCAGGATTGCTTTTGTTATTGCTCAGAGGTTGCTCTTTTTCGGACTTAATGGAGTCTCAGTTACACTACTGTTCAACAGGGTTTTTGCAAGGATGCATTAAATTGAGCAAAAGTGACAGTAAAAAAATAAATGCTGTTCTTTTGTACTATTCATCAAAGAATACTGAAATGCATCAGTTTCCACAAAAAATATGAAGCAGCACAACTGTTTTCAGCATTGATAATAATCATAAATGTTTCTTGAGCAGCAAATGATCATATTAGAATGATTTCTGAAAATGATCACAGGAATAAATAACATTTTAAAATTCAGACAGTAAACAGTATAATATTACCTCTAATAGTACTGTATTTTTGATTGAATAAGAAACGTCGTATAAACCCCAAACTTTTGAACGGTAGGCTTTTTCTCCATGAAATATCAACATTTGTCTCAGATGTTTCTTCCAAAAATCCTTTTTTTTTTTGTGGTGCTTTTTTCATCTAATATTTTATTTTAGGTCAGTAGTTGTCATACAGCAACATTAAAGAAAGAGCTATAAAATAAATGTGGATAGCAGCTCAGATCCTTTGTTGAGTTCATTCTGAAATCTCTGGCTTTTGATTGCAGACTTTGGCCATTCAATCCCAATATTGTTGAGGTATTAATAGATATAATTTGTGGTCTATTTGATGAATAGACATGTCAAGCAGAGAATATTGCAGCACGTTTGATAAAAGATAAAGAGATGTTATAATAACACTGACGTGTTAGAACAGGCCTTCAGTTCTGCCCTTTATATATAACTTCAGTCCGCAGTTAACTTTCAATTACTGCTGTGCTGTATGCCACACATGGTCAGAATTAGATGTTTCCTATTGGTTAAGGAGTAGATTGCAGTTGACTGAGCAACAGATATCACCTAGATTTGTACTTTGAGGGATATTCATATCATCAGCACAGCTGGTGTGAGAAGAGTTACACACTGAAGTTAAGTACTTGAATTTAGGGGTTGTGATGCTTGACTGAAGTCTGGAGGTGCAAATCTAGCGCTGGCACACCTGTACGCATCACTGGAGGGTTCAGCGGTGTGTCAGACTCCAGGTGTGTTTGGATTAGAGTTCCTCAGCTGTAACGTTTCTGCATTAAATTGTCATGTATTATTTCCGTACTCTACACAGGGAGCGCGTCCCATCACTGAGGAACTTGGCTTACTTTCAAACTCCGACGGCTGCTTTCCAGCCAAGCGGAAACACACACACACAGCCGGCATGCACTGCGTTATCAGTGTGTCATCATTTACAACGCTGGAATTTGGGAAAAGCAAAGCACGATCAAAATAGAAGGGGAGGTTGAGCTTGAAAAACCAGATTCGAATATCCAGACGACACGCATATCACCTTTCAAAGAGTTTCTAGTAGTAGAGTAAAACTGTTTCTATTGCTTTGAAAGCGATTTGATTGTCTGGCTGCTCCTTTCATATCACATTTCAATATCTCGTGCTTGTGTGGTTTTGTTTTGAGTCTGTGGATATGAGGAAAACAGCTGACCATGTTACATCATGCAGAGAGATGTTCAGATTTCCATGGAGTTGAGCTGCTCTTTCCACATGTTTCCACGTGCCTGTGCAATAAACAAAAACAGGTGGTGCTTTTTACTCCGTGAGCTGAAGCATTTTTTATTTGTCTATCCCCTGGTTTCACAGACAAGGTTTAAGCCTAGTTCCAGACTTTAATGTATGTTTGAGCTGTTTTAACTGAAAGCAACTTGCACTAATATATCTTAATATGTCAGAGCCATTGTTTTGTCTCAAGATGCACACCAGTAATGTTTTTTTTCTAAGGCACGTTTATAAAAGCTACTTAAATGTCGTAAGGCGTAATCCTGTCTGTGAAACCAGGCCTATATGATTTTGTTGAGTTGTGCATTGCATTAAAGGGATACTTCAGCGATTAGCATTAAGCTTTGTATCAGTAGAAACCTGGTAGTATTTTCGAATGACGTGCTTCCCTCCCTCATGTCCCCCTGAGACGAGAGATTTCTGTATTGTGTGTCTGGAAAAAAAACTCAATGACGCAAAAATCGTCATTTATCGCCATCAGAGGCTTTTCTGTCTCTAGCCAGTAGGAGGAGCTCGTCCCGCATGTCTTCAACCCGCCCATAGGGGGATCTCACGATAAAACACCGTCTTTTCAGTTTCGAGTCGACTAGTAGCCTAGTTGTATCATTTCTCCTGATACTACCCTCTGTAACCGGTAGGCGTGGATTGGGAGTGTCCTCATAGGGCAGCGAAGCAAGTGCATTCTGGGAGTTGTTGTCTTTCATCCACATGAGCCAAAAATACATTTTCTGCCTTTTTTCAGTCTAGAAGGCTCCAACTTCTAAAATAATTTCACATTTCTACTACATAAATTACCCAATTTAAATACACATTCATCTTTCCAGCAGTGAAATATCCCTTAAATCAATTACATAGCATCAATATTACTGTTGCTTTTATGTAAAATTTGATTAGGCATATATTTTCACCTGGTGGAGATAATGCGGGTGGGAAATATTCAGTAAAAGGAGGCCATAACAACGTTCTTTTTTTATGTTGTAAAACTGCACTGTAAAAATAATATATTTTTTTCTAAGTTGTAAATAAACATCAGAATAACTTGCAATTCTAAACACTCATCTGTATTAAATTCAGTATTAACATATTCAATTCCTCATTTGCTTGCGAAGTAACAGGGCTAAAACAATCCCATTTGGATGTAATGGTTTGCACTGGTTGTTTCAGGTATGCATGTGGTTTTTGGAATATGCAACTCCATATGCAACTTCTGTACTGTGTGTTGGGGAGAATTGACATTTATGCATTAGCCCGATGAAAAAAGACATTGCATTCACTGGGAATCAAACCCATGATCTCAGAGTTGCTTGAGCATCAGTTTTGTGTGCTTTCTCATTCTTAATCACGCTGAAGTACTGCTGAATAATTGCTTGTCTCTTTGATTTCCGGGGCAGGTCGTGTGTCATTGAGTCGTGGCGCGTCTCTCCTGGTGGATAAGTTGACTCTGGAGGATGAGGGCTGGTTTGAATGTAGAATTCTCCTGCTGGACAGAACCTCGGATGAGTTTCAGAACGGCACATGGAACTTTCTTTCCATCTCAGGTGGGATAAGAAATGCTTTGAGGTTGTTTCTTCTATTCAAGCGTGCATAATGGCTTTGCATGTCAGAACTATTCGCTTATAAAGATTCAAATGAAGTGATGAAAAATGTATTCTTTCCAAATCAGAATTTTTGGTTTTGGTCCATCAAGTAATTTTAATTCACTGTATTATGCAAAATTGGAAATTCCAGATGATTATTTATTATATAAACGTCCTGCGAAAAATAATGTGATCAGAACATACAGCCCACCCCTAATGAGAAACACACACAAAACTATGTGTTGCATGTCAGCTGTGTTGCTTAATCCTTAAAATTAATCTTTTGACAATTAGGTTCCATAGAAAGTGAACATGCATTTGTTTAAGAGCATGTATATTTTATAATGGTGCTCTAATGTTTCATGTTCATGCCAATAAAGCAGCTGACATTTTTGTATTCTTAGGAAAAGGATTAAACGTCTGATTAAAGCAGCATCTGCAGCTCATATAAAAGGCTTTGTTGCAGTGAATAAGAGAGAATTGTGTAATCCGATCTCATATTTCGTGACACTTGCGTCAGTCAGTGTGTATGATGCAGATGATGTTTTGCTCTTATATCAACAGAACTCAAGCATTTTCATCAAAAATTACACAAGCTCTTTGACTTTTGCACTTTCTGTTGCTTACAGTCTTTTCACATTGAACTTTGTCTCACACCTTCAGGATGACTATCATGCCTTCTGAAAACTCACACACTCTCTTCTTCTGACACCCAAACACACACACACACACACACTCCTTCAGCACTGATGTGTGAATCCTGTGAAGGGCTCAGACTGGCTTTTAGCATCTGACCGTGTTACTGTCACATGTACGAGCGATCAGAATGAAGACAGAGGACAGAAGCTCACGCTCACAGTCCGAGTCTCTCCAGTGCGGCCTGTTTCACGCCCATTATATGCACAGTGTCAGCTTACAGCGGTTTTAAAAGCTGTCATTGTGTGAGTGTGCTGGAAAACATGTCTTTGTGTTGATAGGGTTATGGGGAAATAAGATGCGTTTAGGGGTTTTGCCTCACTTGCAAATGTCCATTATTACATAATTGCATGTGTTACGCTTTGAGAAAGTTAAAGACTACTCTACTGTGAGCAAGTGTAAAGCAATGATTTTAGGTCCTTAAAGGGATAGTTCACCTAAAAATAAAAGCCTAAATTCAATCTGTTCATCATATAAAGCAATTGTGTCTCTTCAGAATAATTTAGACTAAACCGCTCAATTCATTTGGATTAGTTTTACGATCTTTTTATGAACTTTTTAAAGCGTCAAAGTGGTAGTTGCGTTGCTGTCAATGGTGGAACAGAAAGCTCTCATATTTCATTAAAAATATCTTAATTAGTCAAGTCAAGTCATCTTATTTTATATAGCGCTTTTAACAATGTAGATTGTTTCGAAGCAGCTTTACAGAGATAAACGTATAATTTAAGGTAACACAGATTGTTTTGGCTTTATAGCGGTTCTTAAAGTTATTTTCCAGCTAAAGCTAGTTTTGATTGATTCGCTTCCGTCGCAACGATCATTTGTTATTAAATTTGGGGCCGCTAAGACGACAACATTCTCTCTACACAGACTTTAAACGCGAACCTGTGAGAAACGCTGATGGCGTTCACATGCGCATTAAGAATTGGTTCTGTAGTTATGTGCGTTTGAATATATGTGCGCAGGTTTGTAATTCCCTACAGACCAAGCCTAAACAAAGTACTGGTGTTTCCTTATAATTTTTGATACAGAATTTTATTTTATTTTATCTTATGTTATGTGAATGCTAGGTCAAAGAGATGTGTCTTTAATCTAGCTTTGAACTGACAGAGTGTGTCTGCTTCCCGGACAATGGTAGGAAGACTGTTCCAAAGTTTTGGTGCTAAATAGGAAAAGGATCTACCGCCAGCAGTCGATTTTGATATTCTAGGTATTATCAACTGGCTGGAATTTTGAGATTGCAATAGACGTGAAGGACTATAATGCGTTAAGAGCTCACTTGAGTACTGCGGAGCTAAACCATTCAGTGCTTTGTAAGTAATCAGCAATATTTTAAAATTTATGCGATGTTTAATAGGGAGCCAATGCAGTTTTGACAGAACCGGGCTAATATGGTCATACTTCCTGGTTCTGGTAAGAACTCGAGCTGCTGCGTTTTGGACCAGCTGTAGTTTGTTTATTAAGCGTGCAGGGCAACCACCCAGTAGAGCATTACAATAATCTAGCCTTGAGGTCATGAACGCATGAACTAATTGTTCTGCATTTGTCAATGAGAGCATATGGCGTAATTTAGATATATTTTTAAGATGGAAAAATTCAGTTTTACAGATACTAGACACGTGACTTTCAAATGAAAGATTGGTATCAAAGAGCACACCCAGGTTCCTAACCGACGACGAAGACTCGACAGAGCAGCCATCAAGTGTTAGACAGTATTCTGGGTTATTACGTGAGGAAGTTTTTTGTCCAATAATTAGATTCTTCTTCGTTTTTTTTTTTTTCAGAATTTAGAAGTAGGAAATTACGAGCCATTTGTGTTTCGAAGATGAACAAAAGTCTTACGGGTTTGGAACGACATGTGGATAATTAATAATGGCAGAATGTTCATTTTTGGGTGAACTGTCCCCTTAAGTGCTGCAGTATATATCGGTGACCTTATTATTATCGTATCAGTCTAATTAGTCTGATATTACTATCGTCTGCCTGATTAAGCCAATATTAAAAGTACATATTAAATTAATTAATTTACTTTTTTTTATTTATTTTTTTTATTCTTATATTATTTTATGTATTTATTTTCTCTATGAAAATGGTTTTGATGGTTATGTCTGCTGTAGCTCCTCCAGTGTTCATAAAGACTCCTCCTGCCTTTCTGGAGGTCATGTTGGGTGAATCTCTCACCCTCCAGTGTGATGCTCATGGAAACCCGAAACCCATCATCATCTGGAGAAAAGATGGCAGTGCCGCTGAGGAACAAGAAGCAGTTCAGGTACACAGCTTTTCAGTTGATTGTTAGTAGGGCTGCACAATATATCGAAATTATCGAAACATCGCAAATGTATATATCGCAATATGCATATCGCAACGGCTTGCAATAACTGGGGTCATGAACAAAAGACAAAGAGAAAATCACTCACAGCTCTCGGCTGAATAACTTTTGTAGCTTTAATAAGAATCAGTATATTTTTTATTCATACAGTGAAAACTAAGCATTGTTTTATTTTTACATTTGATTATTAAGTTTCTGTTGTTAAATAAACCTAATGTAGGATAACCTGAACCCCTAAACCCCGTGGTTTAAACTGATGTTAAAATAACATTTCTTATGCCACAGTAAAACACTGATGTTCACTTTCAGAAGTTGTAGGGATGTTTTCTTGTCACAATAAGAATGTGAAACACATGTAGGTTATATCATTTTAAATATATTTTAAAGATAATTTAAGACGGTTCATAAAGATAATTGTGACCCTGGACCACAAAACCAGTCTGATGGGTAATTTTTTTTAAATTGATTTTTTTTTACATCATCTGAAAGCTGGATATATAATCTTTCCATTGATGTATGGTTTGTTAGGATAGGACAATATTTGGCCGAGATACAACTATTTGAAAATCTGGAATCTGAGGGTACAGAAAAATCGAAATATTGAGAAAATCGCCTTTAAAGTTGTCCATTTCTATTGGCGATAGTGCTGCATCTATTCACAAAAATAAATGTTTTATATATTTAAGGTGGGAAATTTACAAAATATCTTCATGGAACATGATCTTTACTTAATATCCTAATGATTTTTGGCATAAAAGAAAAATCTATAATTTTGACCCATACAATGTTATGTTGGCTATTGCCACAAATATACCCATGCAACATAAGACTGGTTTTGTGATCCAGGGTCACAATTTATATTCATCAGGAATTCCAAATCAACCCTGTTTGCTTTTCTTAATACATGTTTTAGTCTTATTCATGAATCCCTCCCCTCCAACCACCTAGCTCCATTCTGATGTACAATCAACTTTTCATTGTGCAATTCAAATCTACATCTCTACATTTTTACCCTGATTGAATATCCTGTTTTACTCAGATATACATTGTGATTGCAGAAGCACGATGACTTGTGAATCACGTATCATGTTAACTTGAGTGTAGAGTTCACTTTGGGCTGTTCACATTTTCCTCTTTGACAGTCTCGTTTACCACCTAAACATTAATTTCCCTCAACAGGTACTCAATGAAACCTTGTCTTTAGCCAAGGTTACCAGGGAAACGGCAGGAATATACAAGTGTCACGTATCCAATTCAGAAGGGAACCTTACCTACACCACCCAGCTGCAGGTCAAAGGTCAGTTACACACCACGTCTTGCCCACGTGGGCGAAGAAAGCCAGCAGCTTGTAAATAGGCTTGCAGGGTATTAAGTGTTTACCTTAAGCAGCATTTGGTATGAGAACATTGGAGTCGTTGATGCAGTTGGATTTGTGTGCAAATTCAGTTACCCTAATCCCAGCTTCATATGGTTTGCAACTGGGTTGGTTCACATTAAGAACTGTTGTGGCTTAGCTCAGAAATTATGAACTTTCTACTATGCAATGGCCTCTTTAAATCAGATTTGAAAGATGTTCAGCTCTAAATGTGTGTGTGATGTGCACCATGAAAGATGATAAACATTAAGCAAATAAAATGCATCAATGAAAGTTCCTCAGTTGCATGATCGCACAACAGCAAAGCGAATGGTAGCATTGCAATTCTGTTTTATTCATGAAGTATGTCATCTTCTGAGCATTGGACAACAGAATGCTATAGCATGTGGTTGAAAACCTAGACAGTATCTCGCATTAATTTTTTCACAGCATAAGAATTTAGAGTGACTTTTCTGGCAAACTGTAGTGTAATGAAACGGACAACACTGCCCTCTTTTGGTGAGAGTGCTTTAACACAATGCATTTGGCACTTAAGCCTAAATCTCACCCCTGAACAAACAACCTCCTCAAATCAAGATGCCCATAAAAGCTGATTACATTTTATGCATTCAGTCTCACATGCGTGCTTTTATGCATTCTTTTGCTTTCAACCAGGTCCTCCAATTATCATCATTCCCCCTGAGGACACCACTTTGAATATGTCCCAGGATGCAGTTCTGCAATGCCAAGCAGAAGCGTATCCTTCTAACCTCACATACGAGTGGTGGAAACAAGACCAAAACGTGTTTCACATTGAGTAAGTGACCTGTGATTACAAGAGCTTAGATAACATTATGACACTGGAATTCTGATTGGACAATCACAGCATTCTGCCATCAAATATTATTGTATAATTAATGATGTGTTATTTTCACATAATTACAATCAAAAAATTTTGTAATTTTTAAATTTTTGTAATTTTTCATTCATTGCGATACAATGAATGAAAAATTAATTTATTTATTTAGTAGCCTCTAATTATGTTGGTTAATTACATTTATTAGAAATAATATTAATAGCATTTATTGTCATTGAACTGTGTAGTTAAATTATGGACTACACTAAAAATCTTTACTTATGTAATGCTGTCTGTGTGTCTTTGTTTTCTGTTTGCTGATGCATGTTTGTGTTTACAGAGTTCTGAAATCACGGGTAAAAATCCTAGTGGACGGGACACTCCTCATTTCAGGTCTGATACCTGAGGATTCTGGGAATTACACCTGCACACCCACCAATGGTCTAATGACTCCGCCCTCTGCGTCTGCCTACCTCAAAGTTAAACGTGAGTGCTTTGCAATTTATTGGTTCTAAATTCGAAATGTTAAAATCTCATCTTCATGTATACCAGATAAAGAGAGCAACAGAAGATACAATTAAAGGGGTTATTAAAGGGGTCCTATTATGCTTTTACATGTTCAACATTCTTTAGCGTGTAATGCTGCTGTTTGACCATGAAAAACAGTCCCTCGAATGGGAGTTTTTCTCTATATAAATTCTTATTCTGAAACGGCTCAGTTGTAGCCTTGCGTTTTCTTCCAGGAGCAAACATGTCACAGTATTCCTCATTTAAATAATTCCCACCCAGAGCATACGCAAAATAAAGGGGAGGGGCCTGGTTGAGTTATTTAGTAGTGTTTTGAACACACTTGAAGCGCTACACCAATCACAACACATTGATTCAGCCGACCAATCAGAGCACATTGCACTTTTTAGAAGGAGGGGCTTTTCATTGAGACAGGAACTAAACAGAGTGTTACTGACAGACTGAGAACTCAGGAGCTGCAACAATGTGTGAAAAATAATGTGTTTTTTAAACATTCAAGCATGAAAAACCTATTCTTGTAGATGCCAAAAACAAGGCATAATAGGTCCCTTTTAATATAAATGCCTGATTTTCTTAAAGACCCTGCACGAGTGGTTCGGATGCCCCGTGAGACTTATCTTCCCGTGGGAATGAAGGGAAAGATCGAATGCCCAGTTCAAGCCGAGCCCCCTATGCTGTATGTTAATTGGACCAAAGATGGAGCGTCCTTGGACCTGGAGCAGGTACTGTGTATATCATCAAGCATCTTATTTAATTGTGACCCAAATTACATCATTTTATACTCTCATCTCATCTCGATTGGTCAGTATCCAGGATGGATGTTCAACTCAGAGGGCTCAGTGTTCATAACTGCAGCAAATGATGATGCAGTGGGCATGTACACCTGTACAGCCTATAACAGTTACGGGACCATGGGCCAATCAGAACCTACCAAAGTTATCCTGAAGGTGAACACCATATCTCTAGAATGTCTAGAAAGTCACCACATAGTGAAATTCATTATTAATGACTGACTTGACATCTGAGTTGCTGAGAATTTTTTTGCAATCTGGTGGTCCATAGGACCCCCCTTCATTCCGTGTCTCGCCCCGTGCCGAGTACCTACAAGAAGTAGGTAGGGAGCTGGTGATACCCTGTCAACCTGAGGGAGACCCCCTCCCTAATATCACATGGATTAAAGTAAGTTGTTTTTTTAGTTTTTTAATCCCAATAACCTTCAGATGACCATGATTTACAACTTGCCATTGCATATATTTTTATGTGTGTATTTAAAGGCTAATATACTGGCAGACATGGATTTAAAGCCTCAGATGGTATAAACATGCTTCACTCAAGTTTCTTTCTCATCTGCTTTAGGTTGGTCCCGTCCCTCGCTCTCCGTTTACAGTCCTATCCAATGGCTCTCTGGTCCTGCGTCCACTCAGTAAGGACCACCAGGGGGCGTGGGAGTGTCTTGCCACCAACCGTGTGGCCACTGTCAGTGTGGCAACCACGATTTTAGTGCTAGGTGAGAGGAACAGGGAATAAAAAGAACCCGTATTTACCTATAGAAAAACAAATGGGACAGAACTCAAATCTATTATCTGTTCTGTTTTCTTCAGGCACAAGTCCCCATGCTGTTACCTCCGTGTCTGTGGATCCAGGGATTAGTCAGGCCAATGTGTCCTGGGAGCCAGGTTTTGATGGAGGATACACTCAGAGATTTACTGTTTGGTAAGTGACCTCAAACTGAATGCATCAGCAGTAGCACTAGATTTGTGTATGTATCTTGTTCAGTTATCTTTATTTTTTAGCTTTTCTATCTGTGTTCTGTTGTTGTCGTCTTCTGTCACCAAGACAAATTCTTTTTTTTTTTTTTTTTTTTTCATTTAAATACACATAACTTAATACTTGAAAGTTTAAAATACATATTCATTTGTTTATACGTTATTTTTCTACTTTCAAAATGAAGAATCGTGTTCAGTAGCATTGTCTTGCTGTATCATTGAAATGATTTTGAGAATCAGTTTCATTTCATCATTTCAGTAGCATTTCAATTGACCACTGATTTTTTTGTATTGTGACTATCATATCACATATCTCTCTCTTTATCAGGATAAAGCCCACTGTGAGAGGAAAACATGAATGGGCATCAATCCCTGTGCCAACATCGAAAACTTCCCTGCTGGTGACGGGTCTGCAAGCTGTCACTAGTTACCAGTTCAGTGTTCTTGCCCAAAACAAGTTGGGCTCTGGACCCTTCAGTGAGATTATCACCATTACGACACTGGGTGAGCACTTTTTTATATATATATATATATATATATATATATATATATATATATATATATATATATATATATATATATACATGCAAATCATGCACTTTATGAAGTCTCCAATTAGCTCTACACATACAGATACGTATCTTATACATGGTAAGCTTTAGACTGTCTATAGATTCTCTAACAAATCTGTATTCCCTTATTTGATTCAAAGCATTCCCTGGTGGACTATAAAGTTATTCCAAACCTATGGTCCAAGATTTATGATGTAGCATACTAAGATAAACCCTTTAATGTTTTTTTCATTGCAGCACCTCCAACAGACGCTCCCAGTGTGGTAACCACCATTGAGGTGTTGCTCCCTCCCACCTTGCTGTCAGCCAATCGTACATCACTGGGTGTTTTGCTGCAATGGGTGCCACCTCTAGAAGAGTCTCCACCATTAACTTCATTTGTACTTCTAGCAAAGCGGGGAAAGGGGGAGTGGGTCACTATAGACAGAGAGATTGCTGTCAACATGACCGAGTTGATTGTACAGGGACTTGTTAAGGTAAAACGTTTGAAATATTGGGAAAATGGCAGCTTGGTGTTGAATGTCCCTATTCTATGCCATTCGTTTTCACTTGATGGTTCATTTTCTCTTCATTTATTTCCACAGGACTCCAACTATGAGCTGTGTCTTCTGTCTCGCAGAGACAGACTGGTTAGTGTGCCCAGTGACTCAGTTGTCATCTCTACTGAAGGTGAGGCTAAATCAGAACTCAATATTTTGACTTAAAATTGATATATCTGGCTTTTTGAAAGAGTTTTTTTTACTTATGAGGCTTGGAAAAACTACAGACTTAATAAATATAATTGAATATAAATATTATTTAATATCATAAATAGTAGTGGTTCAGCAGTTCACAAAACCCACGGTTCAGATCTTAATGTTTTTGATAATTTTTTTGAAATAGCAAGAAAAAAATGAAACTATATATATATATATATCGGGGGTCGGGTTACTTTGCTTTCCATTTATTACTTAAAGCACACTTTAAGTACTCCGATACCACTACACCTTACCCAACTAATGAAGTTCAAACATTATTAAATACAACAGTCAGTAAAAAAACTAAAAAATACACTAATTACAAGCATGTAGATAAATACAATATAACAAAGCTACAAATAAAGTAAGGTCTAACTGTAGTCTAACTGTAAATGTAATAATTAAATGTAAAATAACACTATAGTGTTCTCTGTATAAATTGAATATAGCTTAATCTTTGTTAAAGCTTGTTGTTTGAATAACATTAATGACATTGACAACAGCAGGTGTTTATTGGCTGCTGTCACTTGAAGTCCTACCGCACGGATCCAATATAATGATACACATCCGATTCCTTTCTCAACTCTTTACGTTCACTTAAGACAACGACTGTGTTTATGAGAGAACTTGCCTAGACAGGTATTTTGACATAATTTTGTGTGTCCATCCAAGTGCAAAGAGAGGCGAAAGAGGAATCAATCCAAAGATAGCAAGCTAGTACCGAATTAAATTATTTTTTTGCCTCTTTTAGTTCTGGAATGGTTTAAGATCTATTGAATGTGTAAACTGGTAAGACAAAACACATACAAATGATAAACTTTCACTCTATGGTGGTTAAACTTGCAATAAATCCGCGAGTCAACTAAGATCCTTTTAAACCCTAATAAATAGAAGGTTCAAGAAGTCAGAAATGTAATATTGATATAAATTATGTTTAATTGTTAATTGATTTATTATATTATTAGAGGGTAACATGTAATGTGTGGCCCTAAGGTATGGAGATGTATCCGGCAGCACCCAGTCTCCTGGCCTTTGTTCCTGAGCCCCTGTTGGCTGGTGTGATTGGGGGTGTGTGTTTCCTGTTTGCTGCCATCATCCTTTCTCTGGTGACAGCCTGTGTTATGAACAATAGAAGGGGACAACGGCGAAGGAAAAAGAGAGATGGTAAAAGCAGTGATGAAGATTGCTGATTTTGAATATGAATTTTTTGTTCACCACTATAAAAACATCTTGAACCTTTTTGCATGCTCTTGAAGTCATTTGGGGCTGCAACATTCAGATATATGGATTGTGTACTTAATGAAGAGTTAAAACATTACTCAAAAGACTTAAGTCAATTCATTAAGGCCTTTGATGCATTATCAATCGCTATGACCATATAGACATTTAATGCCTCAAAGTCTGATACTTGACACATTTGAAGTGATGTATTTGTTCTCAGCCATCAGTGGTATTGTCATGCATGGCATCTCTGTTTTTGTTGAGGCTGCTTTTGTTTTTGGCACTTTGTCATCTTATGACTCATTATCTGTGGCATGATATGAACTTTGCACCCTCCCCACCATTTCAGATATCCCCTCTGCCCTCCAGAAGAGTTCGTCTCCACAGTAAGTGTCCTTCCTTGCTATGCATGTATCATTCCTATGCTTCTCCATCTTTGTCACTGTACTACAATGGGTTTTTGAAATGACAACCCGAAGGGATGATACATTTGTTTCAAACATCTCTCTATTTGTTCCCTAAATGTTCACTTGTCTTCTTTCTCCTCAGAGCTCACTTGCCTTCTGACAGTCCCGACAGTGTGCTGAAGTTAAAACTGTGCCCTCCTTTAAACTTCTTCCCCAACTCATCCTCCTCTGATCGCTCAGACCGTTCCTCCTTTGATAAAGGCAGCCGCAGTGAGTACCAGGATCAGAGAAAGCAGCTCCTGTCCTCATCCTCTCCACCTCCACGCTACACCCTGTGTGAGAGCCACTTTGGTGGATCTCCCTCACCCACATCTGCTATTGAGGCCATAGCCAGAAGTCCTGATGGTCGCTTCGTTATCCAACCTGACCTAGAAAACTCCATACCAACCCACGTCAAAAAGAACCTCAAAAGAGAATTCCCACAATCACCTGGTAGAGGGAGTAACGATGGAACTTTTAAAGAGTCCAACCAATCAAATCCTGTAAGTTCAGAGAGGGATGGACAGAGAGAGAATCTGTCAGCATTGACAGTGGACCCTCCAGACCCAGAGAGACCCCATCACTCCCCTGGCAGGGTGAGGGCAATGGCCAGAAACTTTTCCCGTCATGGCTGCTTCTACTCTGATGATGAGCAGGGCTGCTCTGAGGCCTTGTTGGAGAAGGCCAGTTTTTATTCAGACAGCAGCGAAAAGAGGGTGAGTGACTCACTAAGAAAATGCCGGAGTGCCAGTCATAGGGAGGACATATTTCCCAGCTTAACCAGGAGAGCTCGAGCTTTGGAGAGAGAGAGGCTGCTCCACCAGGCACAATACCAGCCAATCAATGGAGACAGCCAGCTGACAGAGGACAGCACTATGGTAACTCAACTGGATGGTGAAAGAGAGAGGGACAACTTAAGCAAATGTTTAAAGCTGGTGAAGGAACGTGAGCAAATGGAGAGGGAGCTAGAACACTATACGGCCAGCCGAAGGGTACAGGCACATGAGCAACAACAGAGGCGGGCCAAGTCTGCAAGTCCCTTAAGAAAATGGACAGGTGATGAGTTTGAAGACCCTATTTGGAAGCCCCAAGATATACATTTACGACAAAAAAACAGACCCAGAAGCCTGGCCCAGCGTGTATCGGACTATAGGAGGGGCTGTTATTTTGGCAACACCAGTAGTCCCTTGGAGAGACTTCCCTCTTCGTCTTCCTCACACATCCAGTGGGACATAAGCCCTGTGACATCCCCCACCAGCCTAGTGCCAGTGCAGAGCCTTTCTGAAGGGAACACACCTCATTCACTCTACCCTCACACACGTCAACAAGGCATTGCCGATCTAGAAGATTCATTGGCAACAGATGTCTCTCGTTCACCAGCAACACAATATACCTCTCTCTCACTTTTCTCTCCTACCAGGGACATACCCTCTCCCAGTAAAACCAACCTGAGTGGGGCACAAGCTAGACAACCGGAAAGTCACCTGGAAGAGGAGCAGGAGCTGCCCAACAGGACTTTAGTTCAGGAAAGTTGGTTGCAAGAAAGAAAAATGGAAAAAGAGGCTTCAGCATTTAGATCAACATCCCCTGCTCGCTTGAATCCTCAACCATCTGAGCTACACCAAATGGTGGCAGGAAGAGATAAAGATACTAGTCCTAACCGACATTTCCTTGATCCCATGATTCAAAGCGTCACAGACACAGAGGAAGTAAGGGCCGTTCAAAAAGACAAACTGAGCCGTAATCCATCAGGTTGCTCTACATTGCCCTATGATCATCAGAAAGCAGGAGCAAAAGGTAAAGTGATAGTAAGTGGTGATTGCAGCTCCATATTGCCTTACAATGAGCAAGAGAAAGAGGGTATCAGGGCTCGATCCCGAAAGAGTGACAAATGTGTTCTCAGTGAAAGCCCTAGTCGAATATCACACCTGACCCTGTTGGAAAATGAGGCAGGAAGTGATCAGTCAAATTTATCGAGAATGTCAGAAACAATGAAAGCTAAGCTTGCTCCCCAACCAGACCGGATGTCCCCACTGCAGACCACCACTATCCTGGAATACCTGAGTCTTCCGGGTTTCATTGAAATGAGTGTAGATGATCCTGCAGAAGTGACTGAGCCTTCGGAATCTGTTGAACCCAGTGTTGAGTCAGAAACTAGGGCACTGTTAAGAGATGAGCCTGACGTTGTACCCAAAATTTGGGAAAAAGATGGTCAGGAGCACTCTGGGACTATTAGTCAACATAATGGGGCTGTTCATGACCACAGAACCCTGAACGTACCAGTGGGACACCATAAACCTGGAAGTATTCAGATTTCTGACCATTGTTCACAATTAGAGGCACAAGATACATGTGTTAAATCAGGCATCTCAAACACAATCAAGAAAGGGTTCTCACCATCTAAAGAAAAGGAAAAGAGTTCTGAGCCTTTGGTTTCTCAGAGTTTAGGGCCTCAAAAACAAGTTACACAGCATGGTCAAGCACAGACATTAATTAACACGGCTAAAAGCATGGCAGCAATTGTTTCCAAATGCCAAGACTCTATATCTGAACAATATCAAAGATATCAGGCTCAGGGTGACCGGACAAACATGATATCCTCACGGATCTATCCAGGTCCTATGCCTTTCATGAAGAAATCAGTCAGCATTGGTCCCTGTAGGACCCTCTCTGGAGTCGGGCAACCACGTCAATTCCTTAAGAAGTCCATTAGTTTAGGTTCTAGATGGGAACATTTTGAAAATCCAAGAGCTTATATATCTGAGACTTGTTACAGGGATAAATTTCCCCACCCAGATATAAGGCTCAAATCTTACAGTCTGGGTCGTACCCCTGCACGCTACTATCCCATGTCTGGCCCATCATGGCGAGGGTCAGTGCCCTGTCAACCTCCTACCAGCTACAGTTTAGAGAGACGAAAGCATATTGAGAGATCTGACATGACACCTCCCTACCACACACCTGTTCCCTCAGTCCCAGATCCACCACAACACATGGAATCATCCCTTCCTTCCAGGCGAGAGTCAGATCCACGTCGACAGGCAGCGGTCTTTCAAGATTTCTCTAGGTGGCCACTGACTTATCAGGAAACACTTAGGTCAGTTCAGCATAAGTATGTCCCACAAGAACCTCCTCGACCTTTTGCTCCTCCCAGATCAGTGGCCAGGGTGGACTACCTGCAACCTGCAGAAAACCGAAGGTATCCACCAAGGCCTTTCCTCCCCAGAGGTTACAGCTGGCCCTCACCATATCATACATCCTTCCCCCTACGAGAGCAAGACATTCCGAGAGAGGTGGACAAAGGGATGGGTGCAGTTAGGGGCTGTACAGAGACAGAAGGCCGGGATATAAGAGGTGATGGGGGCAGAGCCAGTTACGCCAGCCAGAGCAGTGGAAGGGGTAGTGTGGGACCGTATGGACATGGTCACCTACGCCAGTCTCTCTCTATCACTCCAACCTTACTCAGCTCGCCGGAGACCACCGAAGAGAGCGAGAGGCTTAGGACAGATAAAGACCTGAGAGAACGGAGGTCCAAAAGGTGAAGCTGATACACATATACATGAGGCAAGACCTCAGCACAGACAAACTAGAATAGTTCCCAATGTCTTATTTTGCTTATGTACAAAAAGACAGTGATATAAATGTGTACAATCTCACTATGTATTGTTGCATGTGTGTGTGTAGAAGAAATACCTCAGTAGATGAAAGTTATGAATGGGATGCTGCGGACCACTCTGTGGATCTCGACATCCTGGAGGCCATGAAGATGGAGCGGCCCCATGCAGGCTTTGGGCGAGGCAGGGAATTTAGGCAAGAACGCCCCCGCTCCACCGCTGGCCTCCAGGACTTCCAGAGTAAACGTAAGACCACTTGAGCTTGTCTGTTTATTTCCTACATCAAATATAATGGCAAATTAAGTTTTCCCTGAACTTTATCCATCCTCCACCTCCTCCTCCTCCCCCTTTCCTCTCCTCTCAGGCCTGTACACCATCAGCCCTCCCTTAGTGTCCCAGCCTCCTCAGCACCGGTATGGTCGTTCCCTCAGTGAGGCTCGCTTCAATGCCCTGCGACAGGAGTTCCAGGAGTACCGAAGAGCCCAGGAATCCTACTCCCGAGACCCCTGCACCCCCCCTGACCCAGACTCTGACTCCAGCTCCGCATTGCTCTGATAACCTTACTTTGGTCCGTTTCCTCCCTTTGACCAATCCGTATTGAAGTTTAACTTGTTTTAGCTATGGATGTTTTAGTAGTTATGGATATCCCTTTGTAGGGACAAATGTCCACAGAACTGATGTTTGACTTACAGTACATTGTTTGACAGTACAAAATTCATTCTGAAAAGTGCTATATTACAATTTGGCCTCAAGAACAAAATTTTATAAAATGCCTCTTATTTCCATGTTAAATTCAATTTAAAGCCAGAGTTTTATTTGGTCCTTATGTAGGCAACTAACTATTATCCCTGTATTTATATTTCCAGAGCATCCCAAGGAAGACGACAAATTGGTTTTGAGTAAAAACCTAACAAATCCCGAGAAAGCAAAGGATCCAGACTTAAATATCATTGACCAGCTTTGATGTATATTCATTATTGTCATTACGCTGTAAAGGTGCGTTCAGCTCCTTCTGAAGGTTTTCCAAACTTGAAATATGTATAGTATGTGGAATTTAGTTTTTGTATCAGTCTTTCGTTCACATTCACTGTCTAGACTAAAAGACAAGCTTTCATAAATTACAGTTTTACTGAAATGTATGATTGTTTTTTTACAGGTTTTATAAATGAAATTGATATCCATTGTGGATAATGGACACTCTAGAAATATAACTACTTTCAAAGGGTTTTGTTACATTTTTCATTCAGCCGAACCAAAATAACAGTATAGCATAAAGTCTGCTTTGACAATCAGATACTGCATCCAAGGAAACGTATATTTCAAGCAAATGAAATTTATAATGTTGTATTTTACATATACAGGCGTACATGTATATATGAATATAATGTTGCTGTGTTTGTTTACCATGTGTATATTTGAGCACCATTCATCTTGGAACTGAATTAATTTTTAACCCTTTGTCATTATAATTTAAAGCAAAAATGAAGTGCCAATATTGAGTTAAGAACTTAGCTGCCTTAACTCTCAATCAAACTCTCCTCGCAATTTATTTGTACTCTTTACTGTAATTGACTTTCCCAAACAGACATTTTTTTGCAGCTAGCTCACTTAATCTTCTATATTTGTTTTGCTTTAATGCAAAGAACTGTGGATGTATAAAATGGTTTAAACAAAAACATGGACGGCATCTTGGCACATGGAAACATGGATCTTGGCATCCTTCTATCACTCTTGGTCAGTCTGTGCTTAGCGATGTAAATATATTTTTTAATTGTTTTTTTGTTTTTTTTACAAATGTTCATGAATGTTTTGAGAAAACATTGATCTATCTTATATTTAAGATGCTGCTGTACATTTTTGTAATACATTTAAAGGTTTTTTGACAGAATAATTTTGGTTTTGTAAAAAAAAAAAAGTTTTATGTATGTTCTTATATTTGTTTTTTATAAATGTTGTCACTCATTTTTGTATGATTTGTAAAATAAAATGTTCCACTGAGAAATGTTATGTTTGTGAGAGGTTTCTGTGAACAATCATCTACTTCAAAAATAATAATAAAAAAAGTGCAATGGTATGGCTAGCCTACATGTACAGGGGTCTGACACCACCATTGCTATAGGCCTTATGCACCAGATAAACAAGCTGTCTGAACTTCCGTTGTTTGCGGTAGCTCTGTATATTTATATGGCATTGCTGTCGAAGAGTAATTAGGAAATTGTGAAAATCGGAAGACAACACAACATGCATAATGCTGAAAAGGGGCAGGCCTACATAAGGTCTATAGGCTATACAAAACATATTACAACACAGGAGTTGCATTGCATGCTTTTTTATTTATTTATTTATTTATTAATTTATTTACTCTCTGTATGTCCACATAATAGCGGATCGGGTCAACCCAAAGTTAAGTGTGAAAGCCTTCTGGTGTCTTGCATCCCACGAGAATCACTTTGCAGTCATACGCATGACGTGCTTGACCATGTTCCCGATGCCATCAAAGATGTAATGGTAGTGGTAGTCGGTCTCCCACATGAAGGTTGGAGTGCTGATCACCTTGTTTTTCTCGTCCACATAGGCCTCGTGAGATGGGCAGTTAAGGGAAAAATAATGTTTTTTTCATTGTCATGATATCAAGTTGACTTGCATTTAGAGAGTTCTTGCATAATTTAAAGGCACATTTTAAGTTTTACACCAGGGGTGCCCAATCCTGCTCCTGCCGATCTCCAACCCTAATCAAACACACCTGCCTTTAATTTTCAAGTGATCCTGAAGACCTTAATTGGTTGCTTCAGGTGTGTTTGATAAGGGTTGGAGATGAACTGTGCAGGACAGTCGATCGGCAGGAGCAGGATTGGGCACCCCTGTTTTACACTAATAATGCTTTTGGTAAAATATGTTAAAAAGGACAAAATCTCTAGAAAACTTTGTCTCAGTGAAAGGATATGTAAGGTTCGCGGGTGTTGTGGCGGGCCCCCATGCTCTTGACCGCCTGCACCATGCTGGTGTTGGGCCAGCGGCCCCAGCGGCTGGTCTCGTCACGTTCGTAACCCATTGTGACTTCCAGACTCGGCAGCACTCGGCACGCCAGGAGAGGAGCCATGCTGGACAGACTGAGCCAAAGAGAGCCGGATTCAGCTCAGGTGAAAAGAGTTTAAACATTTGAACTGAATCATATTCAAATATACAGCGGAGACCACTATTTTACACTTTTGTAAATGAACATTTGTCATAACATCACAATATGAGAGAAAAATGTAGATGAAGCAAGGACATCTGATCCGTCTAACCAAAAGAGTTAATGTGATCAGAGTCACTAATTTGATTAGTGACCTAGAAACAGTGTAAAATCCTAGATAGTTCTCCTTCACCCTTCGGTATGCACTATATACAAGGATTCAGATATTCACAGTTTTAATATTTTATAGTCGGGTACCCAATGGGCTTGCGAGCGCGGTGGAACTCCTTCATAACTCTTTCCACATCATTATTCAGCTTGCAGTCTTTCCCATCTTTGCTGAAGGTGGACCTGTGAAAGTCAGCAGAAATATTTAATTGTCATATTAGAAAGGAGAACTTTTTAGCAAAAACAATTCAGAAAAAAAAAAAAAACTGCTTGTATGTCCTTCCCAGCTCACATCAAGCAAACACGTCTTGGAACCTTGAATTCAGGATATTATATCAAATGTTGAGTATAAAAAGGTGCTGAAGTGCATTGGGCTCAGACGTGGATTAGTCTCATCAATCGCCTGCATTTCCACTTGGACTTAACCATTTGTTTGCTAACAGTGAAACATGATAAGAGGATTTTCGCTCCAGGAATAGTGATAGATCTGGGGTGACAAACAATGAAATAGCCAATCCACACGTAATCTGAGGGTCATCAAAGTTTAAGTATGTGCAGATGGACTCTGATGGTCTCTTCTGTCAGGACAATGCACTTCTTTTGGGATGCGTTCAATTTCTTTTCAAAAAACATTTATATTTGCTTTAGTATAGACCCTCAACTATAAGACTGTCTCTCACAGGTTCTTGACTATTCCGTGGCCTCCAGGGAAGATGACGGCATCAAAGCTGCTGACGTCCAGTTTGGACAGATCGTTCATCTGCATCGTGCCCTGACCGTGGCTGAATCGAGCAGACTCCATCATCACGTTCCTGCAGAGAGGGAACAGTTTGCTATCAGCCATGGTACTTGTGAACGATTACTATGTTCATATTTAAATGCTACTTCAAAGGATACCATGGTACACATCCAAAAACCATTGGTTAACATGATGCTTCCATAGTGTTTTGATACTTTTTTTTGTTCTAGAATGGTCATTTGAAAACCTGTGTAATTATAATATTTCATGATACTGATGTCTACCTGTTGTCACTGGTAGAGGGCTGCATCTTCATGTGGTCCATGACGTGCATTTGCTGCTGGTTTGGAGCAAAGATCTGAAAACGGGCTCCATTACGGCTCAAGTGGTACATGGTGCTTTAAAGAGACATACAGCAGTGTGTATACATCACAACTCTCTAGAATACTGGATGCTGATTGGTCCAAAGCAGGATTCTGTGTTCAAATACTTTTTATGCTCAGACGCTGAACTTTACATTTGACCAGGTAAGTTTCACACATCACTGTAAATCACTTCAGCTCGAATCAATATTTATTTGGTAAGTAGCCTTGTAATAAGAAGGATAATGTGCAGTCATTATCTCTAAATAAAGTCCTGATGACCCTGTCAGAGTTTATTTTGTGATAATGACAAGGTGACTGTACATTCTCCCTTACATAATAACCCTAACACAGATCAATACGTTCTAAAGATATAATGATAACACTTTACAATAGGCTTCCATTTGTTAACATTAGTTAGTAACTATGAACAATAATTGTAAAACCTTAATGTTCATGTCAAATTTTTGCTACTAATACATTATTAAAATCAAAAGTTTATCTGTTAATATGACTACAGTAACATATGTATTGCTCATTGTTAATGTATTAACTAATGGGACCTAATTGTTAATTAAGTGAACATGAACATTTTGAACGAACACTAACGAAGCTTAATATTGCTCACAAATGAGATAATGACCGTAAATGAAACTTGTTTTAAGGAGGCCTCTATGTTTTTGCTTTTAAAAAAGACCAGAATAATGATTAAAGGAAGTGATGTTTTGAAGTGTACACTTATTGTATACTTACTACGCGGCCTCGTGGACGTCAGTTCCATCCCACCAACCACAGCCTGAGAAAACCTTCAACGGCAGATCCAGTCACATGTTCAGAACCAAACAGAAACTCAACACCAAATGTTGTGTTTGTGGCCTTTTGTATTCTTACCACGGCGATGTTGGTGTTGCCCCAGTTCCCCCAGTCTCCCCCATGATGCACCAGGCAGGCGGGTTGGCGCGCCAGCATGGTTGCTGCCTGCTTGGCGAGGATTGCCCGTGATGCCAACATGATCACACTGCTGAGTTTCAAGATCAACCGAGCGACAGAGAGTTGTGCAGACTGAACTCAGTGCGTCCGATCCTCCTGCATGCCAGGCCCGGCTCTTTTATACTGTTTTATGTGTTGCATGTGGGACGTCACTCTGTAAGCTACGTTTCTGAGAAGATAAGAGACTTTGTCTGAGCAACCCTTTTCCTTTCTTCATTGCTTATCTAATAATACCTTCCTCAATTATCTTATTACCTTAAGTCATTTGGTCAACACCTGCGTTTACCTGCATTTACCTCCTTAAACAGTCTGTCTGACCTGTCGCCTCACTCGCAGCACCACAGGTGTTTAGTTGCTTGATTTAATTATAATCAATTTTGAAGATGCCTAGTCTTGTCCAAAATGTCCGCACAAAGATACATTTTTGACCTTGTGGGGACATTTCTTGGTCGCCATGAGGAAAACAGCTTATGAATCACACTAAGTGATGTCTTTAATATGTAAAAATGCAGAATGTCATTTTCTGTCATGGGTAGATTTAGGGTTGGAGGATAGAATAGACCGTTTGTACAGTATTAAAATCATAATGTCGAAGGAAAGTGCCCATAAATCATGGAAACCCAATATTGAATTGAGTTGTAATTGAATGAGATAGTGCCCTCTAAAACCCATTAGTTAACAAGGCTCTTAAACAGTAATACTATGTGGTGTCTGCTGGGATCCCGGGCAGCGATCCAATGGGTAGTTGTAGCCATCAGTTAAAGATCCTATAGGACACACTATACAACCTTCTCAACGTCCAGATTACACTAGTGCGCGTATAGTTCGTCTCTGAGAAAAGTCCAGGAATAGGCACAAACACTCTGACCTTTGGTGCAAACGCCCTCAGATTCCTCAAGCACACAGTTTTAGGAAAGAGAACTGTACAAAAGCACGTCATAAAATGTTGCTGGTGCATTTATTTAAAGAGACTTATTATCAAGGAAATGTCACATCAAATCAAGGTAAAACGTTGTTTTAAGAGATTTGATTTAAAGCTGTGATGTATACATTGATTGTGTCTGTTTCTGTCTCTGACTTTATGGACCTTCCTGTGGATGGAAGGTCAGGCAGCTTAGCTCTCGTCTCAACTTTGACATTTGGCTGCTTCTCTGGAAAGATTCTTATGTAGTTCGTTAGGGAATCAAACATGATCAGCAGCCGCTCACTCATTCCTCATGTGTAGATCTCTGTGTGAGGGGAAAATACATATTTCCTTCAACTTCTTTTAGAGACACTCACATAAAAAGAGACCACTATACTGTATATGTTCCAGCGTTTTCATGAGGGGAAAAAAGCCTGACATGAAGGCTCAGTGAAAGAAGTGGGGCGGTGTAACCCTCACTGTAAAGGTCACGCTCCACTTCATCATCATCATTAGAAGTGTCATCAAGTGTTCACCGTTCTTCTGAGACGTGTTTTGTGCACGTCTTGCGCTCTCCTCTGCCGCTCTGACGTGGCGCCGCCTGAATTGCGTTTGATGGCTGGTAGAATCACAGTTTCTCCTTTACTGGCTTGACTCGGGTGCCTGGGGTGAAATAAAATAAAAAAAAAAACAGTTTCAGATTGTCTGTAGCGATATGAAATAGATGGTGATGTGAATAGAAAAGTAAATCCTACTGTTTCTTTGGCTGTGGTTTGAGAGGTATTTTTGGTAAATGCTTGAAACCTTCACCCCTAAAAGAGAATCAAAATGTGCAAATAAAGTGCAAATGATTTTACAGATTTACTCTGAATAGGTAATTAGCAGGGCTGCACAATATATCAAAATTATCGAAATATTGTGAATGTATATATTGCGATATGCATATTCGCAAAAGCTTGCAATAACTGGGGTCATGGGTAAAAGACAAAGAGAAAATCACTCACAATTCATACAGTGAAAACTAAGCCGTGTTTTATTTTTACATTTGATTATTAAGTTTCTGTTGTTAAATAAACCTAATGTAGGATAACCTAAACCCTTAAAATAACACTTCTTATGCCACAGTAAAACACTGATGTTCACTTTCAGAAGTTGTAGGGATGTTTTCTTGTTAAAAAAATAATGTGAAACGTGTGAAGGTTATATAATTTTACATTTATTTTAAAGATAATTGAAGTTTATTTTTACAAACTTTAAGCATTATCGTATCGCATATCGAATATCACAATATTTAATATCGTGCAGCCTTAGTAAATAGAAGTATATTATGATATAATTAAATAAGAGTAACAAGGTGAATCTTACAAGAACATGTCCAGGTCAAATTTCACCCAAAATCAAAAGAAAATATATTGGATAAAGTAAAGGTTTTTTTTTGCATAATTTATTTTCTTGACAATCCTGTTCAGAAACAATGATTAGGGATTATTATTAGTAGTAGTAGTAGTAGCATTATTATTAGTCAAAATATGCATTATGCGTAGTTCCAATTGTGCTTTACAAGTTAAATGACAGTTATAAAATTATAATTTTTTAACTGAGATTTAAGGCAAAATATAGTTTATTTTAAAAAAAACATAATAAAAAACAAATTTAAGAAACTATTTTTTTTATATATTTAAACTATATTAAACTTTATTTCATGCCATTGGATTATTCATTTCCATGACAATCCTGTTCAGTGTTTTTAAATCATTATTATTAAAATCAGAGTCTGCATTATGTATACTTCCAATTGTGCTTAATAAATATATATACACATTACATACACACACACACATATATATATATATATATATATATACATACACATATATATATATATATATATATATATATTATTTTTTTTTTTTTGTGTGTGTGTAAAATCTCGTTTTTTATTAATTTATTTCTCTACATTTTGGGGTGAAATATGACCAGGGTATTTGAGAGCAGAATAATGGTGCACCTGCTGTTGTCACTGAGGCAGGCTCTTGCGAGAAACAAAACTTCAGCGGATGATTTGTTTTTGGAGGCGATGTCTCCGAGGAGCGTCCTGATCCTCTGCAGCTGAGTGAGGGAACATGAGCGTCAAGTATGAACACATGAATGAGAACAGACATGATGAAGACATGATGCTCCTGACCTCCTGACACTGCGAGGTGTTGGCGTGATAGAGCTGCCGGATGATGCCCTCACACTCCTTCAGCGTGGGGGTTCGGGGATGCTGGGACAGACCGCGGGTGATCCTGAGAGGCAGAAGTGATGTGACGGCACCTCCTCTTCCCGCCTCTGAGCTGGAGCGGGTCACAGCAGGAGCACGTGAGATTTATTTGCTTAAGTGAGGTCAGATGATCACAGATGCTACAGTAAGTACCTGATGAATCCACACTGGGAATTCTTCTCGGCTGAACCGTCACTGCAGGGTTTTGAGGAATGACCGCTGGACCATATGGACTCTGTGTGGATCACACGGCTGTCAGTTCGCAGTAAACAACAGTACAGGTTAAGAAATAATCCCCTGCTTTCACAGACAAGGCTTAAGTCTAGTCCCAGATTAAAAATAATGTTTGAGCTGTTTAAAATTAAAGAAACTTGCACTGATATATCTTAAAATATGCCATTGTTTTGTCTCAAGATGCAAACCAGTAATGTTTTTTTCTAAGACACATTTATAAAAGCTCCTTAAATGCTCTAATTGAACTAATCCTGGCTTAATCTAAGCCCTGTGTGTGAAACCATAAATTAGATCTTTCCTATGCACAAAGCGAGTATATGATAAAAACATATTATACCTTTTGGAGAATGTTCATGTTCCATAACCATCTGATACTGTAATTCTGTAAAAGAAAAACTTAATATGCAAGTCTGAATATGGTACGAAAGCTCAATCAAAACATGTTTGCCAATTTGCATCTTAATTACATTTTAATTGGTTATGTAAAATGTAAGAAAACACATTATACTTAGACTTTGCATTTACTGATATTAAAACTTCATATCAATATATTTATTTAAGTTATTTTTGTTTCAACTCACATTTCCCCCTTTAAATATAATGGTTTATTCTGTCTAACATCATGTTTGAGGACATTACATGTGGTTAAAACAGAAGTTAGTTTGTCTTACAGCCTTTATCAGTATTTATGCACGTATATTGGCCTCATCAAACTCAATATTTCAATTGTTATGAGGAAAAAAGTCACATTGATGATTTTAAAGGTAGGGTAGGCAATTTTTTATAAACACTTTTTGTTATATAGGTTGTAACTTTCCTCACATCCAGATAGCAATCAATAATAGAAGTGGTCTAAATATTAAAACATGTACATATATCTTCAGTGGAAGTCTCAGGAACAAAAAATGTTCGTCCAATCATTGCATGCGGTCCGACAACATCAACGATGAAATGAATGTGCAGCAGTCAGGTGGTACGGGTCAGTGCTCTGTAAGTTGTTTTTGTTCATTATTATTGTAATGTCATGTGCTTTGTTTGAGACATGAAGTAGTTTGACGCAGTTTCTGGTGACACTTTGCTATGGAAGCTTGTTTCCGCCACTGAATAAAACATTTTAAAAGATAATTGCGACTTTTTATCTCACAATTGCGAGTTTACATCTCGCAATTCTGACTTTATTTCTCAGAATTGCGAGATATAAAGTCAGAATTGCGTGAAATAAAGTCAGAATTGCGAGATATAAAGTCACAATTGCGTGTTATAAAGTCAGAATTCTGACTTTTTTTCTCGCAATTGCGACTTTATATCACGCAATTCTGACTTTATATCTCAGAATTCTGACTTTATATCACGCAATTCTGACTTTATAACACATAATTGCGAGTTTATATCTCGCAATTCTGACATCTTTTCTCAGAATTGTGAGATATAAAGTCCAATTCTAAGGGAAAAAAAAGACACTTTTTTTTTTACCTTAGAATAGTTTATATCTCACAATTCTGACTTTATAACACGCAATTGCGACTTTATATCATGCAATTCTGACTTTATATCTCCCAATTGCGTGATATAAAGTCAGAATTCTGAGATATAAAGTCAGAATTGCGTGATATAAAGTCGCAAATGCGAGAAAAAAAGTCAGAATTCTGACTTTATAGCACGCAATTGTGACTTTATTTCACGCAATTCTGACTTTATATCTCGCAATTCTGACTTTAAAACACGCAATTGCGACTATTTCACGCAATTCTGAGAAATAAAGTCAGAATTGCGATATGTAAACTCGCAATTGTGAGATAAAAAGTCGCAATTATCTTATTTTTTTTATTTTGTGGCGGAAACAAGCTTCCATACTTTGCAGACTGTGCTGTGCGCGTTCATGGAGCTTTTAAAGGAGGCGTGGCTTTGCTGAAGGGAGGGTGAGATCTCATGCTTTCAAACCTAGCTCAACATTACTAACCTCCCCAAAAAAATGGTCTGAAGTGCAAATGGCACTATTTTCATTTTCTGCCCCATTTATGCGGAATGCAATGACATACCTTTATTAGCACGCTTCAGATCTTCCATTTCTGCATGCAGTCTCTCCAGTGTGTCTGTATGCTGTTGTTGGAGGAACAGAATATCTTTCTCCAGAGAGGCGATGCGCGTGTCGTGTGCATCTGTCCTGGGCTGAGCCGCTGGTGCTTTAGGGCTCCTGATGTCCACAGGTGGAGATCTGACCATATAGTCACTAGAAAGAAGTCTGGGGTATCTCACCCGGTCCAGATCTCGAACCCTGGACCAGCTGGGCAGGTTTCGCAGGGGTGGCAGAATACTGGTGGACGTGGTGCTGCTAGAATATTATAATAATAATTCATGGATTTTTTGCTCATGCTCTTTGTTCATACAAACTATATGTAACTAAGTCCACCTACGTAAACACGGCACCTGCATTTTAAAGCTGTAACTTATTTATGTAACGTTAGTCAATTTATCTCGCTATTAACCACACTATACAAGTCAGTTCACCAGTCATAAAGATCATTTACAGCTTCCTTGTCTTCCCTCATGATTAACATACCTCATAAGCGATATTGCATCAGACATCATTCGTCAGCCTTTTCTATTAAAAAAAAGACTAAATGAAGAGCATTAAAACGAGTATTTCTTAAAATTAAGGTCATATATGTCGTTTCAGGTGAAATGCCGGCGGTGTCGATCCCGGATGAATCAAACGTTGCTATGCCTACCGCGCGCTTTGAATTCGACGTGCACACGCATTGAGGAAACAAACATGCACGCACACAGTGTCGAATTAATTTTTTCTCTTTATTCTCCATGTAAGTAAACGTATTTCTTTAAATGAAACACAAGAAGGGAAATGTAAAATAATCTAAAACACAAAACCACCAGATTACTAAAAATAAAAAAGTGAAATCTGAACAAGTACAGTCCATTTATGCAACACAAGTGCAGTATCAAATTCCATGCAGTGATTTTATCAAAAATAATCAGACCAGAGCAAAAGCTTGACAAGTAATTTGGGGATACAATCTTGATCAAATGTGTTAAGACTCTTTCATCAGAACATCCTTGCGCTCACACTAACACTATCAAAACACACCAAACACAATTGCACTAAAAAACAAAAAAAAAATCCAATTAATACAGAACATACTTACGATGTGATGTTGGCAAACCTGAACGCCTCCAAATTACAGGTACATAAAATATTTGCTTTCTAGTTTCTTTGAGAGTCTATGTCAACCAGATAATAAATAATAAATAATTTGTCCATCTATCTTGGGTATTTGTGGCTATATGTGCGTTAAAATAACATTACAATAACTGATTAAAAGCCTTCTGAAATTATTTTAAAAAATGTAATGGGGTGAATCCAGAAGTGTGCAGATATGGCAGCATCTGTGGGCTACTGATAAATTCAAATAAATAAAAGGATACATTGATACCTAGCATGATTTAAAAAATTATTATTAATTATTTTTTTTATTTTATTTTTTACAAAGGAAAGTGTCTATAAATGACCACTTGAAAAACAGGAACAAAAGTCAAAAGTGCAGCTCAACATTTGGAAAACATGATAAACCTGTGAAGAATATGGAAAATGTGATAAACCTGCGACAAGGCAGAAAAAAAGATACCTTTGGATGATTATACAGACTAATTCCGCACAGTTTAGGCTCTAGTAAACGCATCTTCAACAAGCATGATGCCGAGATGCTTTGCATCCTTCAAGTCTTCAATCAATAATAAAAGCGTGCCAAAAAAACTTGTTTCAAAGTAGATCTGTGTGGGTTTTTACTGCCAGATACATGCAAACTACTGCAAGATGAATTCAAATGGAATTCTACAAGCAATGCCATAATTACTCTCTTTGATTTCTTCCATGCACGCAAGCTCTGTCTGCTTAAGTAAAACGCTCATTTAAATGTGTGCATGGATATGGGCATTCTGCATGATCTGGAATACTGAATATATATATACAGTATATATTCATTTTTGACGGGGCACCTAAAATCTGAGCATCATTTCTTTGTCTGAAGGCCAAAGGTGGCACGTGAAGAAGACAGGAGTGGCGTTGGGCAGCGAACACACGGAAATATGGCGATCAGGGTGTGTAGGCCGGTGGAGGCTGGAATTGGTTGGTAATGTCGTAGTCAACTGGGTATGTTTCACTGCTCTCCTCCATCTCGGAGAGGAGCTCCAGGGCTTGCTCCTCCTCCTCAGTGGGGTAATGACGGAGCAGGTTGGCCGCGGTGGCTAAAATAGAGGCTCCGCCTGCACCGGCCACCAGGTAGAAGCTGATGGCGAAAGTGACGTAGATGAGTGAGCCGTGGTACTTCTTGTGCTGCTGTTGCAGGGACAGAATCAGCTCCGAGGCCCAGTAGCAGAAGCCGATCACTGTCGCGCACTGGAGCACTGGAACACACAGATTCATTAAAGGGATATTTCACTGCTGGAAAGATGGATGTGTATTTAAATTGGGTCATTTATGTAGTAGAAATGTGAAATTATTTTAGAAGTTGGTGCCTTCTAGACTGAGAAAAGCCAGAAAATTTATTTTTGGCTCATGTGGATGAAAGACAACAACTCCCAGAATGCACTTGCTTCGCTACCTTACGAGGACACTCCCAAGCCACGCCTACCGGTTACAGAGGGCAGTGTCGGAAGAAATTATACAACTAGGCTACTAGTCGACTCGAAACTGAAAAGACGGCGTTTTATCGTGAGATCCCCCTATGGGCGGGTTGAAGACATGCGGGACGAGCTCCTCCTACTGGCTGGAGTCTCTCGCCTCTGGACAGAAAAGCCTCTGATGACGATAAATGACGATTTTTGCGTCATCTGAGGTTTTTTTCCAGACACACAATACAGAAATCTCTCGTCTCAGGGGGACATGAAGGAGGGAAGCACGTCATTTGAAAATACTACCAGGTTTCTACTGATACAAAGCTTAATGCTCAATATCCCTTTAAGACTAAAACAAATAACTGTATTAATATTGAGAACTAAATCCTTCGTGAAGTCATACCTGTGAGGATGTGAGCGAATGCGTATCTGCGTGTGATCTTGAGGGCTGGGTGTTTGGGTCCAAAGACATCCAGCAGAAATGCCGTCAGGCTGCACAGAATGCCCAAAAAACAGAAAGCAGCAATGACCCGCAAGAGCAGGATGGACTGAGAGTTTATACAGTTATCTGTGGGAGAGAAGTGACAGAAGTTTATCATTAACAGAGCAAGTAGAAGATCTCAGCATCGGAACTTAACAACTGTAATCTACACAAACTACCATTCAAAAGTTTGGAGTCAAGAAGGTTTTTTGGTAACACTTTACAATAAGATTTCATTTGTTAACATTAGTTGAATACGTTAGTTGACATGAACTGAGATTGATCAATACAGCTACAGCATTTTGTACTTAATGTTAATTTACTTGTACATTTTTAAGATCAAAAGTCGTAGTTGTTAACGTGCATATTAACTAATATTAACAGAGGTTAATGAGTGGTGTAAATATACACTGCACAGTGCCCGGACAAAAAGTTTGGATTTAAATATGCAGATGATTAAGAGTCAATGACTGGATCATTATTGCAGTGATTATGATGTTTCTACATGATATATGTTTGGCAACAGTTCTTTTAACCCTAATTGATGGAGTGTGTAGCTTTTCATTTCTTAAACAACTATGTAGGAACTAGGAAAACACATCATGACCAAAAATGTATACACCTCTAATGGAAATAATATCACAACATTTATTATCAAGAGGTGCATTATTTTTGGGGCAAGATATTCTATTGAGTCCAGCACTCTGTAAAGACTTTCAATAAATTTAAGGTCTGGTGCCAATTCATGTGTGAAAATGAGCCTACCAACCATTCTTTCACAGTTTGAGCCTGATGAATCTGGACTTTGTCATCCTGGAATATGGCGGGAATATTATATAATTATTATTTTTTTGGCCGGGCAGTATATGTTGCTCATTGTTAGTTGATGCATTAACTAATATTAACAAATTAGACCTTATTGTAAATTGTTAAAAAAATGTAAAGGAATTAGGATGCATTCAATTGATCAAAAGTGACAGTAAAGGCATTTATAATGTTACAAAAGATTTCTATTTCAAATACATGCTGTTCTTTTGAACTTTATATTGATCAAAGAATATTGGACACAAAGTGTATCGCAGTTTCCACAAAAATATGAAGCAGCACAACTGTTTTCAACATTGATAATAATAATAATAAGAAGAAGAAATGTATCTTGAGAAGCAAATCAACATATTAGAATGATTTCTGAAGGATCATGTGACGCTGAAGAATGAAATTCAGCTTTGCATTACAGGAATAAATTACATTTTAAAATATAAAAGTTGGGGATACCAACCCTTAATGAGACTGTCATCTATATATCCCAGGACATCTGCGACACCGATCTCCTGTCTGGGACAGGTTCCTCCATGGACGCGGAGCCAGGCCGGTTCTGCCAGGGCCGTACAGAGAGCCGTGATGGAGAGCGCCCCGGGCAGCGCCGACGCCAGACTCCTCTCGGGCTGTTTGGGTAGAGCCGTACCACCTCTCCTCCTTCGGTTGCCAGGCAGAGCGGTTCCCGGGGGTGCGTACATGGTCTTAAACCTACTGAAAAGCCTCGATCAAAAAAAGTAAAACTCAAAGACACCGGAGTGAGAGTGGACAGCTCTGGGGTTGACCTCCACCGGCACTACAGCTGAAAAATCGAAACAAAAATCATGTTATATTAACTCTGGAGAAAAAGACTAAGAACTAATCAGTGAAATAATTAAGGAAATAATCATAAAAAATAACAAATGATGTAATAAGTAAGAATAATAGCAGTTATCTAATTATAGTTATAGATAGGCATTATTAATAATACAGCAGATTTACATAGACTTGTTAATAAGTGTTAACCTATATCTATCTATATACACTAGTGATTACTGGTCAGTATAAAAAGACACTTAATAACAGAATAATGCATACAAAAGTATGTTTTTTTTTAAAAGCTCTTCCTGTTATATAACAAAAGATTAATAGCCTATCTATATTTATCACAAACTTTTATTTAAAGATTATATTTACCAGTTTGCTGTGACTGAAGCTCCTCTGTCGGTTTTTAATCAAATTTGATCATTTGTGACGTGAACTGGCCTTACACCTTTACAACACACACAAAACCCTTTAAAACCTTCTCAAATTCCACCAAAATATAAAACAACTTATTACAACCAAATTGTAATATGTTCAGCTTCGACTGATCCCGCTGATCGCCGCTACATCGAAGACATTTTCGTGTGTTTTATTCTTGATTTCCAGTGAAAAACGTAAACAATAGTCCGTCCGCTTCCTCCATCAGACGGAGATTCTCCTGCTTCTGACTTCCGTTTCCTGTGTGTTGCCGTTTAAGCCAATCAGACGCGTCCTTCAACAGACGTCAGTGCTCGAGCACATGCATGACGTTTAGTTTGAGGAATTGAAACTATTGCGTAAATGTGATTTTCCACTCATAATACATGTTCTTACAGAGATCCTTCCACCCTTGTTTAACAGTGCACTATTAAACACAATACAACTATTTTAGTTAATAGCTAATACAATATCATACAGGGTTAGTTTGAATATATGTATATTTAAAATAAATAAATAATAGAACTTACTCTATAAGCATTTTATAACATCATTCGTTCACATAAATATATATTTATTTCCGCTTAAATAATTATTAATTAATTAACTTCCGCTTAAATAATTAAACTCTTTTAGTTAATAGCTAATACATACAATATCACACAGCAAACAAAACGTTTAACATATATATCAAATAATAAATAATAAAATAATAGAAATTACTCTGCAAGATATTTTCCTCTAACTCCCGCTACACTCCTGATGGTGGCGCTACTGCCGTGCATTTCTATCAACAGCGAAAAACACTGAAGCACAAAGCAGGAAGTGGAGCCGCTGATAAATAGAAGTCTTGAAGTTGTGACATATAAGAGAGAGAGAGACAGGGGAAGATTTACATGTCATATAATCACAAATATCATACAGTTGTATGGAAATGAAGGGCGAGATGGAGCTGTTGCAGAGGGTGAGCGCGCACCCGGACGCGCGCTGCTGGTACGTCGAGTGGAACCCCGCGGGCACACTCCTCGCGTCATGCGGCGGGGACCGCGCGATAAGAATATGGGGTAAAGAAGGTAAAACTGCAAAAACATATTATACACCGTAAATAAAAACATGTACTTAAATATGAGAGCTGAAGTATATAACAGGTGTGTGGTGAGCTTGTATTGTTCCTGCTGTCGCAACATCCAAGTGGTGGTTGAGGAGAGATCCCCTGATATGATTGTAAAACGCTTGGGGTGTAACGTTACAGTTCATTAATTAATTCATTCATTCAAGTATGTCAAACTGAACTCATTCAATCATTATTAGTGACACTCACACACAGACACACACCGAATCAGACACAAGACTTTTCATTTGTTAACAAGTATTCATTACTTCAATGAGCTCTTTGTTTCTGCCTTAAATTATTACATTCTTTACATTAATACATTTTTAGCTAACTGTGATTTTGTATTTGTACATTTCTGAAATACATGACAGTTTCCTCTGATAACAGATCACTCTAAATTATAATGTGGACTCGTGCATTTTCTGTAAAGCTGCTTTGAAACAATATGTATAATATATTATTATTGATATATATATATTATTAATATTATGATTATTGTAAAAAGTGCTATACAAATAAATGTGAATTGAACTTTATAAAATTGAATAATATTTTTTAAAAAAAAGAAAAATAAATATATATATATATATACGAAGAGTTCAGATGCAAAAGCCTCTAAGTGCCATCTGAAATTTTCCTTCTAGAATGTTCATTTTTATGAAACTTGTATATTTAAGTTCAGTAATTTCACTTAAATGACAATGAAAATTATCTATGAATTGTCATTTAAGTGAAATTACTGAACTTAAATATACAAGTTTGATAAAAATGATCATTCTAGAAGGAAAATTTCAGATGGCACTTAGAGGCTTTTGCATCTGAATTCTGCATATATTGTGTATGATCTTTATGACACAGCAGATAGTGTAAAAAAATATCTAGTATATTATTGTATTTTATTTGTCTTGTGTTCTCAGGGGACAGTTGGGAATGTAAGTGTGTCCTGTCTGATGGACACCAGCGTACGGTCAGAAAGGTGGCCTGGTCGCCCTGTGGGAAATATCTGGCATCGGCCAGCTTTGATGCCACGACATGCATCTGGAAGAAGACGGATGATGGTTTTGAGGTTTGTTTTTGAATACGCATAATTTCACACCCTTAAAAAATGAAGGAAGTGACATCACTAACAGGATAGTCAGCCTGACGTGTGTCCGTCATGTGTGTTTGCAGTCCCTGACAGTGTTAGAGGGTCATGAGAACGAGGTGAAGTGTGTGGCCTGGGCTCCATCCGGAAACTTACTGGCCACTTGCAGCAGAGACAAAAGTGTTTGGATCTGGGAAGGTACGTCAGGAATCGGGGATTGAATAGTGAAAAGACTTTCTATAGCACAAATACAAACATTGTTTTTCCCTTAGAATGATGTGCACTGATGAATCATTCACAATTAGACCAGGAATGTGCATTAAGATAGCAAGGTCACACTTAAGATTAGGGTCCAATTCTCACTATTAACCAACTATTTACTATGACTTTTACCTCAATAAACTCCTAATCAGTGCTTATTAATAGTTAGTAAGGTAGTTATTAAGTTAAGGTATAGAATTAAGGGATGTAGAATATGGTCATGCAGAATAAGGCATTAATATGTGCTTTATAAGTACTAATAAACAGCCAATATCCTAGTAATATGCATGCTAATAAGCAACTAGTTGATAGTGAGAATTGGACCCTAAACTAACATTTTGACCTAACAATTATCTAACATAATTGACTAACGTTTTTTCCACAGGGCTTAAGGCAAGAAACCACAGGGGGATAGTGTACAAAATTTAAGTAATAGTTATCACCATACTTTACCTAGTGGATCAATCACAGAAAATTATGACAACTCTTTTTTTATGACTGTTATTATGTTCGATTACGCAAATGACTCATTATCTAATTAAAAATGCACTCATTTGCATACATTTTCTGAACAGAAATCTGAGCATTGGATAAAGCCAGGCTGAAAATTGGTTAATTTTGTTGACATTAAAGTTAAAGTCTTTTTACAGACAGGATTTTGGAAAACATCTCTTATTATCACTCCATAAATACTGTCAGTTGACAGAAGAAAAAATTACAATGTTTTATGAATAAAATGTAGTGCTGTCAAATCGATTAATCGCTTCGAACATAACATAAAAGTTTGTTTATATAATTTTGTTAATATAATTTTATTATATATATATATATATATATATATATATATATATATATATATATATATATATATATACACATATATATATACATACACATATATATATATATATATATATATATATATATATATATAATATATAAACACAATTACACAAACATTTTTATGTTAGATGTGATTAATAGCGATAAATTGATTTGACAGCACTAATAAAATGTTATTTACTTCACGTGTATATTAACAAGCCCTTCTGAAAAACCTTCAGTATATATAAATATGGATAAAAAGTTTGATGTGTGTACAGTAAGTGTGGCTGAAGTGAAGAATTCTGGCTCAGTGCAGGAGAAAATACAAAATGTTGTGTAATCAAATAAACCCTTAAATGTGTATTGTGTATTTCCACTAGTCTGAAAGAAGACGTGTTCCGGATGCAAAAGCTAGTTTAAAATCTCAAAATTGTCTGGTTCATGGAAAAATAATGGTTTTGCTTGTAGTGTCTTGCCTTAAAGAGATAGTTCACCCAAAAATAAAAAATTCTGTCATCATTTACTCATTCTCAAGCTCTTCCAAACCTGGGTAACCAGACAGTTGATGTACCCCATTGACCTCCATGGTATGGAAAAAAATACTATTGAAGTCAATGGGGTCCAACAACTGTCTGGTGACTGACATTCTTCAAAATATCTTCTTTTGTGTTCAGCAGAAGAAAGAAATTCATACAGGTTTGGGACAACTAATGATTTGTGTTAAACCCTTTATTTTCCTTCTAGTGGACGAGGAGGATGAGTACGAGTGTGTAAGTGTTGTGAATTCACACACGCAGGACGTGAAGCATGTCGCCTGGCACCCGACACAGGAGGTATGACATTCACGTGCATGTTTTCTGTCGCTCTCGTAATGTTTTCAGACACTTTTTAAGGGTGAAACTCGTTTCCTTTTGCAGCTTCTTGCATCCGCCAGTTATGACAACAAAGTGTGCATTTATAAAGAGGAAGATGATGACTGGGAATGTAGAGCCACTCTAGAGGGACACGAATCCACTGTCTGGAGTTTGACCTTTGACCCCGAAGGACGAAGATTGGCGTCTTGTAGCGATGATCGTACCGTGAAGATCTGGAAGGAGTCGACGGCTGGAGATGGTGAGAGCGTTAGGATTCCTCCTGTACAGTTTTACTCTATTGATATTTTGAATATTTAGCAGGTTTAAAATGATGTAGTCTACATTTTGCTGGGTTGAATTTGATAGTGATTTTGTTGCAGGTTCATCAGATGAGTCCTGGAAGTGTATATGCACCTTGTCTGGATTCCACGGGAGAACAGTATATGATGTAGCATGGTAAGATGCATGGTGTCATTTTGGTCAAAAGGGTTTCTGCTGGTCTTAAAAACATCTTTAAAATACACCTTTCTGCAAATAAAGGCATTAAAAATTTCTAAAATGGAAGCAAAACATTCATGCCATTACATGTCGCATGAGGAAATCTTTTCTCGTGTTTTGTTTTTTTAAAGCGATGGTGTTATTTCTGTATTTTAGTGGTTGGGAGCAGAGATAATTTTTGTAAAATTAATTAAAAAGTACTGGACATCTGATGAAATTTGTATTTTAACCCTATAAAGCCTATTATATTTGAAAACCTGTTGCACACAATCTACTACATGCCTTCTGTCTTATGATTGATATTTTATATATTTTTAGCAAGTAAAAGGCCTTTTAGTGTACTTGTAAAAACACCCACCTTCAGAAATCTTTAATGATTTTTCATAAAGTAAATGTAATAACTTTTATATTGTTAGTAATATTTCAAGGTGAACACGTACTGGACGTATCCATTATCCATGCATGGTTAAAAAAAAAAAAAGTCATGTTCAAATGTGTCTCAAATATGATCATCAGGCTTTTGAGGAAGGTTTATTTGTTCATATCTCAATCATTATTGTATTGCATTATATGTTTTAAAAATACAGAGCTTTGATCCTATATCTAAGCATTTAAATATCATCTTACTAAGACATATTACTGGCAGATATAGAGTGAGAGCTGATATTTCTATGCATTTTATGTAAGTATCTGCTGTACTGTCATAAATATTCATTACAAGCATCAGAATTTCATCTTTTTGGCCATATAAATATCAGCATCGGCACCAAATTGCATATTTTTGCTCAGTTTGAGCCTCTGAATAAAATTGAGGTGTTTTTTACTCCTCGAGTCTGAGCTCCATATTTTCACTATATAATATATGAGCCTTAAGATTTCCTATAAGTAGGTATAATCGTTTTAAGAAGTCTTTTATGCCTTTTTCAATTAAAATGTTAAATGATGAATGACTATTTTTAAGGGTGAGTATAGGAATTATTACTATTATTATTATTATTATTTTTTATGTGTATTGTAGAAGTTTATTTTTCGAATGATTTTGTCAATGTAAACACCTTGAGTCCAACACAAATTTGACAATAAAGTGTATTTCATTTCATTTTCATTTCATAAAAGCCTGATGTATCGAATATGATGCATAAGAAAAATGAAGAGCTCAATTATCTTTAGTTGGTTAAATTTTACCTTCATATCACCATTAAATACTGCACAAGCCCTGAGACAGTGCAATGCTTATGACATTTGTGAGTTCAGAAGTGACCCTTGTATTATTGTAATCCTTCTAATGTCAAGGTGTCGTCTGACCGGTGCCTTGGCCACCGCGTGCGGCGATGATGGAGTGCGTGTGTTCAGAGAAGACCCCACTGCCGACCCAGAGCAGCCCATCTTCTTCCTGTCGGCCCATGTGCCCAAAGCCCACAATCAGGACGTCAACTGCGTGGCCTGGCATCCAAAGCAGACGGGACTGCTGGCCACCTGCAGTGACAACGGAGAGTTCGCCGTCTGGAAGTACAACTCTGATAACTGAGCTGCTGAATGAAGCTTGATCTGGCGAAAGCACTGAGTTTCAAATGCTCAAGTGGCATCATGGGTCATAACAATAGCTGTTTTTATTCTGACTGAGTTCTGTGTGTATTGACGGCACTGGTCAAATGAAATGAAAGACAATACACTTTTTAACTGGCCTCGTTCTGTTGTCTTTTTGATGGGTCAGTTTTAACTTTTCAGAATTTCTCTTAACGACGTGGATATATTTTATCTTTGCCTGTGGCTTACAATACATCAAGCAAGTTGAAACATACTCATTTTTCTTTTTTAACATGTGATAAAACCATCAATTTGTATTGATATTAAATGCTTTCAAAGTTTGTTTTAGTGAATTCATCTTTAATGGTTGTTAAAAGTAATGATCTGCATTCAATACAAGTTAAAACGTATCGTGATGCATAATTACGTCCATGAGGTGTTTGAGAAGGTTAAAAAATAGAAGTGCCATTTAAAAAAAAAGCACATTAATGCTGCGTACAGGAAGAAAAAAACTTTATTTGAGCTGTTTTTAGCAGTGGAAATTGCCAATTTTAACATGCTGGATTGATGTTAACATAATACTTACTGTCTTTTTGGCTATACTTGCAATTTAACAGTGCGTTGACATTATTTTCTGTGGTAACTGACAGCATGTCTAGTTGTACTAACACAGTACATTCCTATGGACAATCTTTAGTCATATGAACAGATAATGTCACGTTTTGTAAAGCAATGTCATTAACAGCAGCACCAGAAAACTAAAGCTTGATGACAACAACTCATCCTAGAGTAAATAAAGAGCAAGTCCGATGAATAGCAGGGTAATCTTTATTAAATGCTTTCAAAGTTTGTTTAGTTAATTCATCTTTAATGGTTGTTAAAAGTAATGATCTGCATTCAATAAAAGTTAAATCGTATTGTGATGCACTCATAATTAATTACGTCCATGAAGTTAAGAAACTTAACTTAAACGACAAATTAAGTTCATATTTTGTAAAACAATGTCATTAACAGCACCAGAAAACAAAAGCTTGATGACAACAACTCATCCTAGAGTAAATAAAGAGCAAGTCTGAAGAATAGCAGGGTAATCTTTATTTAAATTATCTGAAGTATTGTGCATATAAATGTGTTTGGTCACTGTTTTGTGTTTACTAATGTATGAAAAAGAGGGGATTCGGTATGCCAAATATTTTGTAAAACAGCAGTTGTAATGTACAGAGGAAGATCCAAATGGAAATCCAGGTGCATGTCATTAAATAACTGCACATGTTGAGTGGATCATAGTTCAAAAACAGCACAAATAACCAAACAGCAGTGGACTTTCTGATGTGTCCTGGTCAATTGTGTATGTGTAATCAGGGCTTTCTGCCTTTTTTGCGCAGGGACTGTCCTTCCCCAGAGAACGCAATGAAGTTAGTGGCCATTTCATCCTGGAGACAAGGAAATATAAGATTAAAATAAGACAAGAGATTGCAAAAAACACTTAATGATGCTGGCAATTTAAACTAAATTTGTGACAACCTGAGATTTCGTTAAACCCTAAATATTATTTGCCCTGTAATTTCACTCACAATGTCAAATCTGCGTGGCTGTTGTCTGGCGTTTCGGATGAAGGTGATCTTTCCGACTTTGAACTCGTAGTTAGGAATTCCTCTGTGTGAATTAAAAAACAGCAAATATTAAAATGTACAGTTTAGCAGTGCGAGTGAAGCGGTCTGGGTCCGACTGAGGCTGGTACCGTTTGATGTCACTGGGATCGAGGGGTGCTGGACTGGGCTCAATGCCTTTCTTCTTCCCATCTAGACGATTCCCAGAACCTGTAAAGGCCTGTGGAGAGAAACGGGAAGTAAAGACACCAATTCTTAACATTTGATTTCATAACATATGAAGGAGCGTGAAACAGCAGTAATGATAATCATAGTTTAACTTACTCTGAAGCCAAAGTCCACGTCATAGTTACTGGGATCCGTTTCCTCTTCCTACAGCAGAATGACAAACACAGGATTAGTAAGAATGATATTTATGTGAATTTTAATCATAATGCTGAGTTATAATGTGAAGGACAGAACATACTGCTGGTTCCTCAGGGTGCTGCATGTGTCTCTCTGGCTCTTTGTAACCAAGAGGAGCATCAAAGTCCACCTGATGGATGAAAAATCGTGTAATTAGAGATACACTGAGGTATTGTGTAAATATAAAGATTCTTTATAATGTTTAAGTCTCTTCTGCTCACCAAGGCTGCATTTATGTGATCAAAAACAGCAATTTTGTGAAATATTATTACAATTTAAAATAACTATACGTTTCAAAATGTAATTTATTCCTGTGACTCTTCATTACTCCAGTTTTCCTTCAGAAACCCTTCTAATTAGCAGCTCAAGAAACATTTCTGTTCATCATCAGTTGAAAACAGTTCATGTTTGTGGAAACCGTGAACCATTTTGTTCAGGATTATTTGATGAATAGAACATTCAAAAGAACAGCATTTGAAATGGAAATCTTTTGAAGCATTATAAATGTCTTTACTGTCACATTTGATCAATTTAATGCATCCTTCCTGTATTCATTTCTTTCTTTCTTTCATAAACAAAGTGTTTCTGACGCCAAACGTTTGGTCGGTAGGGTTAGGTGAGTTCATATATTATGTAAACTGAATAAAATAAGCATCCCTACATTCATATCACACTCGATGATGGACACAGCCTTGTCTGGTTTGGTCTCCATGACACGTAACTCATAGACCTGGAAGACAGAAATGTCTGGCTTAGTGTATCAGGGTTTTTCCCACATTAATCATTATACTGAGTAACAGACAATCACCTTTTCATTATAATTGATAGCGATCACATCGCCTGTGGTCAAACAGGCGAAATTCCTCAAAGCATTCTCTAATCTGAAAAAAAGAAAAGAAATATTGCACATCTAGATATTAGCTTTTAAATATATTTTAGTGTAAAAGGTGTATGTTTAACATACACAGCTTTAGGATTCGTGATATCCAGGAAGTCTGGACTCTGCGGCTGGAATTTTGAGTATGTGGCCACCATTAGATTGACACTTTCCACCTGGACCAAACCGCCCTCCTCCAACAATAAGTTCTGCATCATCTGAAAACAATAAAACATGATTGACAAGGACATTTTGATAACGTGTCTAAAGCAAATCAGATCCAGTAGCAGTCGATCTGTGTATATGTTATACCCAGTGAGGGAGATAACAGATGCCTTCATCTGCCACAAACTCCAGAACGCCACAGTGTGTCATTCTGTCTGAATTCTTGTTGGTGAGTTTGAACAGCATGGGATACGTGATGTTAAGTCTGCCTGAAACACAAACCACGTGTGAAATCAATACACAGGAGAGAGTAAAATTGGAAGGTTTTTCATATTTAATAAACTGCATGTAACTTACTCAGCTGGTCCAAAGCAGACGGGGGCATAATTACTGAAAATACAACATGACATCTGCGTTAGTTCAGTGAAATACAACCCAAGATCTACTAAATGAATCCTGTTCCACAAAGCTTCTTTCTAGTATTATAGACCATGACATACTCTTTCCTCCTTTGTCCACATCTGAGCGGTCGTTGGGCCCTGGCAGCATGGACACAGAATAACACCGGTACTGAGCGGAGAAACGGTTCTGGAAACCCCGGCCCACATGCGGCTCAAACATGTTGAAGGAGAACTGATGGAGGAAGAGGACAGAAATATATTATATTCATATTGAATACAAAAACATTGAAGAATGCATGGTTTTATATACTTAGACATGTATGTGTGTGTGTGTGTGTGTATATATATATATATATATATATATATATATATATATAGAGAGAGAGAGAGAGAGAGAGAGAGAGAGAGAGAGAGAGAGAGAGAGAGAGAGTTTAAAAACATTTAATAATAATGGAACTTTTATTGCTGCACTCAGAATTGTTTGTTATAGTATTCCTGTATTCATTTCATGTAAATCTCTTTGGAAATATCTTCTGCTGAACGAATAATCTTAAATGTCAGTTTAATAATAAACAAACATCTTATGATTTGTGCCACAGTGACAGTGCAGCTTTCTACTGCTTTTAGCTTAGCATTAGCTAGCCGGTTTAGAACAATAAAAGACATAATGCTAAAAAGGCAAATTTAGAGGTAGCTTAAAATCGAGTACAGACCATGTTAGCTGTTTATCTGCCTGACAGCAGAACCTCAGCGATGATGAGAAGAATACTGATGACAACTCAATAACAGAAACACAGCAGCTCTTCTTTCAGTGGGAAGTGCGTAAAAACTAGTAGGACGTGACGCAACAAAACAACAAACCATCAAACCGAACTTTAGCCAATCACATCTCTCTTTCAAGCTTGGGTCACGCCCTATGCATAATATTTGTTAAATCCATATTATAAAAAATATTATAACTTATAAATAAATTATAAAAATGTGTTTAAAGAGAGAGAGAGATTCATTTTCTTTTTCTATCACCGTATTTCTGTACCATGTTTTGACCTGCCAGGCGATGTTTCCGATTGGACAGAAGAGCCGCTCGCTGTCGCGCACCATTGGCTAATGTGTCTGCCCGTCACTGTAAGTCGTTATTCAATTGGTTATTTCTACAAAGGGCGTACTAAACACACAACAAGCAAATTTGGCGCCACAGACGAAACACGGAAACTCTGAGTTTTAAACAAGGACAGAGTTTTAAAACGTCAACGGGCGCAAAAGGGATAGTTTTATCTATTTAAACTTTATAAACTTATATTTTAACATGTTTGTGACCGATATTCGAAAGGAATTTTATGACGTTGTCGTTAATCAGGTGCGTAATGGTTGTTTTGTCTGGGTTTGGTTGCTGGAGACCCCCATACTATTAATATTTACAGTTAATATAAATAGCTAGTATTGAAAAACACTATTAATACTACCATTATCTGTTGATGTTTTATTCTTTTATATTATGTTATGTTATGTTCTTTTATATTAATATGTTATAGTACATATTAATTTATAATACTTATTCTATATGTTGTTGCATGTGTATTGTAGTTACCGTATTATTGAAGTTAATATATTTTTAAAGTACTTTGACTTTCTCAGACTTGTCTCTTGTTTTTATATTCAGAGAGTGGCCCTGCTCGTGTCTCCTGATATTGATGCCTTGTGTGCCTGTAAGGTTCTGCAGGTTAGTCTTATCATTATAAATTCATATACTACAATAACAGCAACATTGATAGTAAACATCACAACATACACAGATATTCAATACACAATATACTTTGTACAGGACACCTACAACAACCTACACATGTGTAAACATTATGATGTAATAGTGTAAAAAAAAAAAAACATTAGTATTAATATGTGGTGTAGATATTCAGATGTTTATATACTGCAGTACATATTATCTTTCATTCATACACTAATGGTTGACTGAAATATATATATTTTTAGTTTCAATCTTTTAGATGTCACCTCACAGACACCTGTGTGCAAAATTCAAAAGGCAGACATGTATTTGCATGCATAAAGACCCAATTAATACTGTGAAAATGTGTATTATAGATATGTGTAAAATATTTAGTTTCTATTACATTATACTGTAAAGTTTTTCAACTCACTGTAGTGCTGTACTGTTAGAGGTATTATTTATTTAAATCACATTTTATTCCTATATTTTTATCATTATTTGTTTGAAAACTCCTGCTCTAGAGAGAGGGCTGTCCAAATAATACATAATACAGTTTAATGATTGCAAATGAGATGCTTTTAAATGAAACATCTCACTCAATTTTATTAAGTGTTCAGCATTTTTTTGTCTATGTTTTTCCATCCAGGCTCTATTTCACTGTGATCAGGTCCAGTACACGCTGGTTCCTGTGACAGGATGGCAGGATTTAGGGACTGCATTTATGGAGCATAAAGAACAGGTGCCACTTTATGCTCTGCTCTGTTTAGTTCGGCAACTATATACACTATTGTTCAAAAGTTTAGGGTGAGTAAGATTTTTTTAATGTTTTTAAAAGAAGTATCTTCTGCTCACCAAGGCTGCATTTATTTGATAAAAAACAATAAAAAAAAACAGTAATATTGTGAAATATTATGACAATTTAAAATGACTGTTTTCTATTTTAATATATTTTAATCTGTAATTTATTCCTGTGATCAAAGCTGAATTTTCAGCATCATTACTCCAGTCTTCAGTGTCACATGATCCTTCAGAAATCATTCTAATATGATGATTTGATGCTCAAGAAACATTTATGATTATTATCAATGTTGAAAACAGTTTTTTACATTTTTATTTCATGATGCTATGATGAATAGAAAGTTCAAAAGAACGGCATTTATCTGAAATCTAAAGCTTTTGTAACATTAAACACTACTGTTCAAAAGTTTGGGGTCAGTAAGAAATTTTATTTTATTTTTGGGGGAAAGAAATAAAATAAATCAATACTTTTATTCATCAAGGATGAGTTAAACTGATCAAAAGTTAAAGTATATTATAATGTTAGAAAATATTCTATTTTAAATAAATGCTGTTCTTTTTAACTTTCTATTCATCAAAGAATTGTGGAAAAAAAAACTTTTTTCAACATTGATAATAATCATAAATGTTTCTTGAGCATCAAATCATCATATTAGAATGATTTCTGAAGGATCATGTGACACTGAAGACTGGAGTAATGATGCTGAAAACTCAGCATTGATCACAGGAATAAATTACAGTTTAAACAATATTAAAATAGAAAACAGTGATTTTAAATTGTCAAAATATTTCACAATATTACTTTTTTTTAAATTGTTTTTTATCAAATAAATGCAGCCTTGGTGAGCAGAAGATACTTCTTTTAAAAACATTAAAAAATCTTACTGACCCCAAACTTTTGAACGGTAGTGTATATATCAACTATAGACTTATTGGGCAATATTCCTCAGCTTTTGAGTCTAATCTATAAGCAATTGTTGTGTATATGTATGTTTCTTCTTCTAGTACCAGTATTTTGTCTTGATAAACTGTGGAGCAAATGTGGACCTGCTGGAGACTCTTCAGCCTGAGGAAGACTCTGTGTTCTTCATCTGTGATACACACCGACCTGTTGACGTGGTCAACGTCTACAATGACTCTCAAGTACAAATGTTCAGCACTTTATTAGCTCTGATGCTTCCTGTTGCAAATATGCAGTTATTAATCAGTAATTTCTGTACTTGAACTGCTATAGATTAAGCTCCTGATAAAGCAAGATGACGATCTTGGTGTTCCGCCCTATGATGACATCTTCCGTGATGATGATGATGAGGATGAAGAAAGAAATGGCGATGATTCTGGAAATGAAAGCGATGGAAGCGCAGAGCCTTCTGGGAAACGGAGGCGTTATGATGAGGCATGTTTTCATATTTATGTCATGCATATTATGAGTAGATGGATTCTTTATACTGAAGGTTTGTAAAGTCTGCATTTACTTCCTCAGGGCGCTTTGGAAAGGAGAATAGAACGACAGCGTGCCAGACGAGAATGGGAAGCTCGAAGGTCATTAAATATAAACATAACAATTACTCCAAAATTAAAATGAGCAATGCTGAAAAAATTTTGTGTGATACACAAATCAAACAATCAAGTACATTGTTTAGTGTGTGTTTGTGTTTGCAGGAGAGAGATCCTGTTTGACTACGAGCAGTATGAGTTCCATGGAACATCAGTGAGTAACTATGATCATGTTTTCATATGGTCTGATTTTGAAATGCTCATGTTCATGCTTTAATGCGTTTGTGACTTCAACAGATTTACATAAAGAGGCTTTTAGATGGTTAATAAAGCTGATGAAATAGCTTTATTAACCATGCTTTATTTATTTATTTATTATTTTTCTTAAAAGAAAGAAGAAGAATTACTGACCCCAAATTACTGACCAGTAGTGTATATTGTTGTTACAAAAGATTTCTATTTTTAAAACATTTGCTTCTTTTTTTTTTTATTCATCAAAGTATCCTAAAAAAGTATCACAGGTTATGAAAAAATATTAAGCAGCAGAACCGTTTCCAACTTTAATAATGAATCATCATATTAGAATGATTAGAAGGATCATGTGATAGACTGGAGTAATGATCCTGAAAATTCAGCTTTGCATCACAGAAATAAATGATAATTTAAAGTATAATAAATTGAAAACCAATTATTTTAAATTGTAATAATATATCTCAATATTAATTTTTTTTCTGTATTTTTGATCAAATAAATGCAGGCTTGATGAGCAGAAGAAACTTCTTTCAAAAACATTAAAAATAGTAATGTTTCCCAACTTTTGGCCTGTACTGTATATATAATAATTTGCTAAAACTTGTGGAACTTTCATAAACTTTTGTGAATGATTGTATCAATTTTGGGGTGAAAAACAGGCTAAAAATGGCTATAAAAAATCTGGCTTTTGACAATATTCAGCTCTTTGCTATGAAATATGCACTAATATAAAGAATAGAATAGAATAGAATAGAATCGGGCATTTATATAGCGCTTTCATATGTACTACTGTACACCCAAAGCGCTTTACAATCATATCAGGGGATCTCTCCTCAATCCACCACCAGTGTGCAGCATCCACTTGGATGATGCGACGGCAGCCACAGTACAACGGCGCCAGTGCGCTCACCACACACCAGATATAGGTGGAGAGAGGAGAGAGTGATAGAGCCAATTCAATGTAAGGGGATTATTAGGAGGCCATGATTGGTAAGGGCCAATGGTGGAATGTGGCCAGGACACCGGGGTTACACCCCTACTCTTTACGAGAAATGCCATGGGATTTTTAATGACCACAGAGAGTCAGGACCTCGGTTTAACGTCTCATCCGAAGGACGAGGAATATAATAATAATAAAGCAAATAAAGTGTTATTTGGAACCTTCATAAACTTTTATGAATCGTTGCATCAATTTTAAGTTCAAAACAGGATACGGCCTAATGTGAATTTTATATTTCAAAAGGATCTGATTAAAGTATAATGTGAACTTGTAGCATTCAGTCATTAAATATTTGTAAATGGTTAAATGCCGTAATTAAATACTCAATGATTTGCTCAGTTCTACTGCTTGGTGAATATGCAATTTTCTCAATATTTGTTGGTTGCAGTGTGTGAATGTTTATTCTGTTGTCTACAGGCAGCGTTGGTGATGTTTGAGCTGGCCTGGGTCATGTCTAAAGACACCAAAGACATGCTGTGGTGAGCTTCCTATTTAATATTACCTCTAAGAAGTCGCAGTAGATGTGTTCTGCGAACTGAAAACTGACTCTTGATTGGCAGGTGGAGTGTCATTGGCCTGACAGATCAGTGGGTCCATGATAAAATCCCGCAGTAAGAATCACTCTTATCTCGTACCGCCATAAACCTCTTAAAAACATCTCATGACTTCTGAAGCAGTAAGTAACCTTTGTGTCTCCATCATACAGCATGAAATATGTGACAGACATCGCCACCCTACAGCGCCACGTGTCCCGACACAACCATCGAAATGAGGATGAGGAAAACTCGCTGTCCATCGACTGCATGAGGATCTCCTTTGAATATGAGTATCCTTCTCCACATGATGGGAGATTATGTTTGAATGTGTGATGTTCAAAACCAAATACCAGTGCATTGCTTAATGCATACTATTGTGCTGTTTAATGACCTCATTACGGTGCATGTTAAATTTCAGTGACTCTTTGGGTTCTTTTGCATCTAATTTTGTGTAAAAAGCTCTTTTGCATTATGGTGTGCTCTCACAAATTAGGGTGTTTCATATATAGAAATAATGTGCACATTGTACATAATGCATGCTGCTATCTTTCACCAATCGTAGGTGGAATGTCATTTTGAACATGCGTGATGAAGAACTGTGTGTGTAATGAGTGTGTTTGACCCTTGACCCCGTGTGTCAGTCTGAGGTTGGTGTTGTATCAGCACTGGTCTCTGTACGAGAGCATCTGTAACTCCTGCTACACCTCCTGCAGCTTTAAACTCTGGTCCATCAACGGACAGAAGAAACTGCAGGAGTTCCTGGCTGACATGGGGTGAGTGGACGGGTCTTATTCTTCCAGCTCGTAATGGGCAAGAAAACACTTTGGTTCATGTGTTAATGGACAAAAGTTTTTGCTAAAGCAATGACCCAAAAGAAGCCATGCTTTACAGTAATTTGATCACATTTATGGCATGCTTTTCCCCTGCTTAAACATGTTTTTTTAAATGCCAGGAGTAAAAATATGATTAAGATGCTTAAAGGGTTAGTTCACCCAAAAATCTTCAGAACACAAATTAAGATATTTTTGATGAAATCTGAGAGCTGGATCACTCCTCCATAGGCTTCTATGGGATCGAAACTTGGCGGCCCAGAAAAGTGAGTAAAGACATTGTTAAAATAGTCCAAGTGACTACAGTGGCTCAACCTTAAGTTTGTCAAGCGACGAGAATACTTATTGTGCGTGAAACCCCCCAAAAATAATGACTTTATTCAACTCTTCATTTTCTTCTGTGTTTCTCTGAGTGAGTTGACGTAGTGTAACAGCGCAGCGCTTCTGGGTTGTACGTCAGAACGGAGGCTCACTATTGGCCGACGCTGGTCATGTGTGTGATGCTGGCCAATAGTGAGCCTATGTTCTGATAGAAGCCTATGAAGGAGTGAGACAGCTCTCAGATTTCATCAAAAATATCTTAATTTGTGTTCCGAAGATGATCAAAAGTCTTACGGGGTTGGAACAACATGAGGGAGAGTAATTACTGACAGAATTTTCATTTTTGGGTGAACTAACCCTTTAATTAGAATATTATTTATCATTTATTGAGCAAGTTGATTAACTGTGATGTGTGTAAATGGTTTGCATTAATATAGAATACATTGTATACGTGTGGTTCAGACTTTAGTTGAAAATATCCTTTTAATGATTGTTTTTCCCCCAGTCTCCCACTAAAGCAGGTGCGGCAGAAGTTTAACTCCATGGATATGACGATTAAAGAGAACCTGCGCGAAGTCATCGAGGAATCGGCCAATAAATTTGGGTGAGAGAGAGTCAAATGAAAGATTGTGCTTGTTGTAATCCGTATCTGTCACATGTTTAATGGTTTGCTTTGTTTTTTCCACCTCAGGATGAGAGACATCCGTGTTCAGACGTTCGGTGTACACTTTGGCTTTAAGAACCGGTTCCTGGCCAGTGATGTGGTTCACGCTGCGGCCGCCTTGCTGGAGAATGTGGAGAAGGATGAAACGCCAGCGGACAACTTCATCAAAACTCTAGACTGTCTGTCCAGGTATAAAGCAGGGCTATTTTTTATATATATATATATATATATATATATATATATATATATATATATATATATATATATATATATATATATATATATATATATATATATATATATATATATATATATATATATATATATATATATATATATATATATATATATATATATATATATATATATATATAAATATATATATAAATATAATTTTTTTTACTTTTATTTATTTATTAATATAAATATATATATATATATATATAAAAAAAATTTTACTTTTATTTATTTATTAATATAAATATATAAATATATATATATATATATATATATATATATATATATATATATATATATATAATTTATATATAATAAAAAAATTATATATTATATATGTATAAAAAAAAATATTTTATATTAATATTATATTATTAATATATATTATATATATATATTTTTTTTACTTTTATTTATTTATTAATATATATATATATAATAAAAAAAAGAATATATGTATATATATATATATATATATATATATAATAAAAAAAAAGAATATATGTATATATATATAATATAAATTAAAAATAAAATAAATAAAATATATATATATATATATATATATATATATTTATTATATATATATATATAATATTTATTTATTATTAATATAAATTAATAAAAATTACTAACTACATAAACACATTTTTTAGTAAAAAATTACTAAAATGACAAACGAAGCAAAACTTCAAAAATACAAATATAGAAAATACAAAAGTAAAATATAATTGCGAATATAAAAAAGAAGCTATATTAGTATCTCAGTGATGCTAAAATAACACTGGTATAAAGAGGCTGGGCCGTCTCTTTATCAGTTTCATAGATATTTTAATGTGTCTGTAGTTTCTTAAGGACCGCTTTACTCAATAACTCCTCTTGTCTTTGTCTGTCTCTGTAGGAGTAATCTGGAGCGGTTGCATTTAGGCATCGATCTGGCCAAGAGGAAACTGAAGGCCATCCAGCAGACGGTGGCGAGCTGCATCTGCACGAACCTCATACTCTCGCAGGGGCCTTTCCTCTACTGCCATTTACTGGAGGTGTGGAACAAATCTAACGGCTTCAGGTTTAACATTATGAAGTGTAGCACAGTTTCTCAGTGACTGTCAACCTCTAAAAATCAGTTTTAGTCTATTGTCAGTGCTTGAAGTGTGGCACTGCTCTTTTAAATAAGCAGCTTTCAGTGGTCTAAACCTTTTGTGATCCAATCGAGAGGTCGTGTAAACACTTGATCGGATTGAAAACTGAAACTGGAAAGTACTTAGTATATGCAAGCTATATATGAGTTGTTGTTGTTAATATAGTGTAAATATAGTCGTGTCTTTCTAAACTTCTCCTTCCACTCACCGTCAGTGAAGCGCTGCAGGACAGTGTCGTCCCAGCAGTCCTTTACATCGGACTCTCATCACACACACCTTGTTTTGGGTGCGGGAAGGGGTGTTTTTACTGCTTGATGATTATAAGCAGCACGGCACAAAGCTTCATGTACTCGTCCTCTCCTAATCAGGATCAATATTAAGTCTGCGCTTTAAAACAAAGAAAAGAAGAGATGTAGGATTATGATTTGTATGTACAAACAGCGGGAAACTCTGTATATTCGTGCAGTGTGCGGAAGCTCGAGACATAACTGTGCACATCAACCCGATCACTTTTTTTAACATTCATGTAAACACTACATTGGGATATATCAATCGGAATGAATTAATTCCAATTAAAACAAAAGGTAAACGTAGCTGGTGTCTCTGGGTTTGTGCTGGGATTTTTGGGTCATTTGTAACCTTCTCCATGTCCTCAAAGTAAAAAATAACTATTAAATACATTATTTTATAGTACAGTTCTATTATTATCTATTTTTTTTTATAATTTAATAAAAGAAACATTGATTATTAAATACTCGTTTCTATAGTACAATTAATAGCATTATTACTATATTTATTTATTAATTGATTTGATTTCATAGATTTCAATAACATTTTTGTAATTATATACTTGATTTTATAGACTGTATAATACCACTATTTTATACAATACCACTATTTTATACATAATATAATAAAATATGTGTATAATATGTTATACAATAGTGTTATTCCCGTAGTAATATATATATATTTTTAATTCAGTACAATAAAAAAATATTTATTTAATATATTTTTTTATTAAATAAATATTTTTTTTAAATATTTATTTAAAAAAAAAATTATATATAAATATAAAAAAATTATATATATATATACATATATATAATTTTTTTTTTAGATTTATATATATATATTTTTTTTTATAACAGTTTTTATACATAACGGCACAAAACGGATCAAATGAAAGTTTAACATTATATATACAAAGAGTATAGTATACATAAAATATACACAAAAAGAATATGAGGGTGAATAATGGAATGATATGAGGGTGAATAATGACAGTAATTCATTATATTGTGTTGAATTCTTGTGTTTGTAGGGAACACCAGATGTGAAGCTGTTTTCTAAACCTCTGGCTCTGACACTCCTCTGCAAATATCTGCTCAAAGCCTTCGTCTGCTCCGTAAGTTCATGTGTGCAAAAAATACTCAATGAAAGAAGTCAATTGATGTGTCTGTGGAGTTAAGTCACATTAAGCTGCTAAAGCCAGAAAAATGTTGGAGTTCAGCACATGTGATGAGAGGACAGGGCTGTTCTCATGGGTGTGTTTCTGTTAGACGAGGAACAAGCGCTGTAAGATACTGCCGTTGATAATGGCCGCTCCTCTGGATGTGGAGAAGGGGACTGTGATCGTCCTGGGAATTCCACCAGAATCAGACACCTCTGACAAGAAAAAGTGAGTTTGTTCATGCTTTTAAACGGAGACTCGCATTCGGCCCCTTTTCTTCTCTGAAAAATGCTAAAACTCCAATGAAAAATTACATCAGCGTTTTTCTTTTCCCTCAAGTTTCTTTGGCCGGGCGTTTGAAAAGGCAGCCGAGAGCACCAGCTCCAGAACTCTACACGATCATTTCGACACTTCAGGTCAGTCGCTGCACCACTGCATCATGGGACATGATCTCACACAGCTCATGTCAACCACTAGAGGGCAGAGCAGCCCAGAGTTTCTGTGTCCAAGAGTTTGGATCTGAATTTGCCATGATTCAAAATCATGAAAGTAGTAAATATTTAAGAAAAGTTATTTCATTATTATTGTTAGCATTTATCATTTTCATTCATTTATCAAGTATTTGTCATAAAAAAAATGGAGCACATCATGTCACACTGCAGGACACCGGTGTTTACTTGAGTTCTGGAGCTTAACTTCAAAGCCAAATGTTGAATAAATTATGGTAATTTTTAAATCTTCATGGAAGATTTTTTTGTCAGAACAGGTTGCATTAATCATGTAATATTAACACTCAAGTAGGGCTGCTTGATTCTGGCAAAAATCATAATCACGATTATTTTTGGTCAATATTGAAATCATGATTATTTAGCATGATTATTGGTGGGCGATTATAAGTCTGATTACACGATAAGTAATTTTAAATATTTATTTATTTATTGCATAAGTCATACATAAATATTTAAAATTACTTATCGTGTAATCAGACTTATATCGCCCACCAATAATCATGCTAAATAATCATGATTTCAATATTGACCACACGATTACACGATAAGTAATTTTAAATATTTATTTATGACTTATGCAATAAATAAATAAATATTTAAAATTACTTATCGTGTAATCAGACTTATATCGCCCACCAATAATCATGCTAAATAATCATGATTTCAATATTGACCAAAAATAATCATGATTATTTAGCATGATTATTGGTGGGCGATTATAAGTCTGATTACACGATAAGTAATTTTAAATATTTATTTATTTATTGCACAACTCATACATAAATATTTATTCATTCATTCATTCATAACGTGCATGAACGAATAAAAAAAAAAAAAAAAGGGACAGGAAGAAGAAAATCTTATGGTACCTGTCGCTTATTTGTGCACATCAAAAAAATAAAAAACAGCTGCTTTATGAATGGATCAACCCCAATCCTCACCCCAAACACCAAACATTTTCAGTAATACCTATCTTTACACTTAATTATCATCATTTTAAGCATGTTAGTCATCATTTTTCTTGTAACATTCCTGAATTTTTTCCTTATACAAATTCTTAAATTTACAAACACTTTTGCAGCACTTCAGTTTATAATCCAAGGTGTTCCTCAGTTTAACTCCGTAAATAGACACACACATCTGTGTTTGTGTAGTACGTGCGAAAATAATTTTAAAAGGATATTGCCTTCTATGGCCATCTTCCTCTGATACAAGAGTAAATACATTTTGTAAAACCATAGGCAGAACTCTCTGCTTAACTTTCCACATGAAAATCAAAATCTTCAAATCAACCAAATCTTTACATTTTAGAAGTCCAGAATTTACAAATAAACTATTAGTGTGTTCTCTGTAACTTGTCTTGTTGATAATCCTTAATGCTTTTTTTCTGTAACAAAAACAGGTTTTGTGTATTCCACAAATATCGATACTTCAGCAAAAAATAATTCTATGTTAACTAATGAAAGAAAAAGGTAAACAGTCAGAAAACAAGAGACCAAATAAATGCAACAATGAAAATACAAATTTAAAAAAAGTGTTAAGTTTTGTACTAACAGTGGTGTTCATATTGAATAATCAAATGTAAAATAACACTTCATAGTCTTACTGTACATTAAATATAGAGATTAATCCTTATTAAAGCTACTTATGGTATTCAGTCAAGATCAGTGAGTGATTTTCCTTTGTCATTTGTTGTGTGATTATCATTAATGACAGAGCGCAGCAGGTTTAATAGGCTACTGTCCCTTTAAGAGCTAATGCACGGATCCAATATACTGTTACACGAGCGTTTTATTTCTCATCTGTGTACATTTACCTAAGATATAACCCACCGTGTTTACGTGAACACTCTCCAAAAATTTTTTTTGACATTGTGTGTACGCGTTTTGGCGAGTGTGTGTCCGACTCGCAGCGCACACAGAAAGTCTCTTTTGTGGCTTAATGAGCTTTTACACTGTTTAATCTCTAACATGTCCTGCAGTTTAGCAACAGTAGACTGCATTGTAAAACACTCACTTATTTGGCAGCCGCACAATAATTGTTTTACCTCGATTATCTTGTTTTCATAATCGTTGGAAGCAGGGCTGTGCGAATAAATCGTAATTGATTTTCAATTTTTTCGGCTTCCAACGATACACTCAAGTTATTTGACACACACATGAGCTGCACAACGGCCTAACTGATCCGTTATATTCATACAGTTTCCCATCATTTCTGTCAGTTTGGTGCCAAATGCCTTTAGTTCTGCCAGACCCCAAAACACACACACACACACACACACATCACATGCGCACACACACATGTACATTTATCAACATCCCACAACAGGTTATGTTCTCTCTCTCTCTCTCTCTCTCTCTCTCTCTCTCTCTCTCTCTCTCTCTCTCTCTCTCTCTCTCTCTCTCTCTCTCTCTCTCTCTCTCTCTCTCTCTCTCTCTCTCTCTCTCTCTCTCTCTCTCTCTCTCTCTCTCTCTCTCTCTCTCTCTCTCTCTCTCTCTCTCTCTGCAGTTATAGAGCTAAAGATGGAGGACAGAGGGAAGTTTCTGGATGCCCTCATCACCCTGTTGTCATAAAGGCCCACTGCATGCTGGGAATGATTCTCGAACTGCCCACAGAAACTCTGGACACACATATGCGTGCTTTGCATCCACACACACAGTGGAATTTCACATACCTTGAGTAAACGTGAGTTTTACCGTGTTCTCAGCCAGTTTGGTGCCAAATACCTTCCCAGACCTTCATCCTGTAGCGCGTCTGCAGCCCTTCACCCCAGAGATCAGCTGGTGTTCTGGTCATGTGGTGCCAGACCTTCTGTTTGACTGTACAGGCTTGATTTATGTGTGTGTTTTTACGTTTTTTTTTTTTTTTTTGTGTGTGACCTGTCTTTAGTATGTATCTGTGCATGTTATATATGAATTTGAATAAATCATTTTTATAATCTTCTGATGTTGTGTTCAGTTCATTGACTGCCAATTCAACGATGGTTTCTAGAATTATTGATTAAAAGTTTGTTTGATTTAGTATTTTTAAATAGTTTTACCACAGTAAAAGCTTTTTTAAGGTCAACATAACTTTGCAAGATGTTTTACTTCCATAACATGATGTTTTTGAGTGACAGATGTTCAGTGAAGGACAAATGGATCCATGTGAAATGTATTGGATGGAGAAAAGTGTGTGATTTAAAGGGGGGGTGAAATGCACATTTTCACTCAATCTCCTGTTAATCTTGAGTACCTATAGAGTAGTACTGCATCCTTCATATCTCCAAAAAGTCTTTTAGTTTTATTATATTTCTAAGAGAAAATGGGCTGTACCGAGTCTTTCCGGAAAAAAACGAGCGTCTGGAGGCGGGCCGTGTGGGCGAAGCCAGAGCCATAGAGAGAATCCGTCGATCTGGGCTTTGTTTATAAAACATTCATCGTCGAAATGCAGGGAACAAACAGTCTACACAACTCGTTTCTGCATCCACTGTTCCTAACGCTGGGTTCTTTGGTAAGCTTTCCCTCACCAAAAACACTTTGGAGACACTATGCAGCGCTGCCGATGATTTCCTGTTGAAGCGCGTTGAGGTGCGCGGTCGCGCTTTTCCGGGAGAAATGCTCATATAAGGAGTTCCACTCTGGTCTACGTCATTAGATCCACGGTCAAAAAAAAAACAGCCGAAACTTGTACCAACCCGGAAGTAAGATTTTCGGCACAGAAATTCTCCGTTATTCGTCCAAAATATTTTTTAAAAACTGTTAAGCATGAGAATCCATCTCTTTAACACTGTAAACAACTCTGAATACATGAAACACCATTGTACCCCCCCTTTAAGACAAACACATTTTCTTTGGATTAACATGCACTGAAAAGTTTACTTCAATATTTGTTAATGCTTTTATGTTGGCTTTAAACGGTTTTTATCAGTAACATTTTTTTACTTCTGATTTATATTCTACAATACTTATGACCATTTTAAAAACTAAAATAACCTGTTTTGAATTATCACTTAAATTCTTTGGAAAACTGAAATGTACTTATTTATTCTACCAAAATGATTTTTTTTGTTTTTTAATTTTGAAAGTCCATCTATCTTCTGAAACTATATATCTGTGACAAACCAGCTGATATGTAAGTATGAATTAGATCTGAAAACTATACAGAAGGGAAATCTAATGTTTGATTCACTTTTAGTAAATATTGAATATTTATTGTAACACTTTAAAATAAGATCTCATTTGTTAACAATGTATTAACAAAAATATAGTGAACAATATATTTTTCAACATTTACTAATCTGTTAATGTTATTTAATAAAATTACATTTTCTGTTATTGTTAGTTCAAAGGTCATTAATGTTAAAAAAAGTAACTTGATTTTAAAAATGTATTGTATAAATTAACTACGATTAATGCTGTAGAAGTATTGTTCATGTTAACTAAGGTTTTTAATGCTGTTTTTGTGTCTTTATTTTTAGCTAAACTGTATAAATCACCAGATACTTTCACCGTCTACCGCACTGCTGTTTTCCACACATTCTGCTAAACTTCTCCTTGTGTGTCCCACTGCGGAAATAAAGTCATGCGTGTTTGGGACGACATGAGGGTGAGTAAATGATGAGAGATTCATTTTCGGTTGAACTCTGTCTTTGAAATGTTGGTTGCTGGCGGGACAGGACTGTACCCTCCACTGTACAGAGCGAGAGTCCTCTCCCCTAATGACTGGGTGGATGTGTTTATGTATCATGGGTTATTATCAAGCATGAGTCAACTGTTTATCTTCTGTGCCCCCTTTTCTTTTTTTCCTCTCACGTTCTGACATTGTGTCCTTTAATACTACATTCACTACTGTACATCTGATAAATGTAATACTTAGACAGTTCCTAACTCTACACTCTTAAAAGAAAAAAAGGTTCAGTGGAGTTCTATATAATATAATATATATATATGTATGTATGTATGTATGTATGTATGTATGTATGTATGTATGTATGTATGTATGTATGTATGTATGTATGTATGTATGTATGTATGTATGTATGTATGTATGTATGTATGTATGTATGTATGTATGTGAAAACTTCAGATGCAAAAGCCTCTGAAATTTTCTTCTAAAATGAGCATTTTTATCAAGCTTGTATATTTAGGTTCAGTAATAACACTTTAATGACAATTAATAGTTCATTTTCATTGTCATTTATGTGAAATAACTGAACATAAACATACAAGCTTGATAAAAATGATCATTCTAGAAGAAAATATCAGATGGCACTTAGAGGCTTTTGCATCTGAAGTCTTCATATACAGTATATATATATATATATATATATATATATATATATATATATATATATATATATATATATATATATATATATATATATGTGTGTGTGTGTGTGTGTGTGTGTATGTATATATATATATATATATATATATATATATATATATATATATGTATATATGTATATGTATATATATATATATATGTGTATATATATGTGTATATATATGTATATATATATATATATATATATATATATATATATATATATATATGTATATATATATATATATATATACATATATATATATATATATATATATATATATATATATACATACACACACACATATATATATATATATGAGAAATGTCTTAAATGATTGCATAATACTTTCATGTTTAATGGGTTATTATTTTTAATGAAAAGTTATGTTTACGAGCTGTTTAATTAATACAATTGGATTTAAATGAAATGATTTAAAACAAAATGAATTCATTAAAACTATATGTCCATAAAATGATCCCATGTTTAGAACCCCTAAAAGGTTCTATAAGCGCCTGACGGAACCCTTTAAAGTTCCATATAGAACCTTTTCTTCTAAGATTGTGGTTATGATGAGCGGTAATAATAATAGGGATGCGGATTGCTGTTTTTTCCACGAAGCTGCTCGGATGGAGTGTAATAACTGGTTAGATGTAGAGCTGCCATGCTCTAGTTAGCTAGTTTTGTGTAGAAATACACTTCTTTTTACTTTATTTTTTATTTTTAAGATGACAGAAACAAGAGTTTTATGTTATTATGAACAAAAGTTTCTCTTTCTGTGGTTTTATGGCGTGTAGCTCTGCGGTTGTTTTCTTCTCTCGCTCTGTTCTTGAATGGTTTGATCCCGTGAGGATTAGCTGCTCTGGAACAATACAAGTCATCTATGTGTGGCAGTATCACACTGTGTGTGTGTGTGTGTGTGTGTGTGTGTGTGTGTGTGTGTGTGTGTGTGTGTGTGTGTGTGTGTGTGTGTGTGTGTAAGACTCTCCGTCACTTTTGGGTGGGCTTCATCTATTCAGACCCCATGGTCCTCAAAAACATTAAGCAATGCATGTTACAAACCACAGTTGTTTTAGCAACATTGTTTGACACAAACCACAGATTTTATTAACAGAGAAGAGTTCATTGTCTCATAACACAGATATTAATTTAAAGCATTTGGAATGTTTTTAGGACAGCTTATTTGAAGATGATTAAATCAGCAAATTATGAAGTTCTCAGAACATAAATTATTGTTACAGTGTTTATACCAAGGGGAAACTTGTGTCTTGTTTCCATTCTTTTTATTTGGGAAATTCATTCTTTTATTCAGCAAGGATGCATTTATTTGATCAAAAGTGACAAAAGACATTTATAATGTTACAGAATTTACAAAAGATGTATAATGTTAGTTTCTATTCATCAAAGAATCCTGACAAAAAATGTTATCACAGTTTCCACAAATAATAAGAAGCGCGACAGTTTTCAACATTGATAATAATGCGAAATGTTTCTTGAGCATCAAATCATCATATTAGAGTGATTTCTGAAGGATCATGTGACACTGAAGACTGGAGTAATGATGCTGAAAATTCAGCTTTGAACACATATTCACAGTAGTGTAGTTCATGGACTTCACAGTTATATTATATTTGAGAATCAGAATTGTCTCACATGTTTCAGACAGACACAAATACATCAATAGTTGTCATACAGTAACTGTAAAGAGTTATAAAAACATCAGATCATTTGATGTGGAAATGTTAGAGTTCATATTAAGATCTCTGACAGAAGCACGAGGCGTCAGCAAACCCTCCATTTGCTCTCTTTTTAATCTCACAACCAGCCGAGGTGTGTGTGTGTGTGTGTGTGTGTGTGTGTGTGTGTGTGTGTGTGTGTGTGTGTGTGTGTTTGTGTGTGTGTGTGTGTGTGTGTGTGTGTGTGTGTGTGTGTGTGTGTGTGTGTGTGTGTGTGTGTGTGTGTGTGTGTGTGTGTGTGTGTGTGTGTGTGTGTGTGTGTGAATGAACATGCTCTTAAGAATAAGAGCAAAGACAGTCAAACATCCATGAAGAATTCCACAACAGCCAATTAAAACGCTGCCCAACTGAGAAGACAATTTCCTGTGTGTGTGTGTAGACTTCCCCATGAGGAAAAAATCTTATCAATCACACTGTTATGTTTTTTTGAAAATGTAAAAATGCTTAAGTTGTGTGTGAAGGGTAGGTTTAGGGGTAGAGTTAGTGTAAGGGGAGAGAATATACAGTTTGTACAGTATAAAAACCATAACGTCTATGGAAAGTCCCCATAAAACATGAAAACCCAACATCTTTAATTAGGGGAATGTTGTTCCTTTAGTTGTAATGAAACTGAAGAAAAGCAGACATCTAAAGCGGAATAAACCCGTCTCGTATAACCGAGACTGTGTCCGTAAGCCGGTGTCGCAGCGGGAGGTTAAACCTCTCCAGTCCAATTTACTTTCAATCTGCACACATTCCATATTTCATTAAGAACATTCCAGAATCACTCCCAGACATTCCGGGACCTGCAGGGATCCGTCACCGCTGCCACTCAGTGTTCCCACAGGACAGGAATATCACACATGAGATTTACCATCTGAGGTGTTGCTCTTTAAAGAGAAGTACAGTAATCTCCCAAACTGGCTCCTCAATATTCATCGAATTCTTCCACGATAATACTTTTTTTAGTATTATTTATATACTTTTATAGTATTAGCTTTTATTTTTTTGTATATTTTCAGTTTTCAATTACATTTTATTTTAAGCTTTAGGCAAGGCAAGTTTATTTATATAGCACATTTCATACACAGTGGTAATTCAGAGTGCTTTACATTGAAGAAATTAAAATAATCGAAAGAAATGAGAATAATTAAAACAGAACTTTAGTCTTTTTTTATTTTTTTTTATTTTTTTTTCATATAGCGTTAAATATTTCTTATTTCGGTTTCATGTTAGCACTTCAATGTAAACTTATTTCATTTAGTTGCCAAGGCAGCATTTCTAATTTGTTTATTTAAAATATTTTTTTCATCTAATATTTATGTTTTTATTTTACCATTCTTAAAAAATTCAGTTTTCGTACATTTTTATAGCCGTCTTTACATTTTATAAGTGCAATCTAATCAACAGAGTTGCTAATCAACAGAACCTGAGACAACATTGATATTTACACACACCACAACTGAGAAACTTCTGAGAAAACAAAACGTCCTGATTCTTGCACGGGACTTGATGACTTGTCGCACGTTTCCATGCATCATTTTTCCTTGATTATGATGACACTCCCATATTTAACGCATAATTAGGCACTCAAATACACACATCGTCGTGCCCCTCCTTATTAACTTCCTTCCTGCTTCCTGTCCAGCTGACCCTTAAACAGGAAGTCTGATGATTCTGTTGGTCTGTAACCGTTCAGCATCATGAACCTCACATAAACACACACAAAACACTCTCGGGCATGTTCTTGAATCACAAGCTTTAAAAGATGAACTTTCATTTGTTTACGACGTTATAAAGTTAGGCCATATACTGCTATTCAAAACTTTAGGAACTGGAAGGTTTGTTAGTCAGCAAGGATTAAATTGATCAAAATGTATAATGCGACAAAAAAATTCTGTTTCAAATAAATGCTGTACTTTTGATATTTATTCATCAAATATTCGTGAAAAAAGCAGCACAACTCTTTTTAACGTCAATAATAATCAGAAATGTTTCTTGAGCAGCAAATCATCATATTAGAGTGATTTCTGAAGGATCATGCACTCTAAGAAATGATATGTTGGCTTTAATTAACTATTTTATGTCAACCGGTCCCACATAACTGGGTTATGTTGGATTTATGTAACATTATTTATTTCAATAAACTTAATACATAAGGTTAATCCAATGTCGTTTAGTTGAATAAGGTTAACAGTCTTAATTTTGTCCAAAACAATTAAGTTAATTAAGTTCAATTATCCTAAAATTAATATTTTTACATTCAACCAACACAAATAATCCAGTTTCATTATGAGTTTATTCAATGAATACATTCACTTTTTCTTTTTTTACAATTTTGTTTACATTTTTACAAACATTTCCAACGTGAACATGTACACAATATTTACTCTGTAAAGACTGCCTTCACTTTTCAAGAAAATAATTAAATAAATAATTTTAAAAAAGCATATTGCCTTTAGGTGAAAGGATTTATCAATCATTACTTATAAAGGTGTTCTGCAAAAAAAGCAGCAAACAATTTATCAGTTGTTTAAAACAAGACTATTATGCAAAGGAATGTAACATGGTTGATATTGAAACAAAAGTACTGTAACAGTCAACAGTGCAACATTATAGAAAGACCAGAAATGTTCCTATAACCTCAGATTTCAAGAGTTTATTTTTCAGGCGTAAATAAGACCTGGCATCGAAGAACACACTTCTGCCCATTGTTCAGGTTGTCATGTATTTAGATGCCTTAAATCATGATGCCAACATATTTGTAAGGATCTGTAGCCTCTGCTCCTTCATGTTTGACCACATAGATTCCTAAGGTGGTCTTGCGTACTGAGGTTAGGACTTCATGTTCAACATCCTAAAAAAATACATAAAGTAACAATTAACAACAGATCAGGGGTGAAAGGGATAGTTGATTTTAGAGAAACATCCAATATTTTTTATAAATGTAAATAATTTACCATGCACTCCTTCACAAGGTTTGAGAGGGCCAGGTAAACAGCAAGTGCATTCAAGATGAATTCACCTTTTCCCAGTGGTGTCATTCTGAACAATGAGACAAATAAGCAGTGTTCAGAAGAATTAACACAAATTATGCCTAAGTTATTTCTACAAGAGCCAAAAAAAAATTTATCTGCAACTGCATCTGTGAGGGCCTCAAAATTCAGAGAACCAGTACAATAAAAGTAATAAGTGGTTCTAAACCAAAAGCTTTGCTACAGAAAAGCCATTAAATAATCTTGGATGTCAGAGCTGTTCCAATTGTAGGTGCATAAATCACAAATCTGATGCTGCTGAGAAATAGGGTAAAGAGACGAACAAGCTCTGAAATTAAAACAGAATTAATCATGTACATATTAACATTCCAGAGCTTATATACAAAAATTCAAGGGATACCCAAAAGTTCTGTATTTTTTTTTTTTTACTGACATTTATGTCATTCAAACTCCCAAAGTCTTTTTTCCTGTTTTTCCTGCTCATTTCTGTCATTACAATGACAGTCAATGGTGAATTCTTCTTCCGAAGCTTCAATAGCATCAAACAATTGCATGTGACTTTAGAAGCTTCAGAACAGGAACTCACCGTTGACTTTAATTGCATGGACAGAAATGAGCAGTACAACCACATAATTTACCTTTTTAGTTAGAAAAGCGAAAAATAAAAGGGATTCGGTGACATGAAGCAGAGTAAATGATGTTCATCTTTGGGTATACTATTTTAATCTATAGTGAATTATTGTCAGATAAAAAATGATGAAGAATATAACAGAACATACCAGATCCATAACTGATAGGATGCTTATGATCTTCTTTACTGCTGTTCCTTCTGTCTTTTTGAAATTTTTGAGGAGCTGGGTTCAGAAATGAACAAAAAGGACAAATCAGGTTGGTTGCTGATAAATTTGAGTCTTTACAATATTATCATATACCAAGACTAACAGTATTTCTTTAACAGCATTTATCTGAATTACATCTAAAATACTTCAATTTATAATTTGGAATTGCATACAATAACCATCCAAGTAATTCATCACAGATGACATTACATTATAAAGACTTACCTCTAAAGAGTGCTGGCTATCTGTTATTAAATTCAGTGACGAAACGCAGATCTTCGATCATCTCATGTCTCCTGTGCGTAAATGTTCTGTCCATCAGCACCTTGATAACCTGCATAAGTATTGAGCATATGTGGGACCACAGCGAATTCCATGTTTTAAAACTTTGTCTGTGTCCATGTACCAACCTGAAGTGTTTTAAAAGCTTAGATCTGGATGTTTGAGAAGAGCCACAATCTATGCACGTCACATGCAGGACTCCAAAATTCTGAGGAAACAAAAATGAAGATGTGAGTCAAATAATAATAATAAAAAAAAAAAAAATAAAAAAAAAATGTAGTAAAATTATTTTGGATGACCTAATAAGCTTACCAGATGCTACAGTAGATGCCATCTTACTCGAGTCAGTGTCAAACGTGTTTATTGCCATATGCCTATGCATTCTGTGTTTCAAAAGTTTCAGAGTTATTATTTGACATTAAATAAAAATGCTCAACATTAAGGAAGTTATTAAAATTTATACTAAAACTAGATGCAACTGCTGTATTGGGGCACAACATGGAGAAACTCTTCTTAACTAGCAATTTTATAAAAAAAAGGTCATTTGCCATTTTTTGTATGGGTGAATTCAAATATTATCAAAGTTCAGCAAGTTTAAAAGATCACATAAGAGCTAAAAAACGCTAGCAGCTAACAACACGGGACAAGTGCTAAAGCAACTTCAATAAATACCAACAAAAACAGCGATTGACTATTCTAATTTACTGACAGCCTCAATATTAAAGGATAGGAAGTAAAATAACTCACCTTTTGGTCCAGATAAATACAAAATGTTGATTGCAGCCTCCGTTTGAGCATGATTTGATTCCCACAAAATGGAGAACGAGTGCTAAGAGATGAGCTACGCATTAACGTTCTTTGAAATATTTGCGCATGCGCAAATATAGCTCCACCTGTTGACCAAAGTGCGGTACTGCAGCGGTAACACAACTGCATTTCGTTAATTTAACTTAAGTGAGTTGTGTAAATTTGAGAAATGACTTTTTCTAATTCTGTCAACACAACTGTTTTAGTTTTAATGCACAAACACAAGAACATTATTTAATTTGAGCATAGTTACATTTCTTTGGTTCAACAACAGCCATGTTTCATTTTTTAGAGTGTGTGACACTGAAGACTGGAGTAATGATGCTGAAAATTCAGCTTTGATCACAGGAATAAATTACATTTTGACATATAGAAAACAGTTAATCTATCTATAAATTACAGAAACGTCTGTCTGTGTGTGTGTGTCTGTTCCTCGCATATCTCTCGAACAGTTAGTCCGACGGATTTCAAACTTGACAGGTGTCTTGCTACGGGCACGAGTAAGTGCAGTGCCAAGTTTGACGTTGTTTGGATGAGAAATGCAAAAGATATCATTAAAAAATACCAGTAAAAGAAGCACTTAGAAGGTTGTGGTTTAAAAATAAACATTCTGATATAAACACTCAATCAGCTACACCGTTTACTTCTGAATATTATATTTCATTCTGGTGCGCTTAACGTTATCGCTACTGTGTAATAGTAGCCTATGCTATTCACCAACTAAACATATCCTATTCAATGCGTTCACAGTCTCTTTCACGGGCATCATTTGTAGTTGCCTATTCACAAACTGTTTGCTCAAGCATAGCGTTTTCTCAGAGTTCACTGTGTACTTTCTACCATGCACAAATAAAAATGTCACTGAACTTTTGCTGTGTAATTGCAACAATGAGCACTCAAACACACCTAACCAACAATTACTAAAACACATACATACAAAAACTGATTTTGCACTGGAATTTTGCACTAGAAATATATAAACACATGAAGATGTCTGAAGATTTATCTTGATGCAACTATTTCTCATTTCATCTCACGCAGGAAAGCTGGCCGTTTGCGAGCACATCATTTGATTGACAGCGAGTGTGTGGACGGTGACTAATCCGTGTGAGTGTGAGGCTGGGTGAGGGGTTGTTCACGACGGACCATCACCGTGGCGATGGTGTGTTGATGACATCACAACTGGTCAGTAATGGGAAGCTGGAAATGACACCTGACCTTTGGAGAGCAGAGGTCAGCGCGGGCGCCATGAGAACCTGTCCTGTGTGTGTGTGTGTGTGTGTGAGAGAGAGAGAGAGAGAGAGAGAGAGAGAGAGAGAGAGAGAGACAGATAAAGAATTCTTGAATGTGAAACTGTCACTTCTTAGATGCATTAATGGAATGTTGCAGGGAATTTCCATTAGGAAAAATGAGGATATAATGTTCATAATTTCGACCAGTATGGTTCCTACTTACTGACAAGGCAATGTTGACTCAACCAATGGCATGAATTTAGGGAGGGACTATATATTAGTCCAACCACCCACCTTACAATAATCTATTCTGAGAACGTTTAGTAAAACATTCCCTTAATAATGTTTCTTCTGAATGTTCCCTGAAGGGTTCAAAACGTCCAGTTTTTAAAATGTTTGAAAAACTTTCTTAATGTGAACGTCAAGTAAACATTTCATTTTATCATTCTTCAAATATTATGGAAATGTTACTTTTGAATGTTCTCTGAACATTCTGAAACAAGTAACATTTAAAAACATTAGATGAAAGTTCAGAAAAGTTTCAGAAAAAAACAAGGTAACACTTTATTTTAAGGTGACTTAATACTACATGTACTTACTATAGTAATAACAGTAAACTAGATAAGAAAAAATTTGTCAGGACAAGCTTTGAAGTTGGCTTGAGAAAGCCGGACCAGAAACTTTGAAAAAGTTTGAAAAGCTTGAAGGTTTTCGTTTCGCAGTACTTTGAAATTTAAAGTTGTTTAAAGTTTGAATGTTTTGAAGGCAATACAGTCTATTAGATAGATAGATAGATAGATAGATAGATAGATAGATAGATAGATAGATAGATAGATAGATAGATAGATAGATAGATAGATAGATAGATAGATAGATAGATAGATAGATAGATAGATAGATAGATAGATAGATGACCGCTGTTTTCGTTTTTTTTTTTACTCAAAATTGACAAGAATATCCACTCTGTTCACTTGCATGGCAGGCTCAAATACTTGTATCTGATTCATATTTCCACATATGAATGAGGAATGAAACAATCTGAGAATATCAGAAACCATGTGCTTTTTGTCCTGCTTTACACGTTCGTTGGTCATCCTAAACAATCGGAATTGGGTCACTTGAACCATGTAATGCAGATGCTGCCTAAATTAAACTTTAAAGGCAAAATCAAATCAAAATTCACAATACCTATTTTTCTTATGAATATTGCAGTATTTATTATAATTGATTTATCTGTACACATCATTATTGTTTTAAAATCCAAGTGCCTCATAATTTTGAATCAGAATAACTTCCCCTCCCTCTTGCAGTGACTTCTCTCCTCTCCTCTCCTCTCCTCTGATGATGAGGGCGGGGCAACCTGTCACTCACATGAGATCCACCAATAGAAAACCACAACCATCTGAACCATCTTTCAAAAAGCCGTTTCACTCGGATATACGTCACAATAGGGAAGAAAAGACTATCACAACTTCTGTTTCATGCTGACTTTAAAAATTACTCAATGTAAATGAAATATTACTGCAATTTCACGTGCACAAATGTACATTTTCCAGCAAAAATACTATATTTTCTGCAGCTTTTAAAGAAATAGAAAACTATGTGTCTGTTATTCAGCTTTGTACTGATAGGGAAGTCATAATGACTATTAGTTTATGTTATCTTTTTTTTTTTATTGTGTAATAAGGCCAAGTTTTTATTGTGGACTGACGCAATTTTATGTTTTATGTATTGGTCTTTCTTTTACTTATTTCTTTTTTTCTTTGTTTTCTCTCATTTTTATTTTATTTAACCCTTTGGCTATACTCAAAACTCATTTCAAGGAATGAATGAATATGTAATCTAAAGCAGTCATATTAAATAATCTGCACATTTTAACCTTCCTTGTGTTTTTACTGTGTAAAACAAGCATGTTTATTCACTTATTTGGTTTAAGATATTGATCGATAATCTTTAATATTTGTATAATGTCAAAAATGACATCTGATTTCTGTATGTGACATTTGTTTATGTCAGTATATTTTGAATCATGTGAGAGATTATTCTTTCTTCACATTGATGTTCCTCATTTTTTTCTCTCTCCCCCATCCGTGTCTTGGAATGTCTGCCGACGGGTCTCCCATTGTCCTCATCCATATGGCCGCATTATGGGGTCCTGTCACCAGGCAACAGCAGGTTCTTTTGCGGTTGCCATGACGAAGATTCTTTAATGACGTCGTATCTGCCCCCATGTGCCTCTCTTCATTATGGATGGAAGGTCCTTTTAAAAAGTCTGGGCACCTCCCCCGAGTGCCCTCCTCAACTCCCCACCCAAAACACACACACTCACTCGTTACTCAGCCTCGTAACCTCCTCAGCTTCCAAAGGGTGACTGGAACTAACAATCCCACAATGCCGGCTGAAAGAACTGGTGTGGATATTCATACAGGCTCTCTATTGTGTTGGCTGAGAGAGGAGGGTCGGGGGACGCAGTGCTGTTAACAAACCCATAAACTACAGAAAGAGTTTGCGCTCTACAATTTTATGTCCAGTAACTGAAAAAATGAACTAGTTTTGTTCAAGCCATATTTAAAAAAAAAAAAGGAAATAATGACATTTTTATAGTAAGATTAGAAACAATTTGACATCCATATTGTTCTAAAAGTAAGATTGATTTGAATAAATACAGTAACACTTTATCTTAGTGTCACTGTTACGCGTTACATGTAGTGACTGTAGTAATAACAGTATAATTACATGCAACTAACCCTATTCCTAACCCTATATAGTTCATTATTATTGCACAGTACTTAGATGCATAATTACACTGTAACATGGACACCTTAAAATAAAGAGTAACCATAGTTGATATTCATAGTGTTCAGGGCTGATGGATGTCAGTTCTGTGTCGTCACTCATTGTTTTTTATGCCTTGTAAACTTGAACATTTGTTTTGATATATATCCAATAGTGTAAAGTATATTTAGCTAAAATAGATGTGCAAGAATAATACAGTATATGATAGTCTTGGAAGCATCAGTCATGTTTTGCACTATTGTTTTTCAGCAAAAGTCTATGAATTCATCAAAAACCAGATAATTATTATTTTTTATTATTTTTTATTTTGAGTAAGGAAAACTGTATTTTTCCGATGGATCAAAAATGCTTCTAGAAATAAAATGCAGTGTTTTGCAGGACAAGTGAAAGTCAAATGGCCTGAAAGTGCGAACAGAACAAAAGCTGTCGTTGAATCCAGAAACAGTCGGTTGTCCCAAACAACTTTTTCTGAGTGTGTGTTTTTTGTACCAGTGCACTTCTATACTGGTACTAACCAGTAAAATCAGGTCATGCAGTCCTGCCGCACACTCTTAAGTGTGACTGACGTGTTTTTGCAGCATTGAGTGGCCATATGACCAGCTAAGCCTTCAGAAACAAGGTTTTGGAGAACACTTGCACTTATACTTCACAACCGACTGTACACAGTTTTTTAGTTTTTAACCGCTCGGTTCTGAGGTATTGTGTCAAATACTTCCCATATTCTCAGTGTCATTTTAATGGATTGGTGAGAACCTTCATTATAACTTTTAAAGGGATAGTTCACCAAAAAAAAAAAAAAAAATCTGTCATTAATTATAAAAAATGTTGGGTTGTTTTAACCCAATGTTGGGTCAAATATGGACTAACCCAACGTTGGGTTAAAAATGCAATTTAAAAATGGACAAAATCAAAAATGGACAAAAATGCAATTTAAAAAATGGACAAATTGCATTGGTTACATTAAAAATGTAACCCAAAGGCTGGGTTTGTCCATTTTTAAATGGCATTTTTAACCCAATGTTGGGTTAGTCCATATTTGACCAATCATTGGGTTAAAACAACCCAGCATTTTTTAGAGTGCACTCACACTCATGCCGTTCCAAACCCGTGAAACTTTTTTTCATCCTCAGAACACAAATGAAGATATTTTTGATGAAATCTAAGCTACGCAACTACCACTTTGACACTTTAAAAAGAGATCAAATTTATCAGTATGAATTCTCGCGTGTGACGCAGCACGTTTGAGCTTCAGCGAGAACCAATGAGGTTCATTCTCTTGTTGCGCAGCACGTTTGAGCTTCTGATGAATGTTCAAATGTGAATAAGAGACTAAATTCAATCTGTTCATCATATAAAGCGATCGAGTCACCTCAGAAAAATTGGACTAAACCGTTCAATTCATATGGATTAGTTTTATCTCTTTAGGCTGTCAATGGCTTTATGACTTATAGCATTAAAACTAATATCAGAAATCACAGAAGATGTGGGGTGTTAAATCAAACATGGTTGAATGAAAGTTAAATAAGACATGTCAATGGCTTTTGCAATCTGATGTTAAGCTTGTATTCGCTTTGAAACTGGATGTCAAACAGAGGCATTGAACAAAAACACAAACATTCATATTTGTGTCAAAACTGTAAATGTTTATTCCAAAGAACATTCATTCATACACAATTAAAAAAAAAAGTTACAAAAAATTACCATTTCAGACGAGCTGAATAAACTAAATGTAGAGGTCTTAAGTTCAAGGAACAGGATCCATGAAGGTTTGCATACAGCAAGGCACTATACACCGGCAAGAGAATCCCAAAAAACAGACATTTTCCATAGTGAACGTAGATCCTGCTTGACGTTATTTCTCGTGTGGGCTCCTCGTTCAGCTTTGAGCCACAGTGTGGACGGGTGAGCAAAGAGTTCCAGATCAGTCAGGAATTGCTTCATTTTCCCGCAGCTGTTTGTCCTGGCTGACGTTCCTCGTGTTGAAGAGTCTCTGCAAATGTGCCAAAGCAGATTCCTCTAGATTTACACACTAATAACATCACGTCCTCAGCACAATGAACACATCGGTAAACATCTTTGATCAGCTACAGCTAACTTAATGGTTTTAGCCTTTTACAAACTTTTCCAGGTACCTAAAACAGATATTTTGTCAGATTTCTCTTTCACCCTCAATAAAGTTTTGAAACAAAGAGGCAACACTTTATAATAACTTTCAGAGTGAAAACAAACATTATGTGAAACAGATCAGTAGTTTTTGCACATTATAAGTACATCAACGGATGGTGATCGGCTATATCAGCAACATAATGTTACTGAAAACAATTATTAAAGAATTAAATCAATTTGAGCTAATCAGATGCTTTAAAATACAAACAAAATCAAATTATATGCAAAATTATATAATGTTTAACAGATCAGTTCATGCACATGAATGCTGTATGAAAATATATAGCCAAATTAATGTTTCAGGACATTGAATGAAGGCTACTTTAATGACCCGTTAAGCTTTGCATAATGTTTGCTACTAAAGTTATTAAAAAATGTTCACCTTTCAGAAATGCATATCCACAAAAGACGTCATGTTAAATAAAACAAAATTGATCCAATCAGTAGTCCAAGAGGCTTAAAAAAAGTTGAAAGTTTTACAAGAGAACAGAAACATCTGCAGGTGGTGCAACACACAATAACTTTTTGATGTACTGTAAAATGATTTCAAACAGCGTCTAAACGTAATTCCTCTTGTCATATTCCCCGTTGGGTGTTGATCTTTTGGTGGGCGCGTATTGTACCGAGTAGCCGGAGTTTCTGGAGGCTGGGCACGAGCAGCAGAGCATGCTTCCCCCGAGCAGCAGGAGCGCGGTGGCCGCCCAGCCGATGTAGAGAGCCGCTCCGATCTCCCGCTTCTGGGACGCCGGCACCTGCGGGTTGTAGAAGTCGGAGATGATGCTGTTGGCCATCCAGCACAGGGGCACGAGCATGAATATGGCACTGATGATGTAGATGACCCCTCCGACGTTCACCACCCGTGCCTTCACGTTCTCCGCCTTGATGCAGTTGGTGCACTGCGCGCCGGCGATCACCACCATCAGCCCGATGACGCACAACACCGACGAGATGACCGTGAGCGCGCGCGCGGCTTGGAGGTCGTGGCTGAGAGCGAGCATGGAGTCGTGGATCTTGCACTGCATCTGGCCGGTGCTCTGCACGGCGCACGACATCCACAGGCCTTCCCAGATGGTCTGCGCCACCACGATGTTGGCCTCGATGAAGGCGGTGACCTTCCAGGTGGGGAGCCCGCAGACGACCATCTCCAAGAGCGTGCCGAAGACGCACAGGATCAGACCCAGGATCTCCAGAGCCGCGGAGGCCATCTCTTTTACTCCTTGTAGTGCTTAAATATATCGGTGCACCTGCTCTAGAACTTTGGGGACGTCTGTGAAGGCTGCTTTCCTCTCCAGAGTCTGCTTTTCTTTTCTTTTATCCAAAGTTTCTTCTTCTCTCCAAAGTTTTTTTCTTTCCAAAAACTTGTATCCAAAAGTTTCAATCACAAAAACTGAAGCGCTTTGATCAGGTGGACCGCATCTCCTCGCTGCGTCTCCTCTGTGCTTTGACTAACGGACTTCTCCTGGACTGCGAATGAGTGGAGTGGAATAATAGCGGTACGCCAAGAGGAGGGGTGTGTGTGAGTGCGTGCGTTTGTGTCTGTCGAAGACTGAAGTGAAACTTTCATCCAATCGCACAAGAGAGCATCTGTTGCTCGCCAATGAGGATGCAGAGAAGCTGTGCGTTTGTGTGTGAGTCTAAGTCTAAGAGGGGGGTCTATAAACGAATAAAACAGTTTTTTTTTGAAACAGCTATTTATATATATATATATATATATATATATATATATATATATATATATATATATATATATATATATATATATATATATAAACACTTAGGTATATAGGCTACAAGCCAGCACCAAAGCACATACAAATAAATATAAAAATAGCCTATAGGCTTATATAAAAATATTATCAAAAGTCAAATATCTCACTTGAATTTCATTAATAAAATATTTTGTCACAAATCCTATTCGTGTTAAGACATGTTCGCTGAAAGCACTGGAAACAGCCCGCTCCTAGAAACTGTGACCTGTCTCCGCCATCTTGGCTCTAATTCGCCGCTCTATTTGCCGTCCTCCACATTGGTACTTGAGCCGTAATGGCTTCCGTTGCGGCATGTCTCTTAATCCATCAGAAAATAGGCATTATGGGATAAGGGCGGAATTGTAGCAGCGGTTTCCGGATTCCCTGGATTGGCCTGCTGGAAGAAAGAAAACAAGGGAGGTGGAAAAAACTCCACGTTTTTGTGTTTTATCACGAGTTTATAACAGGTAAGGGCTTCTGACGCCTAAAAAAGTTAGTCGAAGTTTCTTCGCATTTGTATCCGGAAGTGATTAATCAGCCTAGACTTTGTGTCAGTCCCTCAGCGGCTTCAGTAACTGTTGCATGTCAAAAGTTACATTTCAAATGAAGTAATACAGTTGTGTTTCTCGATACTTTGTTTCTCTCCTTGAAACTGTAAGATGACACACATATGTTTTGTTTTAGTGCGGGTGTGTCAGTTTTAGATGTGATACGTGCTCTGAATTAAGAACATTTTATCAAAAAGGGTGTGGACGAGAGGAGGTGTTTTCACTTCAAATGAGGTGCTATAAAAATGTACTCAAGGTTATCTGTTGTTTCTTTTATAAATTACATAGGAATTTGGCATCGTGCGAATTTAGAGAGGGGTTTGAGGGAGTCGAGGAGATGATGGCCAGAGTTTGACAGCACATTTCACAGTTTAATAGCACGTTCTCTGCCTGGAGCAACCCTCCTCACTTTTAACATGTCCTCCCGGGAGCCAACAATTCAGTTTATGAATTCGTTTAGGATTTCTGAGAAAATGCTAAACATTTTCTGTGTGTTAATGTTGGTGTGTCATAGTCATTAGAAGAATGTTCTAATAATACAGTAAATATAATAGTGATTTTAATTTAATATTAAGTAAATATGTGATTATTGATGACAAATCAATATTACTATTATGGAATTATTACATATTTTTTATGTGTTCGTACATTTATGTGGTGATAAAATAAGCAAAATACAGAATGAATAGCCTATTTTGTGTGCATTAAAGGGTTAGTTCACTCAAAAATGAAAATTCTGTCATTAATAACTCGCCCTCATGTCGCTCCAAACCTGTAAGGCTTACTTTCATCTTTGGAAAACAAATGAAGATCTTTTTAATGAAATCTGAGAGATTTCTGTCCCTCCATTGACAGTTATACAACTACCACTTTGACACTTCAAAAAGTTCATAAAGAGATCGTAAAACTAATCCAAATGAATTGAGGTTTAGACCAAATTTTCTGAATGGACTCGATCGTTTTGATTAACAGATTGAATTTATGCTTTTTTCAACAAACGTAAACAGAAGCTCAACCGAACCTGCTTGATGCACGAGAACAAACCTCATTGGTTCTTGCAGAAGCTCAAACGTGATGCGTAACACGAGAATGAACCTCATTGGTTCCTGCAGAAGCTCAAACATGATGCGTAACACGAGAATGAACCTCATTGGTTATTGCTGAAGCTCAAACGTGATGCGTAACACGAGAATGAACGTCATTGGTTCCTGCAGAAGCTCAAACATGATGCGTAACACGAGAATGAACCTCATTGGTTCCTGTAGAAGCTCAAACGTGATGCGTAACACGAGAATGAACCTCATTGGTTCCTGCAGAAGCTCAAACGTGATGCGTAACACGAGAATGAACCTCATTGGTTCCTGCAGAAGCTCAAACGTGATGCGTAACACGAGAATGAACCTCATTGGTTCCTGCAGAAGCTCAAACATGATGCGTAACACGAGAATGAACCTCATTGGTTATTGCTGAAGCTCAAACGTGATGTGTAATACGAGAATGAACGTCATTGGTTCCTGCAGAAGCTCAAACGTGATGCGTAACACGAGAATGAACGTCATTGGTTCCTGCAGAAGCTCAAACATGATGCGTAACACGAGAATGAACCTCATTGGTTCCTGTAGAAGCTCAAACGTGATGCGTAACACGAGAATGAACCTCATTGGTTCCTGCAGAAGCTCAAACGTGATGCGTAACACGAGAATGAACCTCATTGGTTCCTGCAGAAGCTCAAACGTGATGCGTAACACGAGAATGAACCTCATTGGTTATTGCTGAAGCTCAAACGTGATGTGTAATATGAGAATGAACGTCATTGGTTCCTGCAGAAGCTCAAACGTGATGCGTAACACGAGAATGAACGTCATTGGTTCCTGCAGAAGCTCAAACGTGATGCGTAACACGAGAATGAACGTCATTGGTTCCTGCAGAAGCTCAAACGTGATGCGTAACACGAGAATGAACCTCATTGGTTCCTGCAGAAGCTCAAACATGATGCGTAACACGAGAATGAACCTCATTGGTTATTGCTGAAGCTCAAACGTGATGTGTAATACGAGAATGAACCTCATTGGTTCCTGTAGAAGCTCAAACGTGATGCGTAACACGAGAATGAACCTCATTGGTTCCTGCAGAAGCTCAAACGTGATGCGTAACACGAGAATGAACCTCATTGGTTCCTGCAGAAGCTCAAACGTGATGCGTAACACGAGAATGAACCTCATTGGTTCCTGCAGAAGCTCAAACGTGATGCGTAACACGAGAATGAACCTCATTGGTTCCTGTAGAGCAGGGGTGGGCAAACTTTTTGGCTCAAGGGCCACACTGGGTTTCAAAATTTGACAGAGGGCCGGCCCAGCAGATTTTGAAACAAATCTCATGAAAGTGCGTATCTATACCACAAATTTTATTTCTCGTGCCATTTATACGGCAAAAAGGTTTTTTTTTTTTTTTTTTTTTTTTTTGCATGCATGCTACGCACTGTAAACCCTTTGGTCAGGATTAGGGGTGCGGAGTGCGTGCCTATTACACGCCATAAAGTGCGTATCATATGCACGCGAAAACTGCGTATCATAAGCACTACAAATACAATTCGTGGTATTCGCTTCATGAGATCGGGCTGAGCAAACACATTTATGTTGTGGCAACGTCTGCCCGAAATTCAACAACTGAGAGAGACATTATGACAATACTGTTGGATATCCCCCATTTAGCATGTTATGTTTTGAGGTTAATTTTTAATTAGTCAGATGTTAGATAATTATTGCCTATAGGCCTACTTTTAAAATATTGTTTATCCTTATTATTATTTAATGGGCCTAACAGTGAATTAGAAACAAAACACCTGCAAGTGTAGGCTACACTTAGAAAAGTAAAAATGACAGAAGGTTACATTAATTCAACTTTATTAAAAATGCATATGGCAATCAATTTGCACTTCCAAAAGTCATACATTTGTGGGGGAAAAAAACGAAATAAATGAATATACAAATTTATTTTAAGAATAATAAAATAAAACATAAAAAGCAAAGGCAGATCAGAACATTTAATGAACAAAACCAGGTTCTGTACATGTCAGACAGGGGAGCGTAACGTTAGTCGATAGCCGGGCGATAAAGGTCGTTAAACGGAATCAGTCAGGATACATCCACAAATCCAGAGGAGCAAAGAAACTAAACAGAAGACAAAGGAAAAACTAAACAGGTGTGCAAGCGGTCACCAAACATTTTTTTCTCTGTGAGTTTCCAAAAAAGGAAAAAACATTAACGTGCAACCCGCAATAAGTCTATGCGCTGTCTGTTTGGTTTCCATGGTGACGCGCGTCATTACTTGTTACGTGACACACCGCAGCCACAACAGCGCTGAATGAATTATGATCTGCTTTTATGTCATTTTTCCTTTTTTACATTTGTTAGCTATGGCATGAAATATCTGATATTCCGATTGTCAAATATATGCAATGCAATATATATATATATAAAGTATTGCAAGAAAAAGGCCAAATGAATGCGATCTAATGACAATTTTTTTAAACACTCGACGGGCCGGATTAAAAAGCCTAACGGGCCGCATGTGGCCCGCGGGCCGTAGTTTGCCCACCCCTGCTGTAGAAGCTCAAACGTGATGCGTAACACGAGAATGAACCTCATTGGTTCCTGCAGAAGCTCAAACGTGATGCGTAACACGAGAATGAACCTCATTGGTTCCTGCAGAAGCTCAAACGTGATGCGTAACACGAGAATGAACCTCATTGGTTCCTGTAGAAGCTCAAACGTGATGCGTATTGTGTAACACGAGAATGAACCTCATTGGTTCTCGCACATCAAGCGAACATGCTAGAGCTTCCATTAACCATATCAGATGTGTGCATTTATGAATGTTTATATGTGAATAAAAGCCTAAATTCAACATATAAAGCGAACGAGTCTCTTCAGAAAATTTGGACTAAACCAATTTGTTTTACGATTTCTTTATGAACTTTTTAAAGCGTCAAATTGGTAGTTGCGTAGCTGTCAATGGAGGGACAGTAATCACTCAGATTTCATTATAAAGATCTCCATTTGTGATCTGATGATGAACGAAATTCTTACAGGTTTGGAACGACATGAGGGCGAGTAAATAATGACAGAATTTAAATTTTGGGGTGAACTAACCCTTTAAGAACTATAGTGATGACGCTTAAAATCCAAACACTAGTCCAAAACACTTTTTGTCGAGTCTCAGGGGGCTTTTATTAGACAGGATTTGAATGTAATTTTTAAGCTGAAGTCATTTGTTGTTTGAACTTCAGGCAGCTTGTATTCATCAAAATTATATCTTTTGGCTCGTGTTTTGTTAAAATAACCTTGAACCTAAATAGAAGTGGTCTGAAAGGAAATCCCCAATTTATAATAAGCAGGATTTTGGCTTTTGGCAAGACATGTGACAAGTAAACAAGATGAGTTTCTAAATCACCTCTTCTTCATTATAATAGACTGTTAACTGTTAAGTTGTGCAATCTGATGATTCCTTAAGTACTCCTTATAGTAGGTGTTTACTGCATGTATAAAGACACTGTTGTTCTGGTTCTGTACTGAGAAATGTTTGACATTTTGCGGGTATTTTTAATTATGTGACATCTTTAGGCACCTATAGTATGTTTTATTCGGAGCAGAAAACAACCCTTGTTTTGTACGTATTTTGTGTAAATAAAGTTAGAGGATGAAATGGAAACAAAACATAAATGTAATTAAACATTGTGAAATATTTCAACAAACTTTCACAGCATGATGCATTTTTTAGCATTTTAATAGGTGGATTGACACACTTCTGTTAATCGGCTAATCAGGCACAGTTATCGGCCAATAATCTTGAAATCAGCCTTTTTCAATACCCTGGAAATCCAGAGTTCTCGCGAGAGCACAAGTTGAATATGCTCAGCGAGTTTACTCTGGTGTCGAGTAATGATGCTCATTAAATATGCCCCTGTATCCGAGCTGCACCAATCACATCGGGTTATCTGATATAGGCGGGCCAGAGGCGAGATGAACAGAAGACGACAGCGCTGTGACGTCCAAGTCATTAGTAAACATTGCAAGATGGCTATGGATGAACACAAGTTGTTTTTTATCTAAAAGAGGAACAGAAGATGGCACTCGAATCGTTCCTTTGCAAGAAGGGCGTTTTTGCTGTTTTGCCGACCGGATACGGCAAGAGTCTAATCCACCAGTTATCTCCGCTGGTAGCTAAGCGTATGGGGCTTGTTGTGATTGGTCGTAGTGTTATCCAATTGCGTGCAGTGAGATTTTCAAACCCATGCTTGGTGCCGCCCCTCGAGCTGGCCGATTTTCATTAGTCGATGCTAGACCATTAATCTTTCAGATTTAGTTCTGGATTTCCAGGCTACTGTTTCAACTGTGCGTTTCCCATAAGCATAGTTTGTTTTCTGTTGGTAATGACAGAACTTGCATCCATAGTTTCTTTTAAGAAACACACCTCTGGCCGATAATTTACTGTAAAGTAAACTGTTTTACTCCACAATGTGGTAGAATCTGAAGAGTGTCTCTGCTTCACTCAAAAAAAATTATATGTTGGCTTTAATGAACATTTTTTAAGTCAACAGGTTCCACATAACTGGGTTACGTTAAACAAACAAACATCATTTATAAATTTTAAGGGCTCCCTGACATGATTCAGCTATTCATATTCATTCATCCATTAAGATTTCATTTATTTTAGTGTCACACAAAATTGAATTGATTGACTATAGCTAGCTATTTGCTAGCAGAAGCACATATTAGTATCTTAAATGCTAAGATTTACATGCAGAATAGTTAAATGTAGGCTTAACTGAATCAGTCCATAGCCTAACAAAATAATCCACTCTTCTCTTTTAAATTTAAATTGTTCCAATAATTCCAATGTAATTGAACATTAAACACAATTACACACTATTAAGTCTTCCCCTTTTCTCATTTTCTCAAAACAACACTTGATTTTAATTTTAACTTAATTCAACCATATGCAAAGCATGCTGGGAACTAACAAGCACCGCCCAGTTTCAGTTAATGCAATACAAATCATTCATGTAATCCTCAAGTAAACTTAAATTTTACATATATTTAAGCAGATTGAACACAATCAAATTAAGTTAGGACAAAATGTATAGCTATTGTGTTGCTTAAGCTTATTTTAACTAAGCAATTTGAACAAGCTGCGAAAGTCTTTTTTTTTTTTTCAGTGTATCTTGGTTTTATGTGTCCCTGTCATCAAAGGACTTTTCTTTTCTTAATTTACATCTTTAACCTTTCACCCCTCCTCTTTCTTCCTTTATCACGTCTCATCCCTTGCTCTCAATTCCTGTCCTGTATGGATGTGTTATTTCCGTCAGTGTTTGAAAGCGATTCCGCCCTTTGTCTTGAACATCATCCATCAATACGCCAGAGCAGAGCCGCTCTTCAGAGGTGAAGTGAATTACGCCGGGGGTCGTGAGGCGGCACGTTTCACTCATAAACTCAAGTGCTAGTTCGGTTATGACCGGCGAGCAAACCCAGCTTTCTGATCTGACTGTATATGTGGCGTTCGAGTCACATGTCTCACGAGCTTACGATCTGCTAAGCTCCATCAGGAATTCTGTTAAGAACCTCAAAACCATTTTATCGTAAAAATGGCAAATCTCTTAAGTCTGGTCACCACCTGTGCTCATGTTTGAGGGTGAGGCAGAGTTGAAAGCTGGTGTGTTTGTTAAATCTTTTCTTGGTTTTGGAGTTTAATGTACGTTAATGCAAAAATCACAGGTGGAGCTGCTCTCTGTAATCAGTGTGGCGATAATGAGGCCACTTGATTAATCCGAGACTGGCTTATCCTTCCCATAATTCCCAGCCAGCAATAACAAGACCTCCCAGAGTGTGTGTGTGTGTGTGTGTGTATGTGTGTGATAAAATGGGAATCGCAATGTCCAGCATTATAAAGGCAGAACCGTTACGCCCACAATCTGACATTTATCCTAAATTAGTTTCCATGCATTCCAGAGGAACACTTTGACTCTTGATTTTTCTTGCTTTGGGAGTAGAAACACTCATAAAATAAAAATGAAGAGCTCGATCTGTCAGTATTACAGCTTTTGTTCTTGTTTTCTACTTATTTTGTGTAAATTAGGTTAGAACAAAATTGAAACGAAATCTAAATATGATTAAACAGAGTAAAAATGTTTAGATATTCATGACATTTCACAGCATGATGGGTCCTATTAAGCTTTTTTCCCTTTTCACCATTAAAACGCTCTGCAAAGTTACAAAGCACAAAATCACTCCAAAGTGAGTTATTCTCTATATCAGTAGGCGCGTTTCCATTACAGATTTGTGCAAAACTCTTCTGATTTTTTTTCTAAATGTCGACAAAAAACTATTGCGAAATGACGGGTGTTTCTGAAGTAAAACTTAATTTTTTCCTCTCGCGATAAATCATTCCAAAAATCATAGCAAAGGACGCTGGTAGGTGTATGTACATCTCAGCCGCCGCACTGGCCATTATTATTAATCAAAGGAGACGTATGTGTGTTATCCAATCATTAATGGCAAGGAAAGACCCTTTGTCTATACTTGTGAGCGGCACATATGAGGTGTTTCTGGGTGTTTCTCCCTCATTTCTGCTTCGAGGTCTTGATTGTGGCATTTCTTTGAGGTTTAGAATCCAGTATTCCTGTAATTCTTCTGTCTTTTATGAATTTAATAAATAACTCTGTCTCGTATTCTATCCAAAAACACCGCGTCATCTACGTCAGGTGACCTTTAAATGCGCAAACGCTGTTTCCAATGCAGTTTTGCAAAATATTTATTTTTCGAATTGCCTGAAAAACCACCTCATGCGAGCGAAAAAACTTTTTTGCTATAAATGGGAGTTTTTGCGAAATTGACGTGTTTCCATCAGGCGTATTTTCAATGTGCAATTTCTATTTGCACAATTTGAAGGGTAATGGAGACGCCGCTACTGTCACTGTTTCTAAACTCCCTGAAACACATCCAGTGTGGTCTTGAGTTTTCTTTCAGGAACAAACACGTCACAATATTCCTCATTTAAATAATTACCGCCCAAGGCTTGCGCAGAATAAAGGGGCGGGGCCTGGTTGAGTTAGGCTACGTTTACACATGGCCGGCTATTTTCATAAATGGACATTTCACCCCTCTCCGTTTTCAAAAATAACATCGTGCACACCTGTCAGTTTTCAGAAAAGTGTTAGTTTACACAAACCCGTGTATATGCCGTCAAGAGCAGTGTAACGAGAAGCTCAAGCTCACGTTAGCAATCAGAATTCCGAAAATAGTCACATACTATGACATCAGCTCCCTGAAACTCAGTTTTTCTCAGTTTACATGCAAACGTGCAAACAATGTTTTCCAAAATCTCCACTCTGGCCGGAGTTTTTAGAAAGAATCGTTTTCAGACGCGAATTCTCCGTTTGCATGTAAACGAAGGGCACAAACGAAGGGAAATGTCTTCGTTTTTCAAAATAACCATTACGTGTAAACGGGGCCTTAGTCAGTAGTGTTGAAGGGGCGGGACATTTCCCAAACACGCTCAAAGCACTCGACCAATCACAACACACGGGTCCAGCCGACCAATCAGAGCTCATTGAGTTTTTCGGGAAGAAGGGGCTTCAAAGATCCAGGAACAAAACAGAGCTTTTCTGACAGACTAGGAAGAGAGGAGCTGCAACAATGAAAAAATTTGGGGAAAAAACAGTTCTAGTAGGGACCAAAAACAAAATCAGTACTTTGTAAAAGGGCGTAATATAGCCGTCTTAGGTGAACACATACACTACAGTTCAAAAAGTTGGCATCGGTAAGATTTTTTAAAAAGGTTTTTAAAAGATGTCTCTTATGCTCACCAAGGCTAATAAAAAATACTGTTAAAAAATGTAATATTGTGAAATATTATTACAATTTAAAATATCATTTATTCCTCTGATGCAAAGCTGTTTTTCTCTGTCTTGGGAGTAGAAACACTCATAAAAATGAACAACTCGATCTGTCAGTATTACAGCTTTTTGGCCTTCACTGAAGACTTTCAGACACACTTTCACCTAAACCTCATAAAGCACGTGTGTGTGTGTGTGTGTGTGTAAGAGAGAGCCCTCATTTATGGGGAGTGGTGAAAATGTAGGAAAGCGTTTCCAGGAAGATGAAAGATAAACAGTATTGTTCCCTCCCTGTCGTCACCCCTCACTCTCCTCTTCATGTCTTACACACTCACACACTCCCAGCTTCACCAGAACAGTTTGTTCCCCATCAATATCATCAGCCCAACCCTATGCAGATCTGTTACAGTGTGTGAAAGAAGATCAGATTTATGGAGAGCTTCAATTGACAGCGCTTCCATTTAAATGTGAATGTTTCATTTGACTGGAATTTCATTGGCCATCTATTGCATTTAAGATGCAAGATATATCAGTGACCGTACTAGAGCCCGACCGATATGGATTTTTGGGCGCCGATGCCGATACCGATAAAAAAAGCCAGATACCGATATATCGGCCGATATTATTTATGTGTATATTATAATACAGTAGCAATATTATTTATGTGTATTATAGTACAGTAAGTTTGGACACACTTTACAATTGGTGTGTACAAACTTTTGATGGGTACTAGAGCCCGACTGATAAAGGATTTTGAAGGCTGATACCGGTACAAATATTTGTTGGTTTTAAAATCCGATATTCCGATATATCGGACGATATATATATATATTTTTTCAGAAACGCGCAACAAAACATTAACAAATTTCCCTAACATTAGTTATTTGTAGTTGTTATTTATGAGTTTTAACTAAAATAATATGATAATGCATTTTAAAAAGAAACTTGTTTCTTGTATTGTCACAACAGAACAGAGGAACATCAAAATATATTAAAGTTCTGATAAATAAAATGTATAAAAATACAAACTTAAGATTTTTTTTTAAGACTAAACGTTTAGTCCTTTGAACAAAAACAACAATTTCACATTCAAATTGACAACAAATTCAAATTGTCATAATTAACTCTCTCAAGTTGTTTTTTTCTTCTGTTGAAAATAAGTTATTTGGATGAATGTGGGTAACCAAACAGTTGATGTACCCCAGTGACTTCCATAGTATATTTTTCTCCTTTGGAAGTCAATGGGGACCAGCTACTGTTTGGTTACCCACATTCTTCAAACTATTAATATTAGAAAAATATTAGAAGGAAATTAATACAGTTGGAATAACATTAGAGTGCCTGTAAATAATGAGATCATTTTTATTATTGGGTGAACTATCCCTTTAAGGACAAGCGGCAATGTGTTTACAATTGCTACTGTCTCTTTAAGAGCTGAGCACGACACGTCTAATGTACACGCATTTGACAAGCGGACAACCGACATTGTTTATGTAAATCTTGTGTGTATTTAACAGTATTAGCACAATAATACTCGAAAGATAACTTAGTCCAGTATCCAGGCGCTGGTACTAGAAAGTTTCTAGTACCAGCGCCTGGATACTGGACTAAGTTAGAAAGGCTTTTAGTGCATGTGAGCTTCACATGTACGCGCTGAGAAACGCACACGTTAGAACAGCGCATCACCATTTAAAATTAAATGTTTAACCGACAAAGCATTAAAGCACATGCACATTATGAACTTTTGTGAACTGCAGTGTTAACATTTTATGTGAATAAAGCCTACGTCGCGTTGTTCCGCTTCACTCTCGGCTTATTTAACCGCAGCAAAACTGGACATGAGTCACGAATTTTGTCATCCTTATTTGAGTTAAGAGAACTGATAGGGATGTTCTTTTAATTGTTATTCAAGCAATGTATGTCTCGTGAGTCGTGACCAACTCACCATGAACACACTTCACCGCTGATCTCACTCGCGGTTCTCTCTGCCCGACTCTGGCTGGATCAACAGGTTGCTGAATGTGTGGCGCGTTATACACGAGTGTTGCCAACAGGGACGGTGTAGAGTGCCCTCTGGTGGACAAACTATACAATTGCAACACTCATAACATGGTTGAAGGGTGTTTCGTCCGTTTTTATTTTATTTTTGAAATATTAATTTATCGGCCGTTATAAATGCCGATACCGATAGTTTTGAAAATGCCTAATATCGGCCGATAATATCGGCCTGCCGATATATCGGTCGGGCTCTAGCCGTACCAGTATTTATTTATTTACTATCATTTAAAAATTTGAGGTAATTGCGAATTACTCCTATTCTGCAATGATGCATTAAATCGATCAAAAGTGGCAGTAAAGTCATAATGTTACAATAGATTTGTATTTCCAACAAATGCAGTTCTTTTGATCTTTCTATTCATCAAAGAATCCTGAAAAACAATGTACAATGGTTTCCACAAAAATATGAAGCACTGTTTTCAACATGGTTTCTTGAGCAGCAAATCGGCATATTTGAATGATTTCGAAAGGATCATGTGACACCGAAGCCTTTAGGATTTTAGAATATTTCTTTTTTCTCTTTTTTTGTGTGTAAATGTTGTGTGTGATTGTAAGTGTTCAGTACATTTTTGTCAGTATTGTTATTATAATTAAAAAAAAAACATATTGTTAGCGTTATAATGGTTATATTGAGTCTTTAAAAACTCATATTGATTGGCCACTAATCTCTTATTACGTTGTCTTTTCCTAAACAGTGAGTTCAAGAGAAATCTACCAAGACTTCCAAAAGACCATTGATTAATTTCTTTTAATGTTTTTTTTCCCTTTGTCTAGTTATCAGGCAGGAACGTCATGTCGCAGTCTGGAGAAAAAGGAAAGGTAAGACGTAACTCTCTTGGTGAAGTGTGTAATTGTTTTGGATAGTTCCTAACTTCTCCATTTAAGGATTAAAGTTACTTTTAGGGTGATTTCCTGAACTTTTACTCGGTCGTACTTTCAAAACATTGATCTCTTGTGTGAGCGGCCGACATGTCAACATCTGACTCCACCAGTGGAATGAGTTTAGGCGGTCCATTTGCTTGATCATTGGAAGAGGAAGGGAGTGTTTTGGGGAAATTATTATTATTTTTGCAATCACTATTGTTATACTTTAATTTGCAATTCCTTTTGGTGCTGAATAAATCAACATATTAAATGTTTCTGTATTAAATGTGTTCATCGGTGTAACAGTTCTGATGTTGTGTGTTTCTAGTTTCCTGATGCTGCAGGATACGTGGGATTTGCCAACCTTCCCAATCAGGTGCACAGAAAGTCTGTGAAGAAAGGCTTTGAGTTTACACTGATGGTTGTAGGTGTGTGACATCTAAACACAGGCATGGATTCAGATAGACACACACTGTGTTTTTAACTTGGTGTTATTTGTTATCTTAGGAGAGTCTGGTCTTGGTAAATCAACCCTCATCAACAGCCTCTTCCTGACTGACCTCTACCCAGAGCGCCATATACCTGGAGCGGCAGGTAAACACACACACACACACACACACACACACACACACACACACAGGTCCCCTGAGGTCTTTATTAACTCTACAGGATATTGTGTCCAAGACCGAAATAATCCCTAGCAGTCATGAGAAATCCTCTGTAAATTAACTTTATTTTGGCCCAAAAGGTATGTTACAGTGATTCTTCTCTCCCGTTTTCATGCAATTTTCATTATTCCGGTTATTCGCTAAGTATTGTGGTTATTTTTACCATTGTTACTCACAAATGCACAGCACAAATGATGAACTCACATACAGTAGGTGTGTTACTGGCCCATTGTTTTGATCTACTTATGTCAATTGCAAAACACATTTCTATGTACGTATAGGATTTTTTCAGATTCTTTCAATGTTTTCGTCTATCAATATATTGCATTGCAATCATGTCGCACAACGCTAGCAAAAAGAATACAGCGGTTTATATAGAATAGGTTCATGCTGTTGCATAGTAAAGATAACATGACATATTGCTCATCATCATCACATAATTTTTCTCTGATTGGTTCTACATTTGTGCAAATTCAGCATCCACCTCCTTTCTGTTACTGCCAAAGCAAATTTAGATCTACCAAGTCACGGGGTTATTAGTTCAGTGATTACTCATTATGTCATGGGGCTATTATATTTAGATAACTGTCTAGCCGTGTCATAAGTCTCCACTATTTTGACACCAACTTTTACTTATAGTGTTAGTACATTTTGTTCTCAAATGTTAAATGTTAGACCTGCAGAAAAAAAAAGAAATGTTAGTAATGGTTAATTAAAAAAAAATGCACACAAATTTTAGTTAAATTTTTAGTCTTCTTTTTTTATTTTATTTTTTTATTAGTCTATTTTTATTAAAAATTTGTTTACATATATATAGTTTATAATGTGATTTTTTTTGTTATAATTTTAAAACAAATTTAAGTGTGAAATTTAGACCTGCAGAAAAAAAAGAAATGTTGGTCATAGTTAATTAAAATAAAATACTCACAAGTTTTAGTAAAAAAAAATTGTAGTTTTGTTTTGTTTTTGTCTTTTTTATTAGTCTATTTATATATATATATATATATATATATATTTATTTATTTATTTTTTTATTTTTTTTACAAATATATAGTTTATAATGTGATATTTTGTTATATTTTTAAAACAAATTTACGTGTGTCTTAAGTATCCAAATTCTTCTTTGTAGAAAGAAATATTCTTTTCATCATGATGCCACTCACAGTGGAATGCAGAACATTTCTGGATTCTGCTCAATGGATATCAAATCCCTTCAGATCCCTCTGTTGAGCACTTTGTCTATTAAAGCTCTGTAGAAAAAAGGTTGTTTTCAAGACAATAATCCCGTCTGTAGCCCAGGGCTTCCTCCCAGAGGTTCTCAGAAAGCGTTCATAACTTTTTATGTTGCATCAATAAATCATGATGTTTAATGTGATTTGTCTCGATGTGCCCCCTCAAATGTTTATGCACATCTTTTGTTGTGTTTTTATTGTGCTTGAGCGCAGAGAAGATCGAGCGCACGGTTCAGATTGAAGCGTCCACTGTGGAAATCGAGGAGAGGGGAGTGAAGCTCCGCCTGACTGTAGTGGACACGCCTGGATATGGAGATGCCATCAACAGCCAGGACTGGTCAGTGTGTGTTTACTCGGCTAAATTTATCCCAAGAAGTCAGCATAATCTGACCGAACCTCCCTTTGGAGACATCTGGGGACATCTTCAGTTATAAAAATGATTCAAAAACACATTTTTTTTAGTCATTATAATTAACTTGATATAAAAAAAAAACCTTATAAACACTTCTGGTGTGTCATCATTTAGTTTGCTGAATGTGTGCATGTAGTAAGAAACATTTTGGTAGAGACCAGCCACTATCAATGGGTGTGGAAGGTGAAATTTCTTTCTTCTGAGCCATATATTTACTTCTAAGTTTGACGTTCTCCATGCATTATCATTTTCCCTGCCTGTACCATAAATTATTGGTGTTGGATAATAACGGGATATTTGCGAAGCACAGCACACCTGCTGTAAATACATGCCGTCACAGATTTGAATGGCATTTGTATTTGTATCTTGTTGCTACACTGATTCTGCATTGCATTATATAATTGTTCCAAAATGTTATTGCATTTGCATAACTTTATTTTATATAGGATCTGACACATTTCTTATATTAATTGAACGCTTAAATCACACTTCTGAATGTCATTATATTATATAACCAAATAAATAAGCACCTTTTTAGTGTGAAAATAAAAATCACAAGCACTTTTAAAGAAAGACAATTTGAAAAAATGAAGTTGTCATGTTGAACACATACTTTGCACATGGAAAACATGTGGTTTTGGAAGCGTTTCCATGTGAAATCTATGTGATAAAATGTTAAAAACATGAAATTCATGTAATATTTCTAGTGCTTTAAATGATGTGCTGTATGTAGAGATGTTTTTTTGTGTGTGTGCAAACTGTCTAATAGCTAAAGCACATCATGCAAATTAGTGCTCTTGCTAAAAAATAGTTGATCTCACCTAGACGCAGATCTTGACCCATCCCTACTTTTACATTTATTTATTTCTAAAACATAAAGTTTATGTAATGTGTGTCACTCTTGACATGTTTGTGCACTTGGAATAGTGCTGCATAAAAATGTTCCTTAGTTGAAATAGCTGTGTGTTATTACAATTATCTACCATAAAATTAGACCTTGCATATAACTATGACCTCCTGAATGGAAGACTGAACTGATTATTAACTTAATACTCAGTGTTATGTGTCTATGTATCTCCATAGCAGAGACTATTTACTGTATGGCACTTGATTGTGGATTATCGGCAGCTGTTGCCTTGTGTTTGTATATTGGTCATTGAGCCCTGCTGAGGAATGCTGGGAACGTCCTGTTTGAAAGAACAATATCCTCCCCATCTCTTACCCACAGACTTCTAATGTTGTTAATGAAAATATGCCATCCACGTTACCTACCGATATTATCATGTCATGTTTCCTCCTTCCACCTCTCGATAAGGCTGCGGTCTCAAGGCCGAGATCTGAAGTGCAGTGATCGTATCTGCGTCAGAAGCAGAAGTGATTCAGTGTGTGCTGCTGTTTAGATAAGTCCGGAGACTTTAGAGCAAAAGGGAATCTGGTCGTGAGAACTAAGAGAACTGAGAGTGGGTACATGTCAACTAAACCATAAAATTATTTTTGTTAATTAAAATAAATGTGAACTGAAGCAACAGACAACATTTCACATTTTCATTTAGTTTAACTTGATGTACTTAAAACTACAACTAAAATTAGGGTTAGTTCACCCAAAAATTAACATTCTTTCATTAATTACTCACTCTCATGTCGTTCCAAACCCATAAGTCTTTCGTTGATCTTCTGAACGCAAATGAAGATATTTTCAATTAAATCTGAGAGCTTTTTGTCCCTCCATTGACAGCCTCCAAAAGTTCAAAACTAATCCATATGAATTGAGCGGTTTAGTCCATGTTTTCTAAAGAGACATATATGATGAACATTTTGAATTTAGGCTTTTATTCACATATAAACATTCATAAATGCACACATCTGATATGGTTAATGGAAGCTCTAGCATGTTCGCTTGATGTGCGAGAACCAATGAGGTTCATTCTCGTGTTACGCATCACCGTTGGGCTTCTGCAAGAACCAATGAGGTTTGTTTAGGTTCGGTTGCGCTTCTGTATGTTTGCTGATCAATTTTTATTTGTGAATTCAACCTGTTCATCATATAAAGTGATCGAGTCTCTTCAGAAATTTTGGTCTAAACCGCTCAATTAATTTGGATTAGTTTTACGATCTCTTTGTGACTTTGAAGCGTCAAAGTGGTCGTTGCGTAGCTGTCAATGGAGGGACAGAAAGCTCTCAGATTTCATTAAAAAGATCTTCATTTGTGTTCCGAAGATGAGCGAAAGTCTTACGGGTTTGAAACGACATGAGGGCGAGTAAATAATGACAGAATTTTGGGGTAAAAAAATCAAAAACTAAAAATTACAAAAACACAACAAAATTACTACCTTTAAATTGAAAGTGAAAGCATAAAATATAAACATGATAGGATCTCAGTGATACTAAAATAAATGTGGTGCGTCATTGCTGAGCAAGAACCTGTAAACATGATGTTGTGGAGCGTTTTGATAAGCTTTATTTTGACTAAGTGGTTGTTCACCATTTCTAAAATGCGTCTTTCTATCCTGCGATTAGATTGTGGTTTTGTTCTGCTGAGATCCATATCCGATGTTTATTTAATGCGCTTGTTTAATACAATCACAAGCTTTTAAATCTGAGTATTTCCTTTCAGTTTGTTCTCTGCTCTCTGCTTTATTCTCTTCGACAGCTTTAAGACGATCATCCAGTATATCGATAATCAGTTTGAGCGATACCTGCACGATGAGAGCGGACTGAACCGCAGACACATCGTTGACAACAGAGTACACTGCTGCTTTTACTTCATCTCTCCATTTGGACACGGGTAAAACACCTGCACATGTTCTGCCTCTCTTCATCAGTCAATATAACATTTTATCCCTGCAGAAAGTGGCTTAGCTTTAGCCCTCAATTAAGGCCTGTTTACAGCAAGAGTGATGCATCAAAGCAACATGAAACACCAACAAAAATCACAATTGAATTTTACATTAATGTGTATTGTCATTAAAAAAAAACTCAGCTAAATATTAACATACATGCTATTCAGACTAAGTGTAAAATACATTTTCAGCAGCTTCTGAGAATAATTCTTAGGTCACATGAAAACCTAACAAAAAAGTAAAAATTCACATCAAAGCTGTTCTAACTCAAATCTTCAACAGTCCCGGATAAACATTTATTGAATTGACGACAAATATTCGCCCATCTCATCATTTCAGGATGAATTTTAATGGTAGATGCATTGTTTTGTTTCCATTCCTGTTATGGTGATAATTCATGCTTGGTACAAACATATTTTTACTCTGATTATTTCTCATGTTTTCATATGAGAATTATTATTTATTATGTTTTTGCATTTTATTAGCATTTTATTTGATTAAAAATACAGTAAAAACAATAATATTGTGAAATATTATTACAATAGAAAGTAACTGTTTACTATTTGAATATTTTTTTAAATGTAATTTATTCCTGTGATCAAAGCTGAATTTTCAGCATCATTACTCCAGTCTTCAGTGTCACATGATCGTTCAGAAATCATTCTAATATGATGATTTGCTGCTATATTTTTGTGGAATATAATTTTTTGATGAATAGAAATTTCAAAAGAACAGCATTTATTTGAAATAGAAATATTTTGTAACATTATAAATGTCTTCACTATAAATTTATTTTGATAAATTTAATGTATCCTTGCTTAGTAAAAGTTTTAAAAAAATCTTACTGACCCTAAACATTTGAATGGCAGTGTGTGTGATTTGTGCTTCTGTGTGCTTAATTTTTTATTTTTTTTTACCAGCCTGAAGCCTCTAGATGTTGAGTTTATGAAGGCGATCCACAGCAAAGTCAACATCGTCCCTGTAATCGCCAAAGCCGACACGCTCACGCTGAGAGAGAGAGATCGCCTCAAGAGAAGGGTAAGGGTCAAGCCTTTTCTCTCTAGAACAAGTACAACTGATCATGTGATCCAGGACTAGTTGCAAAACTAACAACAAATGGTATATTTGAGCTTCTTTGTGGTGTAGATTTGTGCTTTTTTAATATAAGAAACACACTTTTGACTGGTATACTGAATGTTTGGTGATCAGGCGTAGGATGTGCATGTCTGGCGTGGACACAAGTATGTAAAAAGACACGCTGACCATGTATGTACTGTAGTGCACGGTTCTCCATGGACAATGGTGGCCTCCTTGTGCTGTCTGCAGGTGTTTCCCTTTAACACACACAGAATCACACACCCTCTGGATTGTGTCTGAAGCGAGGTCAGGTGTGTGCCGACCTGCACGCTCCATGTCTTCCTGCTAATGTGCTCCGCAGGTTAAGTAGGACGGTGATTATGTGGCGTGTATCTGGCTCGACTTCATTGGGGCGTAATCTGTAATCCCAGAGGAAGCTCGTGCAGATCAACATGAGCACTGGAGCTTGTTCAGCATTTCTGATGCTGCTTTGAGCACAATTATGTTAATTAACGCAGTGCTGGAGGTTTATTTTTAGCAGTGTTTGAATCATACGCTGCCTCTGAAAAGTTAAAAAACTCGTAAAACCTCCATTTGTAAAAACAAAAACAAAATTTTTAGAGGGTTTAACAGCTCAAATGTGAAGCCTACATTGTTGTTTAAGTGCTTATATATATAATATATATATATATATACACACACATGCACTAGCAATTAAAAATGTTTAAGTCAGTAAGATTTAAGTCTCTTCTACTCGCCAAGACAGCATTTATTTAATTAAAAATACAGTAAAAACAGTAATATTGTGAAATATTTAAGACAACTGTTGTCTATATTAATATATTTTTAAATGTAATGTATTCGTGTGATGCAAAGCTGAATTTTCAGCATCATTATTCCAGTCTTCAGTGTCACATGACTCTTCTTTAAAAATAATTATAATATGCTGAGAAACATTTGTATTATTATCACTCTTTAAAACAGTAGTGCTGCTTGATTTATACCACAGCATTTATTTGAAACAGGAATCTATTGTAACATTATCAATGCATTCACTGTCACTTTTGATCAGTTTAATCTGTCCTTGCTGAATAAAAGTATATGCATTTCTTTATAACCCCAAACTTTTGAATGTTAGTGAATATAAATGGTTTCTAGTTTTATAAGATGTATTTAGTGCACCGTGAAGAGTAAAAGTGTGACTTTTTTTAGCCTTTTCTAATCATGTCCACAATTTTGTTTCATAGATTCAGATTTTTTTAAATGTAAATTTAATTTTTTTCTGTCAAAAGTGGTTGAATAATTTGTGATTTGGTTAGCTAGTTTCCTCAGCCCTAATTCTGTTAATCTGAGGTTAGTGTGTCTAAGTAAGAAAAATGTGCTAATCTATACAGTCCTTATGTGTTTTATATCAGTCATTATGTGTCTTGAGTCTATTCCTGTATCTCAGCATGTTGCACATCGTTAGATTTTGCATGACAAAAGAGCCGTAACAAAACAGCAGTGAAAGAATTTGTCCTCGGTCCCCCACAAATCAACAACCCATGCGCTCACACTAACCTAAACAACTGTGAAGCCCTCAGACACCTGCTGATCAATGACTTTCACTAGCATTAAAAGAAACGAAACGAAAAAAGACCCAGTAATCACTGAACTCATCTTGTTTATGTTCTGACTAATCTTGAGTTTAGGCCGTTTCTGATTAAATGTCCCAATTGACCTCTGTCAGCGTCTTTTGTGTGTGTGAACATTGACTCATTACAGAAAATGGTCCTGTTAGAGACAGATTTAGATTAGAGACTAATGGAATCTTGTCCACGTCCTGCAATCACTGCATGTTTGTCCATCTAAGTTGCAGGAAAGATTAGCCACTGTCAGCCATTTTAAGCTAAATGACCCAAACAGATGTCTATGTGTGTGTTCTCATGACGTGTGGAGCACAAATGCGCGCTTTCCGGGTTGAGATGTGTAGTGATATCAAATAGAAATAGTTCATGCGCAACTAATGTTTTCTATCACTCTTAATTAAATGTACTTCCTGGATGGCTCACAACACACAGGAAGTCACAAGGCTTCATTGCTTATGCTGGTCCATATATAGACATCGCTTTGGACACTGAATGCTTGTATTTATAGTTGTTCCTGTTATTCGCCTGCTCCTTAGATGCCAGTTTTCTCTTCCTGCAGGTAATTTCAAAACACATTTTCATAAACATTCCCACATTACTGTGTTTGTCAATCCATGTTTTGTTTTTTAAAGGGGTAGTTCACCAAGAATGAACATTTCTGTCATCATTTACTTATCCTCACACATTTAACTTTATTTTTTCACACAAAAAATAAAATATGTATGTATATGTATGTATGTATGTCTCTAAGTGCCATCTGAAATTTTCTTCTAGAATGATCCTTTTTATTAAGCTTGTATATTTAAGTTAAGTTATTTCACTTAAATGACAATTAATAGGTAATTTGCATTGCCATTTAAGTGAAATTATTGGACTTAATATACGAGCTTGATAAAAATTATCATTCTAGAAGAAAATTTCAGATGGCACTTAGAGGCTTTTGCATCTGAAATATATATTATATTTATAAATATATATTGAAATATATATAAAATTTTATTTATTTATTTGTCTACATTTTTTTGTGAAGAGTTAAGTGTGTGTGTATTTATTTTATTTATTTATTTATTTATTTAGTGAAGAAAGTTAAATGTGTGTGTGTGTATATATATATGTATTACAAAAATCGCATCGCTTCCCTTCAGAAAACATTTATTAACTCCTTAGAGTCGTATTGATTACTTTTATCATGGATGGATGTGCGCACTTTTTTTAGGCTTAAAAAAAAGGGTACCATTTACTCCCATTATAATGCTTGGAAGAGCTAGGATATTTTCAAATATACCGTCTATTGTGTTTGGCTGAAAGAAGAACGTCATATACACCTAGGATGGCTTGAGGGTGAGTAAATTTTGGGATAATTTTCATTTTTGGGTGAACTATCCCTTTAAGCTCCAAAAAGCACTATAAAAGTAGTTAATGCATTGTATTCCAAGTCTTATAAAGTGATACACTACCATTCAAAAGTTTGAGGTCATAAGATTGATAAGAGTTTTTGGAAGAAATTAACGTTTACTCATCAAATCAGACTTTTCGTTTAAGCTTTATGTGAACTAACTACTGTTGTTGCTGTTGCTGAGAAACCCATGCCTACTTGAAACTTTGATTGTTTAAAACTTAATTTTAGGAAATTGCCCCATCAAATCTGAATGTTAAAGTCGATGAATTGGAGGAAGTTTAATGCTTGTTCTTTTCATTGGTACCTCCACAAATGCTTGAGTCCTTTTTCATACATCAGTGATTATCAGGAAAGTATGAACACTCCCTTCAGATTTCTGTCTACCTTTTCTTTTCCCAAGAAGACTATTGGACGCAGCTTCCAATAATCAGTTCTGAATTATGTGGAAGCGCAAGTCAGCATTTCCCGCATTTCTTGATGTCGTCGCAACCGGTAAAGGTCCTGTTGCCCCGGCCGTAAGAATGACGAATGGCCCATTGTGTCTTTGCGGCCTGACTGATATTTATGTTTAATTTTCACCCTCACTTTCTCACCGTGATAGCTTCGCTCTCATTCTCTCACAGGACTGCCACCCCTCTCCCAGATCTTTCTCGCACCATCATGAAAGGGGGAAGCAGCTTGTGTAGAACAATATGGCCTTCCTGTAATGTGTCAGGCCGATTGGCAGGGAAAGCCGGGTCAGCGTTGTGCAGGACTCTTATCAGAGGCCGGAGCGAGGTCATAAAACCCTGAAACTTATAAAGTACTCGAGGGACGTTTAGGTAGCTCTCGTTTCCTGCCATAGCAGTGATATATGCCGAAGAGCTGCTCGTATGGAAACGCCAGCGGCAGGTCTTGTCCGTATGAGAAGGAAAGCCTTTGTGACCGAACTGACGTACATCTGGGAGGAGATTTGTTCAGTCGAGTTGCATGCGATTCCCACAGGTCAGGTTGTTGGTGCGCTTGGTGGGTTGCATTGTTGTGTTTATGTGAATTTGAATGTTATTGTTGATGTTTGCCATGCTGTGATCCCCATCACGCTCATATCTCAGTCTCCAAACTGTCAAAGCTTTCCTCTCTTTGTCCTCTCGGTTGGCTCAATGGGAGAAATGTACGAAAGCACCAACGAGCGTTGTGCAAGATTGTGTGGTTGCCAAACGTTACCAGCCTTGTTGTTTTTAAAACACAGTGGGGTCAAAAAGTCTGAGAGCACTTGAATGCATTATTTAACACGCATGGTTTCATTACAAATTATACTATCAGCAGTGCAATTTGAGTGAACATTTGAGAATGTCTTTGGTGTGTTTCTCTTTTGCTTTAATCACATCAGCCCCGGCAACTACATGAACAAAACTTTATGAACTTTATTTTTACATTTGATTATTCAGTTTCTGTTGTTAAATAACCCTAATGTAGGATAACCTGAAACCCCTAAACCCTGTGGTTTAAGGCCCTTTCACACTGGACGCGATTTTGACGCACGAATAATTCGCGCGATGGGTTTATTTTTTGATCAGCTGTTTGTGTAATGAGCGCTTCCACACCGAACGCGAATGTGCTGAGGCGAAAAAACGACTTTTATTTTTTTCGCTTCGATGTCGATTTTTTTTTTTTACTTTTGCGGCGACAGAATAGGCTTCAGCCAATTTACATACTACAAGGACAACGTTTTGAAAGACAATGTGTGGCGTAGCATTGCCAACCAACCGGTAATCGCGACTGTGAGTGTGTTGTGTGATAGTCCTGTGCTGTGTAGGCTAGCAGGCCAAACTACATTTGGGATAGAAAGCTAACACTATTATCGTCAAAGATAGAGACAGAGACCGTGTTTACCTTGAACACGTAACAAAATGCAGTGAGACTATTTAGGGCTGCTTTTAGTAGGCTATACTATACATTCTTTGTGTGATATTTCTAGTCGAATGATTTTTAACTTACTTCGTGTGTTACATGTAATGTGTAGTTACATTACAAAACGCACTGTTGAAGACGCAAAAAAAAAACTGCACATAAGCATACTCCCCTTCAGACTTTCTGTTCTGTAAGATTGGGTGCACCCAAAACCTTCTTTTCTGTCTTTTAAATAAAATGAAAAGCTCGTCTTCACTGGATGCTATGACTATGACTGGATGATGATGATGATGATGATGAAGTGTCCATGTTTTCTCAGCTGTCGGCGCGATTCGCGTGAAAGTTTTGGAATGTTGAAGCTCTCTGAACGTCACAGACGTCGCAAATTCGCGTCGCGGCTGATGTGAATGGTTTTGATGCGAACTATTCGCACACGAACTATTCGCTTTTTCGTTTCGCTTTTTCATTACGCATCCGGTGTGAAAGGGCCTTTACACTGATGTTAAAATAACACTTCTTATGCCACAGTAAAACACTGATGTTCATTTTCAGAAGTTGTAGGGATGTTTTCTCGTCACAAAAAGAATGTGAAACACGTGTGTAGGTTATATAATTTTAAACATATTTTAAAGATAATTTAAGTTTATTTTACACACTTTAAGCATTATCGTATCACATATCGAATATCGCATTATTTATTGAGTTACCGCATATCGCATTTTTCTTCAATATCGTGCAGCCCTAATATATATATATTAGGGCTGTCAAATTTAGCGCGTTAATAACGCGTTAACGCAAAATCATATTAACGGCACTAATTTTTTTAACGCTCGATTAACGCAGCGCGTATTTAGTTTGACCCGTGACCCAACCCCTATATGGAGAAATGGAGATACACAGTGTTGGCAACTTAGCGACATTGCAGACCCCTTTAGCGATTTTTTTCCCTTCAACAAAGCGCCCAAACCTTATTTAGTTTCTGAGAATATACCGGTACCGCCGGTACTGCCCTCTCAGCACGCGCGCGCGCCTCTCTCTCTCTCGCTCTCTCTCTCTATCTCTCTCTCTCTCTCTGCGTCTCACGCGGAGGAGCAGCGCTTTAATTCAGTTAAACACAGATATTATGTTGCTTCTCTAATTTTGCAAATATAGCCGAAATCAGAGCACGGATATTAGCTTATGTGTATTTGATTTCACCAGACGACGGCTCGATTATCAGAATTTTTGTGCAGATTAACGTCTTGGAAGGGAGAGCTGGTTATGTTTATTTGGTCGCGTTTCAGTCACCATTTCAAATTCATTCCGTTGTTTGACAACAGAAACAGTAAAATATACGTTTTATTGAGAATGTATTGATAATTTAGCTTCATCAAAATGGGCACAGAGAGAGACAAACTACAATGTAATAATAAATGCTAAATGTACATTTAGCATTTTCAGAAGAGCTGCCCTGTCATGCAAAAATCTAAACATTTTTGTGTTAGTAAATTGCTCAGTGCAAAGAAGAGAAGTAATGGGAACCTGGTATTTCTTTGTTCTTTCTACATGTGTCTAATAGACATGAACAAGTTCTTTGAAAAACATCTATGACCTTTGAAACATGTCTCGTCTTCATGCTATATTGACTATGGTTTTAATAATAAACATACATTTGCATAAAGCATCTATATTTATCAATGCCCACGTTGATTAGAGTATTACAAACTTGAAAAGTATAAATTTAAGGTATATTTAGAACAAATAAAAAATGTGCGATTAAATGCGATTAATCGCGAGTTAACTCATGACAATCACGCGATTAATCGCGATTAAAAATTTTAATCGATTGACAGCCCTAATATATATATATTATTTAAAGCAGGAAATAAACTGATAAAATATAAAGATTTAAATGTGTATATGTATATATATATATATATATACCATGTATATGGTTTTCAATGTTGTGTCAGATTTTCTGACCACACTGTATGTTTATGTTTTTGTGGCCGTGTGGTCATTAAGCTCAGGGCTTTGGTGTTAAACGTGTTGTTTACTGTATGTTGTAGGACACTGTTATTCGTGATGTGTTAAACCAGTGAGGTCACCTTGTTTTCAAGGCTTTCCAGTCTTTTCATTCATCTGATCTTGATATCATGTCTTCCTCAACTGCAAAGCTAAAACTGTGAATATCTCATGGTTTGGGTTTGGGTTTGTCCGTGTCCACATTCCTCCCTTAAATGAGGGTGTGGATATTTATGTATGTTCTCAAGCAGAATGATTGCATCCTGGAATTGCAGCTCACGCAGCCCATATACAACCATAAATATCCAGCAACGGTCACATACGCTTTCTGTGACCAAGACTTAACATTTATTTAACACTTCAGTTTTTCAGAATAGAGCATTGTTACCACTGCAAAGGTCAATACTATTCAGAGCTGGATAAAAATGGCGGACATTCTGTTAGATAAACTGAGATTTTGACATCTTACATCTCCCTCTCTCTGTAAATTTATTATTATTATTATTTATTTTATTTTTTATTTTATTTTTTTTCTGTTTATATATGGACAGTTTTCATGGCATCTGTCTGTATATAGTTCAGTGAGCTTTGATATGTTTCTGGTATGATAACTTATCATAAAAATATTGATCACAAAAAAAAGAATGGAGACTTGTAACACCTCCACTTAGTACGGCACAATTCAAATCCAGTTTGCTTTAAATAAACATGCTTTTGAAGAAGCGTATTTAACGCTTTAAAAGAAAAATTCACTAATACTCGCCCTCATACCGTTCCAAATCTGTTTCTGAGTTCATTTCTTTTATAGGACACACAGTGAGTGTTGGAGTGCTCACACTTTTGCATGCAAGTCTTTCAAACTGCAAAAAGGACATAAAACCACCAAGAAAGTACTATTTAAATAGTCCATACAGCTTAAATAATTACTAAATAACAGTGATTAAATGGTGAATAATGGCTTACATTTCTGTCTGACTTGAAATATAGCGCACAAATCATATGGACTATTGTTATACTACTTTCATGGTGCTTTTGTGTCCATTTAAAGCTTGAAAGCCTCAATGACCAGTATGATTCTTCTAAATTGTCATACATGGTAATTAAATATAAATTGTTTCTTTAAAGAGCATCTCTCATCTTTGGAATACCAAAATGTGTTGCTGATAATGAAATACTAGGATGCCTTCAGCAAGAAGTTACAATCAGCTCAAATTCTGCTGTTCTTATCCAATTGTTCATACTTAAATTGTAGCATCTGGTTGCCAAAGGCCTCCACACACACACACACACACACACACACACACTCATCCCTGACTGGAATTTGCTGGAGTGAGCTTCTCCTCGCATCCCGCTGTTTCAGAGACGCCGGATTAACATTAGCCCTGGTACCAACACACACAAACAGGTCCAAGTAATTGGTCAGTCCTGTTGAGTTTCTTTCAGAATTATATAAAACCCCTGTGTGTTTTTGTACGAATGAAAGGCCTTCACGAGCTGCAGGTAGCCAGCGGTTTTATCCCGAGACAAGGGATCACAGTTAAGAACTTCACGGCTTTGAAACGCTTTACTGCTGAATAGTGATTTTTTTTTTTTTTACAGTATTTCATAACTGTTCATAATGCTGAGTTCTGACATTTTAAACCACTAAGTAGAATCTACATGATAAACAAAGTGTTTTTGTGTTAAAAGCGACGGTTTTAAACAGTGTAAAAACTGCAGGGAGTGGCTGGATTCATGCTGAAACTTGATTGTGAGAAACTACTGTTTTGCTGCCTGAAGTATAATCTCATAATAATTGGTCTGTAGACAGGAAAACTATATTTACCTTATTTTGATGTGTTATGTACTTATATAGTGCCCGTCCTGTTTGTGGCTCCTATTTTTGTGCAAGTGACCAAATGTTTACGAGCCTTTTTAGTTGTACAAGTGTTACATTATCCAACTAGTGCGCAGTTATTAAGATTGTGTCATTTTAGAGATTCTTCTGTAATCAGGTCATTTTGTTTGTGACCTAGTGCACCATTTTCCTTTACACTCAAAGCATTTTCTGGCACTCCCAACAGGTTCCCAGAGTGCCAGATCCATGTTTAGGTGCTAATATTTACAGATGCAATAATTTAACACATTCGGATTTTTCTGTCCCGTCTGTCTGCATTCACAGTTCAGTTTTGTGCTGTATGAAGTGATTTGTGTGCATATTGATCCATGCCGTGTTGTACAGTTGGGGAGCACATTCTCATCTCTCAGTTGTTCCTCAAATGTGCATTTTAAGGCGTTCTGTATTTCGTTTAAAATGTAAGTTGCTTACAGAGTGCTTCATAAGGACTGCAACTAGCATAAAGATGTGAGCTTGTCTAACTGGTTTAGTATTTATATATCTACTTGTTTGCTACTTATGTTTACATTGAACTGCTAATTAAGGCACATTCACACCAAGAACGATAACTATATTAGCGTCCACACCGGGTGACGATATCGTTCTGTTTATTCTAAGCGCGCTGCAGTTTTGTTGTCGATTTAAATGCTCAAGCTTTTTACAGTCGGATGGATTCTGATTGGCTGCTAATGTTTTAATTGTTCATCATATATACTTTCTCTTTGTCGTGGGGGTGTAATGGTACATGTATTCGTCCCAAACTGTCCCAGTACGTATGTCATGGTTCGGTGCATAGAGTCAGACTACGAATACAGTCAGTCAGAGACGATCCACACTCCAATCCAGAAGGGGGTAATGCAACGCTGTTTGCTAGCCAGGAAAAAGAGTAGAAGAAGAAGAGACGATCTACGCACCAACCCAATACAAGAGTTCAGATGACATGCAAGCAGGGGGTAATCTATCAGCCGGAAACTGAAGCTTCCCCGGGAGCCGCCATTGATTAGCAGACCATCACCTGCTGTTAGCATTCCATTGACTCCCATTCATTTTGGTGTCACTTTGACAGCGAATAACTTTACATCTGAGGCGTTTAAAGACTCCATTTGTCCATTATTTATTTCTTAAGAAACACAAAAATGTATAAAAAGCTCAATTTCCTTGTATCTTACGTCATGGCCTCGTAGAAGCAGTTTTTGTAAAAGTAGGCTAAAGATTACGTCATAACCACGCGACTCTCTGTCGCACAGTAGAGAGATTACCGTATGGACAGGAGGAGAAGCTCGTGGGCAATCGGGGGGACGTGGAGGCAAAATAACAAAATAATTAATCAGAATACTTAGCAAAAGTTGCTCCTGCTCCTAGCTCATGAACACCTTATACTCGTCTGTGCATGCAAGGGCTTGCTAGTAGCCTATACGCTGAGTTTCAATACGTTTTTTGTGACGCTCTCCACAAACTTCACGGTAAGAAACCCGGGGCGGCATCCTGTTTGTTTTCTTTAATTTACAAAAGAACAATGTTTTGTTTTTATTCTGAGTGTATACAAATAAAAATAGACCCTTTACAGTTGTGTATCTCTTATCTGTTTAGCCATAATGACAGAGTATTGTTGTTTCCGCTGTTATAATGAGACAAATTCATTTGGCTTTGTGACGATTGTGTCGTGTAAGTCTCACTACTGCAGTCCAGTGATGAAATATGCATGGAAATGGGAAGCCTCAGCCGCCGCTTCACTCGCTGTCTCCTCGTGGAAAGGTGAAGTAGGCATAGATGTGGGATAATTTTCACTTTTCTTTCATCTTTCCATGGTTTCTTGAAAAAAAAGCGTATTGATATTGAACTTTGCATTCGGTTTACACTAAAGGAGGCTGTACTGTACCAATAACCTCAGTGGGGTCTAAACACCCCTCTTGCTAGTTGGAACAAACTGTAAATTGCACAACTGTCTATTCAAAATAAATGAAAAGAAACCTAGCATTGGGGATTTGTTGCTTTTTTTTTCTGTTGTACCGAACACATGTCGAACCGTGACCCCAAAACCGGGGTACGTACCGAACCATGACTTCTGTGTACCGTTACACCCCTACTTTGCCGTTATCATTATAGTTATCATCCCTTGTGTAAACAAGCCTTTAGACCCCAAACTTTTAAACAGTGCTTTATGCATTTTTTCTTTATTCATGCATGCAACCAGATCTGATCTGCGCCCGATCTCGAGGGAAAATCAGAATTGGTTGACCATGTACATGCAGCTTGATTGAGCGCTTGGCTGAAGAGACCAACTCCAACATCCAGCCCACACAAGCTTCGCCCAGTCGTACCCACAAATAGTCTTGCTCCGCAAACACATGGTCACGACTCATAATGCATCCTATGACAAACAAATTACAAGCATAATCCCTTCCCTTTTCAGTTCAGAGCCATGGAGAAACTCCCGTGCCATTGTTCCAGGCCAGACTCCAGGTGCCTCTGCCAATCGCGTGGAGGTGCTGCCAATCCAAACACATTTAGCCTCAGAGAAAGACAGGGGGAGCTAATGATTGTGTTGAAGCCTGCGCCGATAACTCGCTTCGAGATTCTCGTGCTGCCAATAGATTCTGGAAAATCCTTGTGCCAGTGTGTGAAAGGTTCTTGATGTTTTGTTTAGGACATCATTTATTTTATTTATTATATCAGGGGACGAAGACGCTACTTTTCAAAGAGGATTTTAGCATGCTGACTGATTGTCATGCTTTTGGATGCTAACATTAACTGTCAGCACACTTAAAAAAGGTTGCATCTACAAATTCAACCTTTCTGGTCATGTAAAACTGTAGTCATGAAAGAGTTGCTTTTTGTACTTTTATTTTAATATTGGTCAATGTACTGTACACCAGTGTTATTTTAGTATTATATTATAGTTTTTATTTAATGTTGAATTAGCTTTTATTTTTAAATAAATTAATTAATTTTTGTTCAATTTTTGCTTTGTAACATTTCAAATTTTCATTTTGAATCTAATATTTAAAAATGGTTTCGCAACTTGAAGGTAACAAAAATGTTTTTAATTTAGTTAAGTAGTTAACAATAATAAAACGCAGACTAATACTCGTGCACTATTCTATGCTTCGTGTCGGCCAGTTCTTTGCCTCCACGTCGTGCATTAAAATTGTCTAATAGTGTATTGTGTGTCATTTGTAAGCAAGTAAAAAAAATGTATAGAGCACATTTAAATTCAGCTTACACTGACCAAAGTGCTGTGCAAAACAAACAGGAAATACAATAAAATATAAAATGACAAAGATAACAGTTACTAATCCATAAATTAATAATCAGGAAAGGCTAAAGAATAAAGACGTGTCTTAAGTCTAGATTTAAAAACATAAATAGGAGTTGAATTGAATTGAATTGAATTGAATCCTAAAAAAGACAGGAAGCCAGTGAAGATAAGCTAAAATTGGAGTGATATGATCATGTTATTCTGCACTAGTTAACAGTCTAGCGGCTTCATTCTGAACCATCTGTAAACGTGCCAAGATTGAGGAAGACCATGCATGCAACTTTTTCCATGTCTAAAAAGCAAAGTGTCTATTTAAGTCTAGAAATGATTCTCAATTGATAGTATGAGCTCATTTGTTTTCAAGACAAAGCTTAGAGTCAAAGTTAACTCCTAACTTTTTTGCATGTGACTTAGCATATGGTTGTCTAAGTTACTATCTGTAGAGTTTCTGGTTTCGGAGGGACCAAAGATATTCACCTCAGTTTTCTCATTGTTAAGATGGAGGAAATTATTTGCCATCCACTATTTAATATCTTTAAGACAGTCCATGAGAGGCTTCAGAGAGTCTAGATTTTAATGGAAAGTGCATCTGAGAATCATCGACAGAAATGAAAATAAATTTTTACATTTCCTAATTATATTACATAGTGAAAGTATGTGCAGATTAAAGAGTAATGGCCCCAGAATTGACCCTTGAGGAACCCCACAGGAGAGAAAAACTGTCCAGTAGCCACTAAGAGTGTATCATATTTAAGATATGACTCAAACCAGAGTATTTTAATGCATGTCTGAAGGATATTGTCATCTAAAGCGGCGCTCAGATCCAGTAAAATCCTGTAAAGTATCCGAGTCGAATTTAAAACCAGAAGTAACTGTGATAGGACAACTTTTTCCATGACTTTTGAAAGAGAGGGCAATTTTGAAATGGGACGATTTACATCAGCATTGGGCTTTTTAAGCAACGGCTGGACAACTGCATGCATTAAAAACCTTTAAGGTTGTCAGAGGGAACAACATCGTGAGGTGAAGTTGTAGACTTCATCTGCATCTCTAATTTCCTCAGGTCAGAGAAAGACACCGGCTGAAAACTATTCAAAGTGAGAAGGAATGAGGGAGGATCCGATGCCATCAATCTTTTCAATAAAAAAACTCAAAAATCTCACATTTATCAAGGGATGGTTCTACCTTAGAGATATCAGGATTATTGAATCTGGTGCAGTCTCTAGATTGAGTCCCAACGAACTTCTGATGTGCAGCTGTATTTAACGATCAAAATGATAGCATCAACACAATGTATTAACTGGAGTTTAAAAAACACAGATAGGCAGAACGCCAACTGGTATTTAAAAGCTGAATGGACAGACGGCAAACCGACAAACACATTAGCTGCCTGGGATGACTTTGGGACACAACTACTGATTAGCCGCTTATAAAATTGTCAAAATATGTCCCTAATATGCTTTTTTGGTTTCAGTTTTTATATACGGCCATATCTTAACTTCCTTTCCTGTTCCTGTGCATAAAAGTCACTATTGTGCCATTTTTCTTTGTTCATTGTGAAGCGACGTGTTTATTTTCCCATTTGGAGGTCAAGTCATCCAAAAAAATTCAATTTCTCCATCTGTCCACGCCCCAGATTTGGCACGAATGGGAAAGATGGACCTTTATAAATCTCGCACCCTTCTTCATTTTGTTGCTCACCACGGATTCTGTTTGATCAGAGGAAGCTTGTCTACAGTCGTGTTCCCCACGGGCGCAACTGTGCCGTGTTTATTTGGACTCCGAACACGCAACAATGACACCCATGCAAACAATAACACACACGGTCCTGTTTCGCTGCGGTTCCCGCTATGAAAACAGGACTAATCATAACAGGAGGGGATTTCTGTGAAGACCAGCGGAGCAGGAGCTGCTCTCCCATTGAATCGCCGTCCCCGCTGAGATTACATGAAAGCACTTAGAATGTCAGGAAGAGGCTTCTGGTGGCGTTCTGGGCGTCATTACGTAATGGCATTGTGAATGTGCTTCTTAGAAAAACAGCTTTGAAGTTAGAAAAATAAATCCTAATGTCTGATCCACCACAGGTGCTTCAGAAGTGCTATTTTTTATATACATATTTTTGGCTTAAGCAATGCTGTTTTTCAATCTCATATTCTGTTTATTACTCACTTAAAAATGTTGGGTTAAAAATAACCCAACGAATAACCCAACTATGGGTTGGTATGGCACCTTCCCAACTGTGGGTTATTTTAACCCAATGCATTGGGTTAAAATTATTTACTTACTTACTGGTAGTACACCTCTAAACGGTTTCGCTAGTGTAATGTTTTAATTAATTACTTTATTACTGCTAGCGAGCTAACGGGGATAGCTAGGATTAATTTCCTTAAGACTAAAGGGAACTTCGTTTTTTAAAAATATAAAATTCAACTATATAAAATTCATTATATTCAACGTCTCAGTACACAATACTTAATGTTATATATACATAAAAACGTTATATATATATACATAAAAATATAACTTACCTTTCATAATCAGGATGTAGCAGCAGCTTCTGTGACTGTCTGTCACTGGACCGTTTGAACTTGAACCGTCGCTTCGGAAACCGTAGGCTATTTAACCCAACAGTCGGGTTATTTCTAGAAATTACCAAACGATTTAAAAAAAATGACCCAATATTTTTGGAAAATAACCCAACATATTGACCCAATATGTGTAACCTAACGGTTGGGTTAAACAAATAACCCATCGTTTTTTTTTTTTGTTTTTTTTTTGCTTTGCATCAGTTTTCACTGGTTTAGGTTGGTTTAAGGTAAAAATCTTGATGGATGTGTTCAGGTCATAGTGTAATTGGGGCAAGATCTGTTTTGAACAGATTGTATCTGTTATCTGACAGGCTCTAAACTCCCTATGTGTGGATCCAGTAAGTCGTTAATATTAAGTGATTCATAAGATTCTTGTTCTCAGCATCAAAGAGTTTCCTCGGGTCTCTCTGAGAGCGTTCCAGATGACAACATGCTGAGAGAACGTTGAAAGTTGTAGTGTCCAATGAGTTTTTAATGCTTTTTATGTCCATGCCAGAAAGCAGCCATGTGTGTATATATATATATGTATGTTTTTTTTTATTAATAATTTATTTTAATTTAATTAATTCTAAATGTAATGTTATTTTAAATTAACTCTTTAAACCTAATGATTCATTTACAAGTATAATTAAGATGTATAATGTTTTAACTTATGATGTATATAAACGTACATAAATTAAGAATTTATTGTTATTATGCATTTATTGAATAAAAATTTGAAATTTACACTATTTAATTTAAAATTTACAAGTATAATTATGATTGTTCACGCTTATAATTCAGCTAAATCGATTACACTGGGTCTGAACGTAAAGGTTTTTAGCTTATATAAATAAATTTATAATATATAATATATTTAATATAGGTATATGCGTGTATGTATTAATGTTAAAGGTCCCGTATTATGCAAAATTCACTTTTGCATGCTGTTTGGACATAAATGTGTGTTGGCAGTGTGTGTACACAACCAGCCACGACCTGTTTTCAGAATGCTGTTTTAGTGAGGTCACGAAGCACAGGCCCCGCCCACGAGTGTTGACAGACACTGCCGTTTCAACATAGCCCCGCCCTGATCGAGTTCACAGCGAGTTGTACACATCCGCCATCGCTGCACTGACGAGAATGTCTCCCAAGCGTTGTAGGTGTTGTGTGGCTGGATGTATTAATCCACATAGCTCTAGGCAGCCAAGACGAGGTGGAATTATTTTGTTTTTAAAGAAAATGCTCCCTCAACTCTACCGAAATTCGTTTATGTACTCACGCACTTCTTATAACTTACTGTGTTTACTCAGCTCTTATGGTGATTTTCTGAAGTAAAACTGACGCTTCATCTTTTGTGTGATGAACAATAAACTTTATTAAACTCATCAGTATATGTTTGATCATCATTCGGACCTGGTCCGAAACAGCAGACTTGTAGGCTATTAATAATGGATAGCCTACATACAAGCAAATGACAAATACGTTATAACCGTAATTAAACCAAAGAGTATACTCTTTGATTAAACTACTAAACTATACCTGTTCCATCTCTATACAGCACTCTGACTCTGTAGGCATTATTGTCCGACTCGAAATGAACACCGTTACTGAGAGTTTCTGATATTATCATCATTCCTGAGCGCGAGCTCATGAAGCTCCGCCCCCTGTGCCGTGCAGCAGCAGCTCATTTGCATTTAAAGGGCACACACTAAAACAGCGCGTTTTTCTGAGCCCCAAAAAATGACAATTTAAACATGCTGTAAAAAATGATCTGTTGGGTATTTTGAGCTGAAACTTCACATACACACTCTGGGGACATCAGAGACTTATTTTACATCTTGTGAAAAGGGGCATTATACGGGACCTTTAAATAATTATTTAATTTAAAATATACAAGTATAATTAAGATTTTTTTTACGCTTATACTTCAGCTAATTCAATTGCACTTGGTCCACAGACCAAGGTTTATAGCTTTTAAAAAGTTTTTATTTCGTGCAGATTTTAGATGAGATCAGTGAGCAAGGGATCCGGATCTACCAGCTTCCCGACGCTGATTCGGACGAAGACGAAGAATTCAAGGAACAGACGCGTGTCCTAAAGGTCAGAGGTCAAAGTTTTTAAGTTCATTATCAGCTCTGTAACACTTCCCGACCCCCCCCAAAGGCTTTGATTAAAGTTGAACGAGTGTGTTTGTGTGCAGGCCAGCATCCCGTTTGCCGTCATCGGCTCCAACCAGCTGATAGAGGTGAAGGGGAAGAAGATCCGTGGACGCTTGTACCCGTGGGGGGTGGTGGAGGTGGAAAACCCCGAGCACAATGATTTCCTCAAGCTGCGCACTATGCTGGTGTGAGTACACACACACACACACACGTTACCTAAACACGTTTAACCTCCTAAATATGAGAAACATAATAGTAAAAACTGAAAAGGTGAAACTGTTTACATGACCATTTCCACCCTCTGAACCCGAGAGTCCATCAGAATATTTTTGTTGTCGTTTCTTTTGTAAATGAAACTCTTCACCTGCCAAATGAGTAACAAGGCTTACTTAACAATAGAGCGTTTGCAAAAACACTTTAACCCTCGTGTTATGTTGGAATTCTGTGCACTCCCCTTATGTTCCGGGTCAAATTGACCCGCATTGGATTCAATACAATTCCTCAAAAATCACACTATGAAAAACAACAAAGATTCAGGTTCAAACTGTAAACTTTTAATATCAACATTTGTCAAATATTCCAAAAAATATATATCTTAAGATATGATTTAATGAAAATGTTTTTTAACCATTTTTTAAAACTATTTAAAATTTGAATATACGTTATATTTATATATATTTGCATATACATTTTTTTTTGACTTTTTTTTTTTTTTTTGCTTAGAACATCATAACTGAACAATTAATCAATTAATCTGAGCTAATTTTTCCTGCTGTCTATGTCGAAGTCTCAATATATTTCAGATATCTTGAATATATAAATGAGAGCTTATTTTACTATCTGTGTCTGTCAAAAATTTTCATTTGTAATTTGCAATTAATTCTGAACACCATGATTTAGCTTTTTCAAGTGCGTTTGGTTTGGGTTAAAGCACTTTTAGATACACTTACACTTTAGAACTAGAGTTGATGCCCTGACATACATAAAATAAATGTTTTTATTTTGTGTCTGTACAGTTGCTTTTGAATAGCTGACTATGATGGTCAAATTGACCTGCGAACATCACAAACGTAATAGTAATTTTGTTTGTATATGTAAAAAAAAAAACACCAACATGTTGAAACTTTACATGCATGTTCATGATGATAAATGTGAAAAAGTCACAAAATATCAAGAAAAAAAAAAGGTTTAATATTATTTCAGGTAGCTTGAAAAAATAAATGATAGGTAATTTTTACCATCTGTGGCTGACAAAATATTTTTCAGCATTGAAATAAGTGTGGAAAACCAATTTTTTTAGCTTCATAAGGTAGTAAAAAAATAAAATAACAAAATATAACCAAGAAATGTTATTATTTTTGGTCCGTACAGTTGCCTTAGAGCGTTAAAATATGCGGGTCAAATGACCCGCGAACATCACGAAAAGAACAGTAATTTTGTTTGTATATGTCAAAAAACACCAGCATGTTGAAACTTCGCATGCATGTTCATGATGATAAATGAGAAAAAGTCACAAAATATCGAGAAAAAAAACATAGGTTAACCAGTATTTCCAACAACTAGAAAATCTAAACGGGTCAAATTGACCCGCAACATAACACAAGGGTTAAAATCAAATAACAAGGACCGGGTGATTCGTACAAAATGTTTTCATTCCAAAAGTAAAAAATATTTTGGCATAAAGAAAATTAATCCAGTTTTATGACCATTAAAATGTATGCATTTTCGACGCACATGTCCACTCCAAATTCTCTTTAATGTAATGCGTCTGCATGATTTATTTATTCTCAGTGGTGATTCTCATAAGTCATGAGTCTCAAAACTGTATTTTAAGGAGAACTGAACACCTTACAGTAAGGTTTTATTTGTTAAAGGGATACTTCACCTCTGGGAAGATGAATGTGTATTTAAAATAGGTCATTTAAGTAGAAGAAATGTGGAGAAATTTTTGAATTTGGAGCTTTCTAGACTGAGAAAAGCCAGAAAATGTATTTTTGGCTTATGTGGATGAAAGACAACAACTCCCAGAATGCACTTGCTTCGCTGCCTTAGGAGGCCACGCCTACCGGTTAGAGAGCACAGTTGAAAACAACAAGGCTAGCCTAAGTAAGTGATGAGTTTGCCAGGGATTTAGAGACCCAAAATGTCCGGGATTCGGCTTTTGCGTTCTACAGTCGCCATTCATCATGTTTACTGTGGCGAGCAGGACGAGGCTGACGGCCGCGGGAGAACGGCGCGAGGCCGGTGGCTTCATTACTGAGACGCGCCGGGTCTCGCATCTCTCACGGAGGAGCGGGAATTTTCTTAGCAATGTTAAAACGCACATCAACCTATCCTAACCTTGTTTAGCGTTCATGTAAACACTACAGTCAGATTCACCGATCGGAATTAATTCAGCTAGATTGAAACGAGAGGTGTGCATGTAAACATTGAATGGCGACCGCAGAACGCAAAAGCCGAATCCCGTACATTTTTAACGATCTCGCCCGCCGGACAAGTCCGGGAAAAAGATGGTAACCCCTACTTACTCAGCTTTCTCCTATTATTCAGCTTTCTCCACAGAACAAGAGCATGCTAGCTTAGCTTCCAAAGAAAGACGGCTGATACTGTGTACATTCTGTGAGTGAGATCCCACCCTCTATGGGCGGGTTGAAAACATGCGGAACAACGCCATCTACTGGCTGTAGTCTTTAGCCTCTGGACAGAAAATCCTCCGATGACGCAAAATGACGATTTTTGCGTCATCGGAGGATTTTTTCCAGACAAAAAATACATAAATCTCTCCTCTCAGGGGGATATGAGGGGGGAAAGCATGGTAATTCGAAAATACTACAGGTTTTCTACTAATACAAAGCTTAATGCTAAATCCTGAAGTAACCCTTTAACTATATTCAACATTAACTAACGATGAACAATACTTCTACATTTATTAATCTTAGTAAATCTTGGTAATTTCTACATTTACTAAAGTTGTATTTGTCAACATTTGTTAATGCACTGTAAACTAAAATGAAAAAAAAAGAACAATTAGAGCTTTACTAACATTTACAAAAATTAATGATTGCTTTAAAAAAAAATATCTCATGTTAACAATTGAGACCTTAATGTAAAGTGTTACTTAAAAATAAATGCATTTAAATCAGCATACAAAATAAAAGGTAGAACAACAGACCCCACAATGATGTACAAATACTTCAAATAATAATGTTTTAAGTAAGGTATACTTTAAATAATATTAATTAGTGAAGGGTTATTTTGCACTATATTATTGAGAAATTTAGGAAAATTTGATTAATTATTATGAATATGTCTCAATGAAAAAAATCTACTGGTGGAAAAATAGGCTGTAATTCCTTTATGCAAAAATATAGTTTCTTATTTCTTTGATTTTGGAGGAAATATGTCCCGTGAGATATCTTATGAGACATAATTTGGGTGACCGTTGGCTTGATTTCTCCGTTTGTTCTGCAGCGCCCTCTGCTGGCATAAATCTGTAAGCTTTGTGTGTGTGTGTGTGTATGTGTGTGTGTGTGTGTGTGTGTGTGTGTGTGTGTGTGTGTGTGTGTGTGTGTGTGTGTGTGTGTGTGTGTTTGTGTAGAACTCACATGCAGGACCTGCAGGAGGTCACTCAAGATCTCCACTATGAGAACTTCCGTTCAGAGAGACTAAAGCGAACTGGCAGGTAAGGCAAATCAACAAACACGATCCCAGATTGCCAAGGGGTCATAAAGTGCCGTTTTCCTACTTAATCACTGTTTTATTGACACCCGGCATAAATACACACATTTTAAAAGTTCAAAATTTAAAGATTTTAAAGTTGAGACCTGATGATCAAACATTACTCAATCACAAACTTGCTTGTTTGATTGGTAAAATAGAAATAGTGCAGAACCTTAAATATTTCTGAAGGGATTTTCCATAAAACTTATTTTAAAGGTGCCGTAGAATGGATTATTTTATTATTTTATAATGTTTCCTGGGGTGCCCTTATAATGTTAGTATTTTTATTAGATCAAAATTTGTTATAATTTAGAAATAAAAGGCATATTTCCTAGCCTGATTTCATACCCTGATCTGGACACTCTGTTTGAAGGGGCGTGTCTGCTGTGAGACTTCAGTGTAAACGCCCACTGCTGTGATTGGCTGACATGCTTGCATATGAAATATCTGGCATTACATGTAGAGCTATCTGGAAAACATTTACTATTACAGCGATTATACGTTTTTACTATTACAGCTATCGGGATTAACGAATCATGATAAGTTTTTTAAGTATTTAGATCTATTCCAGCATTGAGCAGATGACAGCCTGTCGATCGCGTGAATGAAGATCTTATCACTGCAACGCGATTTACTGATGCATAAACAGTGTTGAACGACTTTGAGAGAAAGATTATCTGTCTGGACTTGAACAATTACACATCAGAAATTCACATAACCCACTGGTTCTCCAGAGGCTCGGATGAAGGAGCTAAAAAAATACTTTTGTGTTCATTTGTACATCCAAACACTGAGCAACTGCCATGCTTCGTTCGCTCGTCTGCAAGCCACGATGTCTCTCGAGGAAAAAACAATATCGCGCTGGATCTGGATAACACAGTGTAAATTATCGTTAATAAAATCACTACTTACCGCTTGCGGGAATATAACGTTAGTTGAAATTGCCCCCTTTGTCCGTTTAAGACGCCGAGAGAAGCCTGGCTGCTTGATATTGTTCCAGGTTAGAAAAACAGTCCGCGGTGAAATGGGCAGAGCAACTAACAACTTCGAATTAAACTGTAGCGGTATCCGATTATAGATAGATTATAGATAGATTATAGATAGATCTGCCATTTTCTCTATGATCCTCGCTTGTTTCTTCACCTGCAGAACTTCTGATGATTCGGCTGTGCAGTTTCGCCTGGCACTGAACATGGGCTGGCTTATGCAAATTTTTAGAGGCGTACATATTAATGATCCCAAATGTTGCGTCACAGTTGGTGTTATGTGGAGATTCGCCTGTTTTTCAGGGGTGTTTTTCAAAAACGAGATTTAAATAAGAAAGAGAAAACTATGGTGTTTGAGACTCACTGTATGTCATGTCCATGTACTGAACTCTTGTTATTTAACTATGCCAAGATAAATTCAATTTCACATTCTAGGGCACCTTTAAATTTGTCAAAATCCTACAAATTAGACTGTCTGACCCTACTGATCCCCACTACATGTGAACGGAGTTTGCACATTTCCATGGTTAATAGGACTCTATATACTTAATTCAATGTCTCCTGAATTTATTGCATTAAATTATTATTTTTTTCTCAAAGCTAACGCACAACAAATAGCAGAACAAAATGTAAGCTGTCAGTGAAACAGGCTTAACTCGTGTGACACGTCTGCGTCGTGTTTCAGTGACTTGTGATCCACAGTTTGGGTTTGTCAGAGCTGCACGCTTTCATTGACTTTCCCAGTTTAATTCTCACATTTATAGTATTTAGAGCTCCTAACTTTATAAATAAGCTGTTTTACTATGAGGAATGAGTAGCTCAAAATGTAAATCTGTATGCAGGTGCGAGGTACTTTAGATAATTATACCGCTCACGCTTTTGCTCAGTGTCGGCATGCAAGGGATTTGAGTGAATGTTTGGTGTATATTTGTGCTAAAACCATGTGTTGACCAGCAGGGCGGTTGAGGAAGAAGTGATGGACAAAGACCAGATCCTCCTGGAGAAGGATGCTGAGGTAAGTCACAAACACATATGCATATCATCGGTTCAAACTACATGACTATATATTAAGATTTTGTAATTTAACTTCTGCTCACCAAGGCTGATGTAAAATATACAGTAAACAGAGTAATATTGTGAAACCATACATATCGTCCATATCATGCTTAATTTGTTTACGATACTCTGGCCTATGGGAATGTATATCCCAGTCAGGCGCGGATGCAATCAGTGCAGTTTATAAACATGCATGTCTGCACAGGAAATGACATCAACTTCCTGCAGCACTGAACATAGAGTATGTACACTTACAATGTAAAGAGTGTGTGTATACAGGTTTAAAGGGATAGTTCACCCAAAAATGAAAATTAGCCCATGATTTACTCACCCTGAAGCCATCCTAGGTGTATACGACAATCTTCTATTAGACGAATACAATCGGAGTTATGTTAACAAATGTCCTGGCTCTTCCAAGCTTCATAATGGGAGTGAATGACTTTAGAAGTCCATTAAAGCGCATCTATTCATGATTAAAGTGCTCGACACGGCTCTGTGGGGGTTAATAAAGGCCTTCTGAAGTGAAACAATGCGTTTGTTTAAGAAAAATATCCATATTTAAAACTTTATCGACTAAAATAACTAGTTTCCGGCAGACGGCCTATGCATCGATTTACGGCAAAAGAGTAACACTTGAACTTGACGCACAACGTAATGACGAACGCGGATGTTTGAACCGTGAGACGCGTCAATAGAGAGCCTAAGTCCCTCCCCTCTGCTTCCGGCTCATGACCTTATTTCAGAAAAAATATGTATGGTAGTCAATGGCGAGAGACAACTTATCTTTTTATTCCGTCTGAACTGTGCCCTGAATTACACATATGATGTTTATTAATTTAAAAGATAATTATGAAAGTCAAGAAAGTCGCAGTTTGTCATAAAACAGAAGAGTAACATTTAGTTTTATGTGAAAATCGCTCAATGAACTAAATCTCTCGTCTCGCACTATGTACGCCACCAACATCACTGTCACCTTAGCGCGTTTTATCTCGTTCTTCCAGAACTTTTACGATTATAATGATTATAATGTAAGACTATAGAAAAAATGACAGACGTTAGCTTCAGTATAGTTAGCTTCAGTATAGTTAGCTTCATTCATTGAGAGAAAAGGTATGACGTCACATGTGCGCCTTTTGGGTTTGTAGTCTTTGTAATTACGTATTTTCACAGTCTTATACCTCAACAGTTTTAAGTTCAAGGGTTAAGCCCCATTCACACCGCCAGCGACTTAGTCGCTGTATATTGCTAGTCTCTGTACTGTGAAGTCGCTTGTGGGCGTTCGTAGTGCTGTCGCTCTAATGTTATTGGTAGACTGCACGTCTGGCCATATCTATACAAAATACCATCACAAGTGATATATACAACTATATCATTTTAATTTGTTGCTTTTGGCTTGCTCAGCTGGGGATATTTGGGGATATTTAATTTAATTAATCAATCAACAATACTATTGATCAGCATTACCAAACGTGGACGTTTTCCACTAGAAACAAACATTGCTGTATTATTTTAATTTAATACTGTGAAGCTGCTTTGATACAATCTGTATTGTGAAAAGCGCTATATAAATATACTTGACCTTACTTGAGTTAGGCTCAAAAGAAATGGTATGCTGTTGGGAGAGTGTTTTTATATATCTACAGCAGTGTTCAGTGGATTAAATCATTTAGCCTACTAGATTAACGATCGATCAATCAACAAATTAACTCATGCTGTCATACATTACTAAAATGTCATTCGAATTTGACAAATAATACATTTTCTTGTCCCTGATATTCAACATAGTGCAAGGGAAACTGTAAAATGAACTGCAGCAGTGCTAAACTTGCTCCAAAAAATTACAACACTCAAACTAAATGTGTGAATTAAACTCGACAGTTTCTTTTTCATGCATCATTTTATTATATCCATGTATGTGGTTAGTTACAGTCAAATCATATAAAACAGTGAAATCGCCCTCGAACTCTTCTGTCTGTCTGCACTCGAGACGGTGACGTGAGCTGAGCTCCACTGAAAGTCTTCTTTCCTATTGGTTGTCGCTCGCGAAAATCGCTTCTCATTTGCATAAAGTTTAAATTTCTGAACTTTTGTCGCGTGTCTCGCGTCGCTTGACGTCGGAAGTCGCCAGCGCTCCATTAAAATGAATGGGATCATGACGCTGCGTGTCACTGTAAACGGGGCTTTACTCTTTTGGCGTAAATCATTTTTGGGTGAACTATCCCTTTAAGCTTGCGCAAAGATAGTAAAACCTGAAATCAGCTACATTATGGGAAGCAGCCAAAAGCCCCAAAGAGGAAAACAGATTAATAAACATGCTGAATAAAGTTTTAATTAATATGTAAAAGTGCAAAAGTGAGCGTTAGGTTTAAGGGATAGAAAATATCATTAGCTTAATATAAAAATGGAAAGACTGCACCAAGATACAAAACAAATACAAGTGTGTTTTAAGCATCATCTTCATCATCAGTGATGTATTTAGAGGATCAGTTGTGTACAGTATGTTCTCTAATTATCATGATTGTAGTGATTAGACCTTACTTAGAGTGCTGTGTAATTGTGTTTGTTTCACTGTGTTTATGTGTACGTGTCAGTCTACACGAGGTGTAACAATGTTAGATGTTGTGCAGTAAAGTGTGAAAATACACAAACGCACACTTCTGATTGGAAATTTAGATGGAAATAATATGTTCTTTATAGCACCAGATGAAATGTTATAATATAGTGATACATACACGTGTGTTCAAAAGTTTAGGTTCGGTAAGATTATTTTATGTTTTTGAAAGAAGTCTCCTCTTGCAACCCATGCTGCATTTATTTTGGGAAAAAAAAGAAAAGAAAAATACAGTCAAATCTGAAATATTGTGAAATATTACAATTTAAATCTATTTGAATATATTGTAAAAAAAAATAATTTATATCCTTGTGATCAGATGATTTGCTCAGGAAACTTTTCTACTTATGAATTATTATTACAGGTATTAATTTGTTTATATATATGTTTAATAAGCATATTATCCACTTTTTCTTTTGCAGCTGAGACGCATGCAGCAGATGATCGCTCAGATGCAAGCTCAGATGAAGATGAAACCGGGAGACGACTAAGTGTGTGCGTGTGCGTGTGTGTGTGTGTGTGTGTGTGTCTGTTTCTATGTTGTGGGAACAGGAAGTGCCATCTGACTGGAGGTTGCATTTATCCTACCCTTTTCTAAACACTATTTTCTCATATCCCTCATGTTTATCAGATTGATGGAACATAATGTTAACGATGCATAATTAATGTAATCAATCACTATCGCAGCTCCGCCCATATGAATAACCTCGCCACTGAAACCAACGGTCCATTATGATGTCGTTTAATCAAGTCTTTGTCCAATCAGGTTAGATGCCGTTAATAATTTATATCATGATTCTACCGACAATGTCAGCATATGTTCATCTGTATATTGATCGGGGTTTGTGGTCAGCTCAGAGACCCCGAAGGCATGATGTTTTTCTCTGCCAAAACACTCTTTTTAAGCTGCTTGGCTTGTACCAGTCGTGCTTTTCACGCATCAGACTGGCATACGTTTACCAGATAACCTCGTCGAGACTTTATAGAGTGCTTGTGGATAAATAGGATCAAATGAGTGGATGTTGTACTTGTAGATGCACCTGGTCAAGTTTACAGTTTTATCAAATGGACAGGTTCATAATCGTGATGCATTCACAGACATTAATTAATATCAGAGTTTGTTTAAAAATGTTTGTTTGTGTTCAGAAAAAGCGGTCATGTGTGCTTAGCACTACGTTCTTGATGGAGAAACATAGACTGAGATGCATGTCAAATTTCATCAATATCAAAGAAAATTGTCTTTCTTTTCAATGCATTTAAATCTCTATTTGTCAAGTCAAGCTGTGCGCCGGGCAGCGTTTCCCTCTAGTGGACGCTACGGGAAAACAAGCTGAAAGCTACTTTGCCAGATTGATCATGAAAAAACTAAGACTACAATTGGACAATCTCTTGACATCATGTTGCATTTTGTCAATAATGCAATATCTGATCAGTATCTTTTTTGAAAGGAAACATTGCACAAGAGTTCACCTTTCATATTTAGAAAGCGTGAATATTAATGGTACTAAAATGAGGATAAAGACAAGTTATGTTTATTGTGGACGCACTGGGTGTCAGCTGTATTTTAATTCACAGAAATGCCTTAAAACTCCACTTAGATGCACACATTTGTAGGCTTTCTCTTCTTTTATACTTATATCCTCATGGTGTGGGGTTTTCTATCAGTTTTATTGCTTTTTTACTTTATTTACTACTTTGAACAATAACATCTACTGCAGTGGACTTTATATTTTTTGTTTACCAGCTGGTACGTTTTACTGTATGTTTTAAGAGTTCGCCTTAACGGTCTAAGAAACGCACCATCATTTGACAGCATTGTAGTGAGTTATCTGCTAATCACTGATGTCTGCAGTAAACACACTGATTTTGTTTGGTTGTCTTTGTGGTTCAGCCCAGTTATTTTGACTTGTTATCTCCTGTTTAGGCCTTTTTAAAGAATTAACAGTTGTGCGGTACAGTAACGCTTACTTCCCTGTTTTACATCTTCCTTTTTGTACTTGCTCGTGTTGAGAAATAAATATCTTTCTGAGTCATTTGTTTTGAATGCTTTAATTTTCTGCAAGCATGAATGTTTGAATTCTCAGAAATGGTTTGTGTATTTGTATGAATATCATTCATTTCTCTTCGTACACGGTAAATTATATTTTGCTCAAAAGTGAAAGATGGGACTCTTTCATTCACCATTTTTGAATAAAGTTTCATTGATGCTGCAGATTTTATGCTTATCCTGATTAATTTTTAAAAAGAATGCTTGGCACATGCTTTTTTTTTTTTTTTTTTTTTTAATATAAAACTCATTGACACCAAATATAGTTTTTTTAACTAAACAAACAATTAAATTTAAAATGCTAAATTAATAAAGTGAATTATTAAGTAAAAGCCTTGCATATTTTTTATTCAAGCACTTTTAACTAGATGTAATATAATTAATGAAATTATTTTTATATTGTAATGATATTTAAATCTGAATATTTTGCACCCATTTGATTTTATCTTTTTAAATTCAAAATGACACGTTTGCTAAAGTAACAAGCACAGCTGTAGTTTTTTTTTATTGCAAGAAAAATGACAATAGTGCACACTTTCACAGGATGTTAAACATTTTAAAGCATATATACATATATGTACATATATACACATTCTAGAATCCAATATCAGACAAAAGTAGGAAAAAACAAAACAAGAAAAAAAACGAACAATTGCATGCGATACATGAAAGATCTCGTCATAAGGCGCAGCTGTAGTACCATTTTTTTTTTTTATTGCAGAACTTATACAGTACATGAGTCATTCCACGAAACCGGTACGATTTGGACAAACACATTTTTGGATTTTTTACTTTTATGTATTACTTTTCTGAACAACCCACAACATTAATTACATGTTTAACTTCCAGAAAATCATATTTTCCCACCTCAGGCATCAAATCCCTATTATTATTGGTAATTATTTTAAGATATGGGCACTATTAGTCTTCAACCCCGTTATGGACACTATGGGAGCTCTCTGAATATGATTATAAAATATATTTGTAATGAAATCAACATTTTCCTATTAATCATATGTCCCTCACACTAATTCAGTAATTGTAAATGTAAAATTTACATATAATTTTACACTTATGCTATACTAAAGCCTGAAATGGGCACTTTTTGTGACAGCAACCTCATCATTTTTGATCAAAGATGTGGCTTAACTTCAGAATTGTAACTAAAATCAGTATTCTTATGATTGCCCTGAACATTTCTGACTAAGTTCAACAAACATTAAATTACTTATTCATAAACTTAAAAAAAAAAAGAATAAAAATGTAGGTGTGACGGGGTTGAGACTAAGATTAACAGGGTTGAAGATGGTAACGGGGTTGAGACAAATACAGCTAAACATATACATTGTTTTTTTTTTTTCTCAAATTCACTGAAAGATTTTCTATGAGCACTGTATTTCATTATGTAACCAAGAAAAACAACATATATAAATTGCAATTGCAACTCAAGTTTTATTAACCCGACTGCAGGAAAAACAACAATAACTTTAAATACATTAGAACATTATAAACTAACTAAATAGGTCATCAAAATAAAACATATTACTTGTGTGCTTTTTTGATGTGTTTGTGTGTCTGTGCGAACATGTTTTTGTGTTTTTTTGCATGTGCACGCGCTTCGTGGCAAAAAAAGTAACGGGGTTGAGTGTGACGGGGTTGTGATTTTTTGCTTGAAAATGGCCACTGCTCTACATGTAGTGAACAACAAGAGAGTACATGGCATTCATTGTATTAAGAAATCATGTATATTTTTGAAATAACAAAGATAATTTTCACAAGTAATAGAATTCTATCTTTATTTGATGTAACAGGGTTGAGTCGTTGAGCTTGACGACCACAATATCAGATTCTAAATAAGTTATAGTTATAAAAGAAGGTGGTAACTTGCCTGTGTCTACACACAGTGTTGTTCAGAAGACTTCTATGATGTTAATTCCTGTTATTGATGTCACATATAAGGATCTGTTCATTAGTTTTATGGGGGAGAATGGTTTGTGTAACGGGGTTGAGGGATTACTGAGGGACGGAACTAAATAATGTGATTTTAATAAATAATCATGAATTTACTTAGAAAAAAAACATTACCAGCAAAAAAGCAGATAGATATTCATGGGAATGGCAAAATGTATGGACTTTTTTCTAATTATATTATTCATATTCCAAGTACACTTTCAAAGAAGGCCATGATGAGGGACATGACAAAATAGGTGGTGTCAACTGAAAAACAAGGTCATTTCTAATATAAAGATAATATGTATGTCATTATTTTTAAACTTTATTAAAGGAGACATTTCAATTGATACAAAAAGCTTTTAAGAATAGATTTTGGTGACCCAATAGGTAAAATACACTTAAAAACTTCAGAGGGACTCAAATCGTACCGGTTTCGTGGAATGACTCACATACAATCAGGGAGATTAAGCGTGGTTGTATCTCTTTCAATGAACAATAACAACAGCAACAAAAATAAATAAATATCCTGGATTTGCATACCTCAAAAAATATAATTGCTTTGAAAAGTAAAAAAGTAAAAAGAAAAGCACAATAATGAGGTTAAATCAATCGTCATAATGCATCAAAAACTTTTTTGTTATGTATAAATCTAAGGGATGAAATCAGCAAGAAAAAGGAACGCCTAGGCGCAGCTGTAGTATTCTGTAATCTGTGAATGACGTGTGTATGGGCGGGGTTTCGCCTGCGCTGGCCACGCCCCTCCACCCCTGAGGTTCCGAGCGCGAGACGGACCGAAGCCGAGCCCAGCAGAACTGCAGAGAGCGAGACAGCCCGAAACATGAGCACCAACATCAGATATAAGAGCAGGCTCATGAAATCCGGTAATGACACAGACACGGGGACTGTTTTTACTGTTTTTACTGTGAGTGAGTGGATGAAATGATGACTATTTCTCTCTTCCTGCCTGTGCATCATCTTCATCCTCGCGCACCTGCTTCCCTCACCCGACCCGCTGCTGATCAGAGGACAGTGAGGTGAGAAACAGCAACTTTACCACATTGCGCAGTTTTACAGCAGTTTTTAGAGTTCCTACCGATTCAATTTACAAAATTACATCGATTCGACAAAATCATACGACGCTCAATCTCACCCTGACAGTGTGTTTTAAACATATTTGCTGCTTTCTTATGTGTTCACGCGACCGTTTACGAGGTTTAACCCTGGTGTGCTGCTGGTGTCACTGTCACCCACCCTCGACTGACGCACTTCATTCCTTCAGGATTAGAATAACGCAGATCTCGTGCATTCTTCTCCTGGTCAGCATCCTGAAGGAAATCTGATGTCTGTTGGCTGTTGTCTGAGATGAGGATGATAGTGCTACTCCTCTCTGGAGGTGTTGTCATGGTTACAGTAGCTGGAGGCTGATGGTGCTGAGCTCGAGATGTTTGAGTGAAAGAGTGTTTCCTCCTCCTCAACCAATATATCTGTTGGTGTGGTGATGTTCACACCTTGTTAAGCAGGATCACCCATAAAATGAGATGTTGTGTGTCGATCATTTAAACAGCTATTTAATATTGCTAGTGTCAGGTGGTATTATCATTCTGGAGAGCAAGCTATTGGAAACCTATACAGTATGACATCAATATGTCTGATCCATTTTCCCAAAAGAGAAAGACTGTATATTTGAAATGCATACACTGCTGTTCAAAAGTTTGGGGTCAGTAAGATTATTTTTATTTTAAAGAAATGACTTTTATTCAGCAAGGATGCATTCAATTGACCAAAAAGTGGCAGTAAAGACACTCATAATGTTACGGAATGTTTATATTTCTAATAAATGCTGTTCTTTTGAACTTTCTATTCATCAAAGAATCCTAAAAAAAAATGTTTCCAAAAGCAACATGACAAGAATTTTGTTTTCATCATTGATAGTAATCAGAAATGTTTCTTGAGCAGCAAATCATCATATTAGAGTGATTTCTGAAGGATCATGTGACACTGAAGACTGGAGTAATGATGCTGAAAAATCAGCTTTGAATAAATTACATTTTAAAATTGGAATAATATTTCATTACATTTCAGGTTTTACTGTATTTCTGATCAAATAAATGCAGCCTTAGTGAGCAGAAGAGACTTTTTTCAAAAACATAAAAAAAAATCGTATCAAACCTTTTTTTTACTGTTGAACTGGAAAAATTAGTTTTGTTTAGTTTAGTTTTGTGACTTTAGGGAGTATATTAGCACATGGGTTTGTGGTAAACCCTGAAGGAAAGTAACAAGTCGCTGGTTGCAATTTGCTGATTTGATCTCTGAGAATTGTGCGCTTGAATTTAGCATCTGTTAAAAGATACAGCCGATACTTTCTATTTTACTATATTATGTACCGAAGCTGTTAGCGATTTCACACGGCTTCCAGCACTTGAACCATGAACACACACATGTGCAGTTCCTAGAAAACTCATCATCCTACGCAAAAGAGGAACACAACAGCAAACACACACACACACACACACACACACACACACACACACACACACACACACACACACACACATTCTGTCAATTCTTCAAGATCTCTCTCTCTCTTTCTCTCTCTCCCTCTCTCTCTCCCTCTCTCTCTCTCTCTTTCCCTCTCTCTCTCTCTCTCTCTCTCTCTCTCTTTCTCTTTCTCTCTCTCTCTCTCTCTCTCTCTCTCCCTCCCTCTCTCTCTCTCCCTCTCTCTCCCTCTCTCTCCCTCTCTCTCCCTCTCTCTCTCTCTCTTTCTCTCTCTCTCTGCATTGAAGCTTAATAGCTTAATGGTGTGGAAGGCTGGCTGCCATTTTAGACATGTCTTATTTATCTCTGAAAAGGTCACTGCATTGAAATAAAGATGTGTGTGTGTGTGTTTCTATAGAGCGAGATGTCTGCAGTGTGTGCTGTCAGTGAAGTGCGCAGCTGCATACGGCGTGACAGATGGCAGAATTGAAGTTTCTTTTGATCATGAAGTCAAATGGCCTGTGTAGTTGTTCAAATGCCTCAGCAAGAAACGTCCATCACAGTATCTACAGTATGAGAGAGGACAGAGCGTTCAGCACATGCTCAAGAATACGTTTTGGTTCACCTCTGTTTGGGTTAAGTGCCGTTTCACTAATATCCTTCAAATTAACCCACAAATGAAACCCAGTTGTCATTCACTCACCCTAATGGCATTCGTTTCTTCTGTTTCCAAGAGTTTTCTTTGAGTGCAGGTTCTAGAACTGGCAACAATTTAGCTTTTTGTCCATTTTGGAGCTGGACAGATGCATATCACTAACCGCGTTTCCATTACACTTCAAATTGCGCAAACTGAAATTGTGCATTGAAAATACGCCTGATGGAAACACGTCAATTTCGCAAAAACTCCCATTTATCGCAAAAAAGTTTTTACGCTTGCATGAGGAGGTTTTTCAGGCAATTCGAAAAAGAAATATTTAGCAAAACTGCAATGGAAACAGTTTTTGCGCATTTACAGGTCACCTGACGTAGATGACGTGGTGTGTTTGGACAGAATACGAGACAGAGTTCTTTATTAAATTCATAAAAGGCAAAATGATTACAGAAATACTGGATTCTAAACCTCAAAGAAATGCCACAATCAAGACCTCGAAGCAGAAATGAGGGAGAAACACCCAGAAACACCTCATATGTGCCGCTCTCAAGTATAAGAGTCTTTCCTTGCCATTAATGATTGGATAACACACATACGTCTCCTTCCATTAATAATAATGGCCAGTGCGGCGGCTGAGATATATAATCCTACCAACGTCCATTGCCATGGTTTTTGTAATGATTTTACTTATCGCAAGAGGAAAAAATGTAGTTTTAGTCGCATAACATCGGTTAATGGAAACGCCGTCATTTCACAATAGTTTTTTGTCGACATTTAGAAAAAAAACGCAAAAGTTTTGAGCAAATTTTTAATGGAAACGCGCCTACTGTTCATATTCACTGCATGCAAAACAGAAGCTCAGACATTCTGAGAAATGTATTGTGTTCCACCAGAAGAAAGTAAGTCATGACATGAGGATGAGTGAAAAATGACAGATGTTATATTTGATAAAACTGTTCCTGCACATGTGAGTTCATATTTAAACTAGGCCTACCGTTCAAAAGGTCAGTAAGATTAAAGAAATTATTGTTTTTTTTCAGCAAGGATGCGTTAAATTGATCAAAAGTAACAGTAAAGACATTTATAATGTTACAAAAATTATATTTCAAATAAATGCTGTTTTTTGTTTACTTTCTATTAATCAACGAATCTTAAAAAAAAAAAAGAATCACCGTTTTCACAAACATATGAACTCTTCTCAACTGATAATAATCAGAAATGTTTCTTGAGCGACAAATCATCATATTAGAGTGATTTCTGAAAGGTCATGTGACACTGGAGACTGGAGTAATGTTCAGTTTTGATCACATTATACATACTATATCAACAATATTTTCAACAGTTATTCTAAATTCTAATAATATCTCACAATATTTCTGTTTTACTGTATTTTAGATCAAATAAATGCAGCATTGGTGAGCAGAAGAGACTTTCAAAAACATTTAAAAAATCTTGCCGATCTAAAACTTTTGAATAATGTATGTGCAATACAGTGTTCCCTGAATATTATTCATGTGAAGTGCTGTGGGAAGTTGTCAGTTTAAACCCCACAACTATCACCACTGTGTCTCTGAGCATCACTGTAATTAGTGTACTGTAAGTTACCCTGGATAATGTGCATGTGCGTTGAACCATTTAAACACATGCCTGTAATATTACAAACAATCTGGTGAACCAGTAAACATAGCATGGTGTGAAAGCGAGACCGCTCCGGGTCTGTTTGTGCTTGACCCAGTGCAGCTGCCGTAGAGCCCCGAGGATGTTTAGTCTGCGCAGAGAGTCTGGTGTTCATTCACTTCTCTTCCCTCAGGCGTCTCTCCACCCTTCCCATCATTATTACATCATCAGCATGTTCCAACCCACATGCAGTGTAACATGAGACAGCTCACATGACATCATTGGTCCCACCTCACTGTTAAATTTCAGTGAAAAGCAAGCAGGGAATCACTGTCTGAGATGAGCAGGATCTCTATTTCAATTAGATTTAGAAATGTTATTGTGCATAACTGCAGGGTTGGCTGGGCATTGCTATACAGTTGCTAAAGTATTTGGAATGCCGTTTTGTGCTTTATTATGTGGTTGCTAGGGTGTTCTGGGTGGTTGCCAGGGTGTTGCTATGCAGTTGCTAAGGTATTTTGAAATGCTTTGTGTGCATTTCTATGAATATTGCAGTAAACTTTGCTATTGCTGCATTTGTGGTTGTTTTTAGTGTGTTGCTATGCAGTTGTTAGGGTGTTCTGGGTGGTTGCCAGGGCATTGCTATACAGTCGCTAAAGTATTCGAATGCCTTTCTGTGCATTGTTATGTGGTTGCTAGGGTGTTCTGGGTGTCGCTATGCAGTTGCTAAGGTATTTTGAATTGCTTTGTGTGCATTTCTATGCAATTGCAGTAAACTTTACTATTTCTGCAGTTGTGGTGGTTTTTAGTGTGTTGCTATGCAATTGTTAGGGTGTTCTGGGTGGTTGCCAGGGTGTCACTATGCAGTTCCTAAAGTGTTCTGAATGCTTTTCTGTGTGTTTCAACAGTATGTAATTGCTGAAGTGTTCTGGGTGGTTGCCAGGGTATTGCTATACAGTTGCTAAAGTATTCAAATGCCTTTCTGTGCATTGTAGAGTTTGTGTAAGAAAAATATTAATATTTAAAACTTTATAATAAAGTAAAATAACTAGCTTCTGGGCAAACGAACATACGGATTCCACTTAAGTGTAAAGCGCAACTTATGCAAGTAATGCGACCAAAATATTGTGATTCTCAATTTATCAATCGTGCAGCTCTCGTTCACACAGAATACGTTTTTGCTGTAAAAAACACAAGACGCATGTCAGTGGAACAAAAAAAGCAGATCTAGAGATGTGTTTTTTAAAAGTTTAACTTATATTTTAACTTAAGCGCAGTGTTTTTATAATGTGTCATGAGCGAAACACTGCAAAAGACGTGCGAGCAATGGTTAAAGACGTCCGTCTAGTGCGTTTACATTGAAAAACAATGGAAAGTAGCGCAGTGGAAAGAAACACATTCTCTGTGAACTCATAATTACTAATAATCTTAATAGTAAGTAAGCAACAATGTTAACCCTCTGCTTTTCGGTCATTTTTTTATATTTTATTTTTTAGAAATTTTGACTTCATCAGAATGGTATGAAACTTGGTAAAGGTTTTGCCACTTGATATTTGAACACACACACACAAAAAAAAAATTAATAATGAACAGTCCTGAAAATAATAGTCACACTTGTATTGTTCGCAGTCAAAAATGAACGCATTGGAAACGAATGAGGGACGAATTTCATCACATTTAGCACTGCGCCCAAACAAAATCTTACTGAAAACTCGCTTTTTGAGATATCAACCTCAAATTTGGAACACAACTTGTTTAGATTTATAGCTTTGATTTTCTCACAGATTTAGAGTAAAACATGCTTTGGAAAATATATATTTCATATAAAAATTTTAATCATATTTTTATGAAGACTGTAAGATTCACAACAGTTTAAGTTGGAAATTTCATCTTCAGGTCTATGCTCAAAAAGTGATTAACGGGTAATAAATGGCTCATAACTATTCCATAAATATAAGTTAGTGCCATAAAATCTCCTAAAAAATACAAAATATTGAAATAAACAATATTATAGAAATAAAAATGAATTAGCTTGAAATAAAAAATATATAATTTGATATTTTTGAGCACCAGAGGGTTAAATGAAAGCTGTTTCCTCCATTTTAATACACTTGATCGTATCAGAGTTCCTCAAACAAAACTGGTTTAAAACAATAGAGATATTGGATTGTGTCAGGTGGCACTCAGAGATGGCAGCTGGACAGTGAGAGGGTGTTGTTCTCTGTTGGGTGGGGGAACCGGAGCTATTGTATCACTCAAAGACATCTGTTCTGCTCTATTCAAAAGACCCCCTTTGGACCCCCCACCCCCCACCAGCACACTGATCATCTATATGCATGACCAGCACCCCCACCAACCCTATAATAGGGCAAATCATGCTTAATATCGAGATGTTTATTAGTGGTGTTTGTTCAGACATCACTATTACTATTGCTCATATTAGAGTTAGTGATCTAAACGACCCCCAAACCTTCAGCATTAACCCCAGCACATCTGCATTTCACTGAAGATTGAAGATTCAATCACACACATTCACAGAATCTTCCTGAAAAGCAAACTGGTCCAGCAGGCTTTGAGGCTTTGGATGTCATCATCGATATGAGCACATGCTTGTAACATTACACATTAGCTGGACTTTTTTGATGAGTTCAGTAATTAAGCTTTGAATTAATTTAAGCTTTCATTCAATAATACATTTAATCCAAGCATTATTTGATAAAAAAACCAGTAAAAACAGTTATATTGTAAAATATGATTACAATTTACAGGGTTTTTTTAACTATCAAAAAGTGATCAAAACTGAATTTTGAGCATAGTTACTCCAGTCTTAATGTCAGATGATCCCTCAGAAATCATTCTGATATGATGATTTGCTGCTCAAATAAACATTTCTGATTATTATCAGTGTTAAAAACGGTTGCTTCATATTTTTGTGGAAACCATGATGCATTTTTTTCAAGATTCTTTGATGAATAGAAAGCTCAAAAAACTGCATTTATTTGAAACTTTCGTAACAGTATAAATGTCTTTACTGTAACTTTCGATCAATTTAATGCATCCTTGTTGTATAAAAGTATTCATTTCATTCATTCAAAAAACATTTTTTTTACAGACATCAAACTTTTGAACAGTATTTATATTTTTTATATAGGCAAAAATATCCATCCTCATAGCATTGAATGTAATACTACAGTAAAGGTCACTCTGCTGTGCTGTAGTCTGTAGAAAAGATGTGTGTGTGCCAGTCTGGCAAGGTCTGGTGGGAAGGGTGTGGCTGCCATCTTACTAAATGTGTCTTGCTCCCACACACACACACACACACACACACACACACACACAGAAATCCCTACACCTCAGAGCCGTCTATGGAAAAAAAGTGGGGGAGGAATGAACGACCAAATGAATGAGTGTTTTTATTCCTGCCCCCCTTTCCTGTCTAAAATTGCTTCCATGCTTTTTTTTCCCCTTTACGTCTTTTCGTTGCTCTTGCTCACTCACTCACTCACTCTCTCTCACTCACTACCTTCTTTTGTCAGTCTTTCATTCAGTCATGTGGGGATTCCTCTATCTGCCTGTCTGAACACGGCATGCTGGGATGTGCCATGGGCAGGAGACAGACAGAAATCAAGGAAAGGAAAGCGGAGGTTGTTTATAGAGAAAGAGAGTGGTAAACTGAGAGTCAGAGAGAGAGAGAGAGAGAGAGAGAGAGAGAGAGAGAGAGGTCACGCAGGTTTAAAGACGGACGACACCCATTTCTGAGGCGTCTGGTTCAGGATGGACAACATGATGCTGCAGGAGAAACTGGTGGAGAAACTTCTGTGTCCCCGAACCAGAACCACCCGACAGAAGGTTCGGTGTTTATATGTCTTGTAAATTTTATATATATATATTCTTACTAGTAAACTAAATGGAGGCATATTCATTTGCAGCTTTATATATATATATGAGACTATATGAGAAAAGGCACGAATGAATATGCTTCCATTTAGTTTATTAATAAGTGTTATTGTAAATAGGATGACATCACACACTGAAAAAATGATTTCCTTACTCAGTATTTTTGTCTGTTTTACAGTATTAGTATTTAAACATTCTTAAATGAAGACACATTTTCTTTAGAAGCAAAATTACAAGATATTAAGTCTTGTTTACTGAAAAATTATTCAAAATGAAGTGAGCTTATGGTTAAAACAGGACAAATATCTGCCAGTGGGGTCAGAAAAATAATCTTGTTTTCATTTATTGAATTGAGTTTATTTTTCAGACCCCGAATTTAGCGTAAATTCACTTATTTTTGATGCATTTTTTAAAAAACAACTTTTTTTGTATCTTGATTTAAGAATGTTAAGATATTTGTGCTGGAAAACAAGACAAAAATAGATTTTAATTTCAAGAAAATATTTTTTTTGCAGTGCATGCATGATATTATGCAAATTTTGGTGCTTTGAATGCTTATTCTTAAAGTTAAAGATTTGAACAAACCTAAGGTTTGATTATTATAAACCCTATTATAATATTATAAACCCTGATTATTATAAACCCTAACTAATCTTTCGTGTGTAACTAGCAACCACATTTGGAATACCTTAGCAACACCCTAGCAACCACCCTGAAAACCCAAACAGCCTCATAACAACATGCTACAAATCCTTCAGAACACTTTAGCAACTGCATAGTTTTGCTTCAGAAAATGTAAAAAATCTCATTGTTTTTATATGTAATTGAATTCTTCTCTCTCACACACACACACTGTGCACGTGGGGTGAGATACGGCAGGGTTTCTCTTTTCTAGGACGATGGACTGCGGAAACACACATGACGGGCTGTGAGATGCTCTGGCAGTCAGATGAGTTGTGTTTGGCCCAAGTTCGAGTGTGTTAAAAAGGCCTTTTCAGCTTATGTAAATATGGCTTCTGTGTGTGTATACGGCCAGTCGGTTTGGCCTGGACACTGAGCTGGTTCTGCTGTCGGGTTTGATCTTGATTTTGCTTTCATTCAGCGCATAACCGTCAGTAATATTAGTGTTCTCAGTGTCTGTTTGAGCGGTTATGAATGCTGAGCGGTTTCCGGCACAGTTGGTAGATCGGCAGGAGTCTCGACACTACTGGCATTTTCATGCTCTGCTATTTTTGTGTCAGTCTTGACGATTCACAGAAGCTCTGTCTTAAAGGGACAGTTCACCCAAAATAATCATTCAAAACCTGTATAACTTTCTTTCTTCCATATGAGTAATACAGAATGTTAATTTTTGACATTTTCTCTCAGGACAAGCAGTATGTCGGCTTCGCAACGCTTCCTAATCAGGTCCACAGGAAGTCGGTGAAGAAGGGCTTCGACTTCACCCTGATGGTGGCAGGTATGTCTGAGATCATCACTATAGCATGTGACACTGACTTCATGCTCATCCTTGTCAATAACAAGAACATTGTGTGTGTGTTTTAGGTGAATCTGGATTGGGCAAGTCTACTCTAGTTAACAGCCTCTTTCTCACAGATCTCTATAAAGACAGGAAATTACTAAATGCAGAAGGTAAGAATTGTCTTAAAGGAACAGTACAGCAAAAAAAAATCTGTTTTGTTTATATTAAGCATACAATATACTCTACTGTTCAAAATTTCTGTTTTTTTTTTTTTCAAATAAATTAATACTTTTATTCATCAAGAATGCATTCAGTTGATCAAAAGAGACAGTAAAGACATTGATATTTCAAATAAATGCTGTTCTTTTGTACTTTTTATTCATCAAACAAAAATAATAAACTGTTTTCAGCATAGAGAATGAGGAGAAATATTCTTGAGCAGCAAATCATCATATTAGAATGATTTCTGAAGGATTATGTGACTGAAGGCTGGAGTAATGATGCTGAAAATTCAGCTTTGATCTCAGGATTAAATTACATTTTAACATATATTCAAATAGAAAATGAATTGTAATAATATTTCACAATATTTACTGTTTTTTACTTTATTTTTGATCACTAAATGCAGCCTTGGTGAACCAAAGAGTCTTCTTTCAAAAACGCTTAAAAATCTTACCAACCCATAACTTTTGAAGGGTAGTGTAGTCCATATATAAGTGTACATCTCATATATGGTTTTGTCAGGTTGAATGCTATAACGTGTTTTTCCTGTGACAGAGCGTATTAATCAGACGGTTGAGATCACCAAACACACGGTGGACATTGAGGAGAAAGGAGTCAAACTCAAACTCACTATTGTGGACACGCCGGGATTTGGAGACGCGGTCAATAATAATGAATGGTGAGAATTCAGCTGTTCCCAGCATCACATGACAATTACAATTACGAAACAGATAGTTATGGTCTCGGATGCTGATTGCTCAATACAGCATTTTATGAAAGCAAAAAGTATTTTAGGGTGTGTTGTGTTCACACTTGTAGTCCTAGTCCGCTTAGCGTTCACATTGGCATTTTAACACCAAACCTAAAGATGCCGAACCTAAAGGCATAGGGATACATTCACAACCTGATTGGTCGGCTTTTATTACGTATATTTTGCGACGGAACTTACTGAACATCCAAAACAATGCTGTGTGCTGGGCTAAATGTGCTCGTTGTATGTGCGTAGACTACATATTATGCTATTTTGACCAGATGAGAACTCGTGAATAGCTTCTAAAATATGTAAAGGAGTCAAAACGGCGGCAGGAATCCCTCCGTCACACACACAAATGAAGATCTGCTACAGATTCATGTACACGGTCCTGTACCGAACTGTAATGGGCAACATTGTGACATATGCTTAAGCATTCTGTCCTTTTTAGGGTCGCATCTTGTGACATCACATCCTGTTTATGGTTTGTTTTCATGTGTTTGGTCCTTGCTGCGCTCATATTTCAGTCGAACCGCACCAGAGTTCATTTGGAAGCGGGCCGAGACCCATCTTTTCAACGGTCTCGATCTGCTTGTTTGGTGCACACCAGGGTTCGGATGGGAGCTTTTAAATGAACCGCACTAACAGAGCATTCGCACCAGGGTTCGTTTTAATCCAACCAAACATGCCAAGTGTGTGTGTACTGTGTACACACCCCTAGTCATGGCTGTATTCACAATATAGCACAGGCTCAAGAGTCTAAGGTCAGGGTTTCACAAACTGGGGTTTGTCAGGGAACAGCAAGGGCTTTGTGAGTTAATGCAAAGATTAATCATAAAAAAAAAATAAACACTGAAAACAAATAGAGTAAAATAAAATGAATAAAATAAAGTTATTAAAATAATAATTTAATTAATTAATAAAAATACAAATAAATGTCAATAAATTATTTAAAAATGAATCCTAAAGCATCCTAAAGCAAATTAAATATTTTAATTGTTTACCTGCATGTCATGTGATTATTAAAGTCACCATGAAATCAAAATTGACAATCCCTATTTTTTTTCAGTGGAATATTGCAGTATGTATTATAAATGATTTACCTGTGCACATCATTATTATTATTTTTTATTCATGCACTTGTAATCCTTAATCAAAATAACTTGCTGACGAGGGCGGGGCAACCTGTCACTCACATGAGATCCACCAATAGCAAACCACAACCATCCAATCAATTCCCCTTGTACAAAATCAAGCCCCGCCCTACATTTGTTCTTGTTCCAGAAGCCGTTTCACTCGGATATATGTCACAATAGCGAAGAAAATACTATCAAGACTTCTGTTTCATGCCGACATTAACCGTCATCAGAGAACCGTGAACATGTGAATGTGCTGAAATATCAACTTAAAAACTTTAAGTAAATAATTTAAGGCCAAAGGGGTTTGGCTGACAAAAAATCAGTTTTGTGTTATTGTGTTCAGTTGTGATCTTCTGAAGAGTGTGTGTTCATCTGTGTGTTTGCAGTTGGAAGCCCATCACAGACTACATCGATCAGCAGTTTGAGCAGTACTTCAGAGATGAGAGCGGACTGAACAGAAAGAACATACTAGACAACAGAGTGCACTGCTGCCTGTACTTCATACCACCGTTCGGACACGGGTACGAAAACACCCTTGATATGAGTGTGGGAGCGGGGCTGTCTTATGTGGGTCAAGTTCACATGCATCCTTCTCCACATTTGCATAATAATACATGTGTGTATATGGGGAGGATGGTCCATTGTGCCCGTTTGTAACGTATATTAATGGCATTCGTTAGAATTTGTTTGTCTTTGAGTGTAATATATACAATTAGCACATATTCCTTAATACTCCAAATCAATACAAAGCAAGATATCAGTAAATTGATAAGAACCCTGTTTGAATTCAGCAGTCTGCAAGTATTAATCTTATGCTTAAAGATATTAAGCTTATTTTAAGATTATATACAGATTAATTCAAATGAGGTCCTTATCAATATTAGTTAATATCGTTAATAGTTAACAAACCTGCCACTCACTCTCAGATGTGAATTCATGAGTTCATATTTAATTTAATTGTGTGAAATTGAGTGAAATAAAAGTAAACATTTTTGACTTGTATATGATGGAGGTCTCAACTTAAATAAGACTTATTAATAAAAAATATACAGCATTATTCAACATAGCTGGACAGTAACAAAGTATTCTAAGTCTTACTTTGTTACTGTTTTCAATTCCAGTCAAAATAAACGTGAAAAGTTACTAATGCCGAATTTAAGTATTGAAAATCATATTTAGTCACTGTCGTGACTGTCAGTAATTTGTGAGCTGTATACCGGTAAGTGTATAATAAGTATAATAATGACTAGAAGTATAAGTTTTGCAAAGACGATATATAGTTTGCTTATTTGCAGATCAATAAATATTTGCAGAATAATGATTAGTACTGGCTAGAATAAATAATAAACATGATTCATCAATCAGTGCTTTTAATACTCAAGTAATATTAAAAATTAGTATGAATACTTTTAATGGCGGTATCTGTACTTTTACTCAAATACTTGATTTGTGTACTTAATCCACCGCTGGTATTTAATACATAATATAAGTCAATAAAAATAGAGATGCATTTGGGGTGGTGGTGAAATATGATGCATATGGATATCATGAATATACTTAGACTCATTGTCGCGTTTACTGTTTAGTTTGCGGCCGGTGGACGTGGAGTTCATGAAGGCTCTTCATGAGAAAGTGAACATCATTCCTCTGATCTCTAAAGCCGACTGTCTCACGCCGAATGAGGTGAAAAAACTCAAGGACAGGGTGAGTGGACACGATCTGATCTGATGTCCTCTGAAACTCAGTTAACTGTAAATCTGATTATTTTTGTGGTGCTGCTCCTGATGGAATCAATTATTTTCTACTAGACCAAACGCATCCGATTCAAGCTAGTTGTTAACGAGGTGTGAAACACAATACAAGATGCGTTTCATACTGTAGATGTGTTTTCCTGCAGGTGCGAGACGAGATCGAGCGCTTCGGGATCAAAGTGTATCAGTTTCCCGAGTGTGACTCTGATGAAGAGGAGGAGTTCAAACAGATGGACAAAGAGCTGAAGGTCCGCCAAACACATCTCATAAGTCTCATCTCCTAAATATCATTTTTTCCGAAATGATTTTGAATGAATTTGAATCCATTTGGATTGATTTTAATCATATTATGGGCTTTTTACTTTTACTTTAATGCAAAAAGCATTAAAGCAAGGTGTATTGATTCAAAAAGAATACCAGGTCTTATGTAATGAACATTGAATGATTTGTATGTGTGTGTGTGTGTGCTGTAGGAGTGTACTCCGTTTGCTGTCATTGGCAGTAATGCAGTGGTGGAGGCCAGAGGTCAGAGGGTCAGAGGTCGTCTTTACCCTTGGGGTATCGTGGAAGGTTGGTATATTTATACAGTAAATGCACAAACGCAGATCTGAATACTTTGGAAATGGATTGCAAGCATGCCAGTCCTGTTTTACATACAGTACTTTAATGCTACTTAAAGGTGCATTGTGTAATATTTAGGAGGATCTGTTGACAGAAATGCAATATCATACACATAATTATGTTTTCAGTGGTGGATAAAGACCTTACTTAATTAACCGTTTTGTTTTTATTACCTTAGAATGAGCCATTTCTCTCTACATACACCACGGGTCCCCTTACATTGAAATGCGCCTTGTGGCGAAACAATGTAATCGATAAATGCGTTATTTTAAGCACCAAGTTTTTATCAAAAGCTGAATTACTCTATCACTATCGTAGACATCAGTGTTTATATTTGAACTTTAAACTTTTATCCCAGTACTTCTATGATCATTTGAACTATTGTATCACAGAAATAATGATACTATGAGGAAAAGACTGCTGTTTCATGACAACTCTCTCCGGGTCAGCGGCAGCACCAACACAGATTTGAATGTTGCGATATGATTTTGTCAAAGGTTTAATAGACAGACGAATTGAAAGATCGCGTGGGTGTTTGAATCGAGATCACAGTCTTTTAAAGATGAATCGAGCAGCTCTACTGTCTTATCTCTCTCTCAGCATATGAGTAGCGCTGCGTGTCGTGCGCGAGCGAATGAATAACTGATCCGCGCCTGTACCACAAACACATACTCACTATTTTTATTTCAAATTCAGAAGTTATGCAGCAACTTTTATTAAAAAAAAGTTTTGTCAGCATTGCGATTCTCTTGGTACACATATGCACTCTTTAATGGACGTTTGCATGTTTAAACACAATTTAAATAATGTAGGCCTATTATTCCATGCATTACTTCTACTTATATTAAGTTGCTCAAGCAAGTGGTCAAATATTTAACCATGCAGGCTACTTATATTAAAATCACAAACATTTTATATTAAAACTTAAAATTGACAAAAACAGCCGACTCTCATGCCATTTCTTTTGCATTTAAATTTGAATACAATAAATCTTGCATGTCACAAAGAACTTGTTTGTTCATTATATCGCCTTGTTGAGTTAAATTGTAGTTTTCCTTGCTTTACCCCGTACTTAAAGTAAAAAGATGACTGTGGAAAAAAGTAGTATTTAATTAAATACATTTATGGTGAGATTACTACATTTTATTTAATTAAACGCATTTATGGTGAAATTACTACATTTTCAGGTCAGTCTGTGTTCATCACTTTAAGCATAAATAGACACTCATAGATGACGACACATATCATCCTCTGTTGAAACGAAAGTGGCTAACTTCTGTCAACCTCATCTGTAAGCAAGGACAAAAATAAAGCAGTTTCATTTGCATTAATATCGATTCTATAAAAAAAAAAAAGATTTTAAAATTGTAAAAAAAAAAAAAACGCGATACCTAGGTGAATCGATTTTTCTCCCAGCCCTATTGTAAAGTGTTACAGTTTGACTACTGTATATAGCACCCCTTGTGGCAAATGTGGGAATGCAATAGTGTTCTGACACATGTTGGAAAACAGTGATGAAATGTGTATATTTTTACAGTGTTTAAGCTCACGTACACATGCAGTTTTTCAGGCTTTTCAGTGCGTGTCTGTGCATGATTCAATACTGCAGGTGTCTCAAAAATGTGTTGTTGCCTCTGTGACCAACTCAGTTCTTCTGTTGTAAATCGCTTCGGATGAATGGATCTGCTAAATGCATAAATGTCAAGTCAAGTCAAGTCAAGTCATCTTCGTTTATATAGCGCTTTTAACAATGCAGATTGTTTCAAAGCAGCTTTACAGAGATAAGCGTATAATTTATGGTAACAGAGATTGTTTTGGCTTTATAGCGGTTCTTTAAAGGGCACCTATTATGCAAAATTAACTTTTACATGGTGTTTGAACATAAATGTGTGTTGGCAGTGTGTGAGCAAAACCACCCTAGAATGATAAAAATCCACCCAGTGTTTTTTTTACAATCTCAATAAATCATAAGCACTGTCTCAGGATGAGCTGTTCTCAGATTCAGCTCAATGTGATGTAGAATTGCGCAAGCCCCGCCCACGACTGTTGAGTGACACTTCAGTTTGAGCCTAGACCCGCCCTGAGTGAGCTGGACACAGAGTCCGCTATTGCTCGAAGCTTGAGCAGCTGTAGACAAGAATGTCTCCTAAGCGATTGAGGTGTGTTGTTGTTGGATGTAAGAATGAACATAGCAGTCTTCATTTACTCCCGTTGTTACTCGAGGATGGATCAGTACTGTTTGTGATCCAGCTTACAGTCTTCAGAGCGACAGGACTAATGTTACTGATCACGGCAGAATTGAAAGTGAGAGCGCGCTCTTTATCACAGCTCATCAAGTCGTTTTACGAATATAAGGTTTACCAGTTTATTAAGCACCCACTGAAAAGGTGTGTATATTTGTTTACTGTTTGTAACGAGTGTTTTGTGTACTTTGCTGTGTATGTTGTTATAATGAAAGGGAGAGAGAGAGAGAGTTTATGGATAAGACTTTAATGCGCACTTCTTATACTATTTTATTCAGCTCTTACAGAGATTCTCTGGAGTAAAACTAATGCTCATCTTTTCTGTGATGTACAATAAACTTCACTGAACTCTTCAGTATATTTTGGTCATCATTCAGATGGGTTTTGCTACAGCAGGCTTATTAATAGTGGATAAAAGCAGATGACAAATAAGTTATAACCATAATTAAACTAAACTATACCTGTTCTATGTCCATACAGCATATATTCTCTGGCTCTGTGGGCATTATTGTCCGACTCCGAGTCGAAATGAACACCGCAACTGAGAGTTTCTGTTCTGATATTATCAGATGAGATTGACCTGACTGAAGTGCGAGCTCGTGAGGCTCCGCCTCCTGGGCCGTGCAGCAGCAGTTCATTTGCATTTAAAGGGATACACACTAAAACAGTGCGTTTTTCTGAGCCCCAAAAAATGACAATTTAAACATGCTGTAAAAAATTATCTGTTGGGTATTTTGAGCTCAAATTTCACATACATACTCTGGGGACATCAGAGACTTGTTAAAAGAGTCATAATAGGTGCCCTTTAATAAAGTTATTTTCCAGCTAAAGTTAGTTATGATTGATTCGCTTCCGTCGCAACGATCATTTGTTATTAAATTAGGGGCCGCTAAGACGACACCATTCTCTCTACACAGACTTTAAACGCGAACCTGTGAGAAACGCTGATGGCGGTCACACGCGCATTAAGAATTGGTTCTATAGTTATGTATGTGTAAACGCCATATAATACAGGCTTTTAGGCTAAAAGGTTTTTGCACAAAACCCCTTGTGCTGTTCAAGAGGAATGGTGTGCAATGGTGGTCTTGATACTGGTATTTCAATACACACCGCCAAATCTGTGAATGTAAGGCAGTGTAAATGAGAATCAGCAAGTGTAAAACTATGTTTCAGACAGTATGACGTGTTTGTGTCTGTGTTCATGAACTCTATTGCATTTCTTTGTGTGTTTTGTTCAGTGGAGAATCAGTCTCACTGTGACTTTGTGAAACTGAGGAACATGCTGATTCGCTCTCACATGCACGACCTGAAAGACGTGACGTGCGACGTGCACTACGAAAACTACAGAGCCCAATGCATCCAGGAAATGACCAGGTGTGTGGAGCATTCACAGACTGATTCATGTGAATATAATGGGCATATAATATAATAATATAATTTAATAGGGAAGAAAAACACTGGCTCTGATGCTTTTACTTTCCAGCCTAGATGGAGTTAATATGAGACATGTTTGTGTGTGTTTCAGTAAACTTGCACAGGATAACCGTACGGACAGTCCGCTACCCATCCTGCCTCTGCCAACACCAGACGGAGAGACGGAGAGACTCATCAAGATGAAGGATGAAGAGGTATAAAAGGATCATTACTGATCTTAAAGGGGTCCTATTATGCTTTTTTATATTTTCTTCTTTCTTTAGTGTGTAATGTTGCTGTTTGAGCGTGAAAAAGCTCTGTAAAGCTCCAAAGTCCCTCCAGCGGGAGTTATTCTATTATATCAGTGTCACTGTTTCTGAACTCCCTGAAACTGAAATTGTAGTCTTGAGTTTTCTTCTGTCACAATATTCCTCATTTATAATAATTCATACGCAGAATAAAGGGCCCGCCTGGTTGAGTTAGTTGAAGCTCGTGGTTTCGAAAGAGACGGGACATTTCCCAAACACGCTCGAAGCGCTCGACCAATCACAACACACTGGTCCAGCCGACCAATCAGAGCACAGTGTGCTTTTCAAAAGGAGGGGCTTCATAGAGACAGGAACTAAACAGAGACGAGCTGCAACAATGGAGAATATGGGGAAAATAATGAACATTCAAGCATGAAAACCTGTTCTAGTAGAGCCCAAAAACAACATCAAGACTTTATAAAAGGGCATAATAGGTTCTCTTTAAAGCATCACAGAGATATGTGCTTTAGTTAGTTATATAAATCCATACAGTTGTTAGGATATGCTGGATTCATGTCTCTTTAGATACATTTGCATAAGAATGTATTGTTTTCTATATTCTAGATTATTTAATTGCCAATTATGGTTGTGTTTATCAGGGCCAATATTATAAATCTATACTTTTTTTGTGGATTTTTCATATTTATGTTCCAATATAGACATTTTTTCCTTATATTCTTAAAATGAGGAAAAACACAGGCAATTTATTGTAAAGTAGCCATGCTGCAATATTACATTTAAATAGTAAATCAGATCTAGAACTAGAGAAGTGAATCATTTCTCCAGTCTTCAGTGTCACATGATCCTTCAGAAATCATTCTAATATGATGATTTGCTGCTCAAGAAACATTTCTGATTATTTTCAATGTTGAAAACAGTTCATATTTTTGTGGAAACCATGATACATTTTTTCAGGATTCTTTGATGGATAGAAAGTTTATTTGTAATAGAATCTTTTGTAACATTATAAATGTCTTTACTGTCACTTTTGATCATTTTAACACATCCTTGCTGAAGAAAAGTATTAATTTCTTTTAAACAAACAAAAAACTTTTGAACGGTAGTGTATATGCTTTTATGCGAAATCAATCTTTAAAACATTATAATGGACAGTAGAAAAGATGGACACCTGGCATAGATAGTATAGATGTATAATATTGGCCCTGATAAACTAATTAAATAATCTAGAATATCGATAACAATACGTTCTTATGCAAATGTATCTAAAGAGACCATGAATATAAATTTATCCAGCACATCCTAACAACTGTATGGATTAGAAAACGAGTATTGTGTCTGAAATGAAAAAACCCCTTATATGCTTTCTAATCAGTTCAATAAGGATAATAAAAAAGCATGCTAATATTGCAATAGTGCATTTGAGTTTTTTCACCAGTGTAAACTACAGGAAAGTTTTTTCTGACTGTGTGTTTTGTTTGTGCAGCTGAAGAGAATGCAGGAGATGCTGGAAAAGATGCAACAACAGATGCATGAGAAAGACCAGTGATGCTGTCTGACACACACACACACACACACACACACACACACTGCAGCCCTCACTGCACCCCTCAGATGTGAATGCATTTAAATGATACTGTACAAATATCATATCTAGAGGTCTGACCATCAGATACGCTCTGTTCATCTGCTCGGTGCTTCTGTCTGCCTGGATCAAATGTGGTGCAGCTGTCATGTGATTGGTCATGTGTTCATGAGGAGCGTACATAAACCTGTTTACCATTAACTTAAATTAACTTCTAAAGGGATCTAATTTATATTGACTTTTTATTTTTATTTGCTTAGCAAGACGAATGCGTGTGTAAGTTGTTTTCTGACAGTGCAGGGGTTTATTGACGTGTATGTGTGTGTTTGGAGAGAGAGAGAGAGAGTGTGTGTGAGGTCCTTTTGCTATGAATTTGTTTGGGTTCAATGGCAGTTTTGGTTTTTATAGTGAATGTGAACATACAGCTCCAATAATTGTTATCACTAAACATACTCAGAATGCTGTTTTTGGCTTGTTTTATAACAATAATAATTGGAATAAAATCTATTCCATTATTATCAGTGTTAATGGCCTTTAATAATTTAATAATTTATATTATTCTGTCAATTGTTTATGGAAAGCTTGCTAATAAATGTGAATAATTTATCAGTTGTCGTTGTATTTGTTTGCTAGTTTCATATTCATGTGATTGATCGGTCATGGTGTCAGAAGGTAAGGTATATCATTTATAAGACAATTTAAATATAGTTCTTTTATTGTTTAAGTACAGAATGTGAAATGTGGTGTTTTTCAGTATGTTTCAGATAGTGGATGATTCCTGTGTTTGACTGAGCGAAAAGGAAAAGCGTTTAGGAAGTCCCAGTATCAGAGAATGAAAGCGTGGTCCACTTCCTGTCACATGTTCCTCTGAGGGCATGTGTGTGTGCGCGCGTGTGTGTGTGATTAAGGTCATTTTATCAGTGTGACCCAGCTGTGTTTGATGCTGTAGTCTTCAGACTGATACTGACACGCTGGTAAGAACTTTACTTTTACTTCACTCAAAATTAAGTTCATCTCACATTTGAACTAATTATATGTATGAGTTCTATAACTTAAATATAATTTACTCTTGATTTATTTAGCTGGTAATGACATATTCATCCAATATCACGACCCATTGGGACCCTCAGTGAACTAAAGGGGTTTTAAACACGTGTTGTTGAGATATTTTATTTTATACCAATTGTTTATTGTGGATAAATGTATAACCGAGTTTTATTATTACCTTATTTTATAAAATAAAATCTAAAATAAAATGAATCAGAAAGAACTTTCAAGTGTACTTGCACACACTGGAAATGTTTCTTGGTAAATGAAGCATCCTGTGCACACATCCTAATATAACAAAACATAATCATAAAATTAAAGAATAAAATATAAAAATGCATGAAGACACTTAGGCTGAGACAGAATAAACATATTTACAGATGTATTTAGAGACAACTAATAATGCAATGTGCTGAAAAGGTGGCAATGTGTACAGTTAATGTGAATAAAATATAACAATAATGAAAAAATTATAAAATAAAATAAAATACTGTAGTGTTACAGTATTATACTGAATGAAAAAAAAAACACAAAAACATTATGCATGTCGATTGCCATGGTTTTGCAATATCCAATAACATTTAGTTGTTAATTATATTCAATTATAAATTACATTTTGTTGTAATTTTGTAATTCAATATCAACTTAAAATGTGCATTAGATTCATAGTATTGTATTTTGTTCTCTACAGTGACCATGAAATGTTTGTATCATCCTGGTACTTTTTTTATTTTTTTATCTTTGTCTTCCCTGCTTTCTTTGCTTCCTTTTTTCCCTCCTGAAATTCCAGATAAGCTCAATCATCCCTGTCTATTCAGTTTTGCACTCCATACATGGCACCAGCAAATATTTGGACACTTAAAAATATCAGAATGTCATTGCATTAGATAACAAAATATAATTTATTGCACACGTCGTGAACTAATGAATCGCTCCCAAGTTTGTATTTTCTCCATTCTGTCACTGATGGAGTTTTGGTTCCTTGCCACTGTTGCCTTGGGCTTTTGGTTTGCTTAGTTGGGGACATTTAATATTCAACAATATTATTGATCTGCCTGCAATGACACCATTATATGAGAACTGAACTGATTGATTATATATATAAATGAACTGTATTAATAACTTTTTTACTACAAAAATATACCATCACTGAACTTAAGCTGGATTGTGACGCTATTTTCTTCTAGAAACAAACTCTGTTGCATTATTTTCCTGTTATCTCTGTAAAGCAGAATATATGTATATATATATATATATATATATATATATATATATATATATATATATATATATATATATATATGAAGAGTTCAGATGCAAAAGCCTCTAAATGCCATCTGAAATTTTCTTCTAGAATGATCATTTTTATCAAGCTTGTATATTTAAGTTCAGTAATTTCACTTAAATGACAATTAATAGGTTATTTTCATTGCCATTTAAGTGAAATTACTGAACTTATATATACAAGCTTGATAAAAAGGATCATTCTAGAAGAAAATTTCAGATGGCATTTAGAGGCTTTTGCATCTGAACTCTTCATATATATATATATATGTGTGTGTGTGTTATGTTTTGCAATACAGATTGAAACAATCTGTATTGTAAAAAGCGCTAATAATAAAGGTGACCTGACAATAAGACACGGAGCGTATATAAAGCTAGTTAGTGATTGGTTGATTGATTGATGATTGATGGATGGATGGATGTGTCTCTGCAGTATGTGTGTGTGTGTGTGTGTGTGCTGGGATGAGGTGTGCAGTGCTCGTGTTGAAGGTCCTCCTCTCGTTGCTGGGCAGTGAGATGGTGGTGGCTCAGGCTGCTTGTCCTCAGGTGTGTTCCTGTAACGCCGGTGTGATGGACTGCAGTAAACGCGGTCTCACCACGGCCACGCTGCCCTCCTCCTTCCCTCCACACACCACTGAACTCCTCCTGAACGACAACCACCTGACGGCTCTGCCCAGCGGCCTTCTGGACTCGCTGCCCGCCCTGCGCCTGGCCGTCCTGCACGGAAACCCCTGGTCATGTGACTGCGGCATCCTTTATCTCCGAGGATGGCTGCTGAAACAGAGGAATGACGCGTCCATGCGGTGAGTGCATAGATGAGATATTAAAGAGCCCATATTATGCATTTTTGTTCGTTTTTGGGCTCTACTAGAATAGGTTTTCATGCTTAGATGTTCAAAAACATTATTTTTCACATATTTTACATTTTTGCATGCAGCCAGTGTTACTTTTAAAAGTAAGGCGTTACAAGGTTACACTTTATTTTAAGGTGACGTAGTTACAGTGTAATTATACATTTAAGTACTGAGTAATATTAATTAACTACATGTACTTACTAGGGTTATGGTCAAGAATAGGGGTTTGGTTTAAGGTTAGTTGCATGTAATTATGCATAATTTATAGTTATTACTATAGTAACTATATGTAACAGTCACTGTAAAATAAAGTATTACCCATATTCTTACTATAGAGTTATGGTTTTGGTTTGGTTAGGGTTAGTTACCTGTAATAATACATAATTACTGTTATTACTATAGTAATTACATGTAGTAATGTGTAACACGTCACCTTAAAATAAAGTGTTACTCATTACAATATTGCGTTACTCCCTAATAAAGTAGATAATTATTTTCGTCTTCAGACTTCAGACTAAAAGCCTAAAAAGTTGAAATCCTGTATGGCTTGCGTGCTTCCCATAATGCTTATGCATTTCAGACTGGTGGAAAGCAAAACAACATTTTATTTAACTATATCTATTCTAGGTTGTCTACGTCTTTAAATTTCAAATACAATAGCCTACATATATTTTTAAAGGCTGTTTTTCAGAGTTATTTTTTTCTCACACACTGAGCCAGAAATCTCCGGTTCAGTACACTGACGAAAAAAGCAAAAAAAAAAAACTAAAACAATACCCAGATAGCAACAGAGTCTGGGCCAAATCTGACTTACATTCGGCACTTCTGGCTTTGGTTTTTTCAGTCTGAGAAAATGAATTTTAAGTCTCCTGCTTCTCAGATGTTTCTCCTGAGAAAACTCATGAAAAGCTTGCTTTATTTACGTAAGGGACGTTAGCTGAAATGAATCTTATGTTGACTGTGTATGTGTTCCAGGAACGTGACCTGCAGTTCTCCTGCTCACCTGCGGGGGCGCCTGGTCGTGTATCTGGTTGAGCAAGAGCTTCTGGAATCGTGTCGTTACTGGCCGTGTAATTTGGCTCTGGCCTCACAGATCAGCCTCTTCATCTTCATCATAGTTCAGGTGCTCCTGCTGGCCTCTGTCATCCTCTTCCTCAGGCGGTTTGAGCGGCTCACGCGCACGGCTGCGGAGACCCTCACGCCGGAAGACCATGCGACCCCGAGTAACGAATACGTCATGCTAAAAGACAGGAGCATGTAGGACGAGACGGTCACAAACTCACAAACCGGACCAAGAGCAAACAACTGTGTTCATTTCATCCTAATCATTATGCACACTTCACATAAATCACATAAAGTGTGACTGTTTTAAAGATTGACTAGCCTACCTTTCATCTTATTGCCTTTTTGTCGCATACTTTCTCCAGTCCGATAACAAATGACAGAATCCATCATTTTTTGTCAGATTTTCAGTCTAACAATGTTAATCTTGATTATAGCCTACGGTATTATTATTTTGTCTTCTGGGCAAGTTTCATCTTCATAAAGCCAGAGCCATTCAATGTAATCCTGATTTTAGAATATTCTCCTCTGATATAAAGTCCCTTTTACTTCCTTTAAGAAAATGTCAAAACCTTTAAACTCAAAGGTTTCTAAAACAAGTCTGTTGTAAAGAACCTTTATTTTTTTATATTGACAAAATGTAATATTGTATTGATTTGTGTAGCGTAATTCAATCTCCTTTGATATCCCCCTTGTTTTACTATTTTTCTCTTCTCACTGTTAATGTCTGTATCATTTCATTTGCAATAAAAAAATGCTTAAAGCTGTTTAGACAACTAAATGTAATATTTACTGTAAATTAAGCTACCCTAATTTAGGAAAATTAGGAATAAATCCCTCTCTTTTGTACTTGTCTTTGTAAAATTGCACTCTTTTGTAAACTGATCCACTGGTCAAATAAATTAAACAATTTTGGTGCATATTCACAGGTTCGTGTGGTTGTTTGTGTGGTTTTCTTAATCCTTTTATTTTATTACTTCCAACTCCATAACAATTTTTTTTTTAAAATGTCGCAAAACAAACAAGGCACAATATTCTTCAATTTTTTTTTTTTTTTTTTTTACCAGGAAGATACAATTGAGATACAATATCTCTTCTACCAGGGAATTCTTCTTATTTACAAACGTTTTACAAATATAATATAATATATAATATAATATTTGAAATGTTTTTCTCAGTCAAAGTTCACTGACTGGAGGAAAACATGAATCCCGGAACCTTTTATCGTTGTTGAAGCGCGTCGGTCTCATTTTAAAGTTGCACAACATCACCACAGGATCGACACGTGAGTTTTTCCGATTTTGTTACTGTATGATTTAGATCAAAAGGTTATAATTATTTGTATGCATATAAAGGACGCAATGACCCTTGTCAATGTCGTGTATGTTTGATAAGTAGAGCTTTTCCAGTGTCAGTGATTTTGAGTTGTTTAGCAGTGTAAACATCTAGCTGTAAGAACTCGAGCAGTTATGATAAGATCATCGCTATATTTGACATTATAACAGAAAATACTCGAATCAGTTCAAATGAGTGGTAAAAGATGAGATTGTCAGGGGTGAAACTCACAAAAAACATGTCCAGTCATATATATCGATGTCACGTTTCATCCCAAAATTAAAACACAAATAAAATGAAGCCTATTTATAGACCATTTTGTTTTTGCACGGTGACTTTATTTTCATGGCACTTGCAGAGTTTCTTGTGAAAGATGTTCTTGACAGGTTCTGTGTTTGGCCTGTAGAGTTCTGCCATGGGCAGATTGAGAAAGAAGTTTAACTGGAAGGGCAGACAGCAGAGCACATCTGTGCAGAAAGCTGCTGGAGACAGACAGACAGATGTGCAGGTGGAGATACAAGGTAAGATGCTTGATCTGCAATACAGGATATTATTAGCGATGTGGAAACCATTCATTTAAAGGGATAGTTCATCCAAAAATGAAAATTCTGTCATCATTTACTCACCCTCATGTGGTTCCAAACCTGTATGAGTTTCTTTGCGCTGTTAAACACAAAAGATAAAGAATGTTGGTAACCAGACAGTTGATGGACCCCATTGACTTCCATAGTAGAAGAAAACAAACTATTGAAGTCAATGGGGTCCAACAGCATCATCATTCTTTAACATATCTTCTTTTGTGTTTAACAGAGCACAAGAAACCCATAAAACACTTTCTGTTGGTCACAATGAATTAAACAGTTTTGGTGTATATTTACAGATGCATATGCATGCTTGTTTTGTTCATTTATTAATCAAATTCTTTTTTGTTTTTGCTTCCAATTCATTAAAATTAAATGTAAAATTTGTCACAAAATAAAGCACAATTTTTAAGTATTATTGTCATTATTAAGATGATTTATTATAAAGTTTTAGTGTGTTTCAAACACTAAAAATATTTTATATTATATTATATTATATTTCTCTCTGTGAAAATTCAATTCGACCACAGGGAAGCAGGAATCAGCACATTAATGTAGACAATAATGATGAATGATATAGTTATTATATTAAAGGTATAGCGGAGGATCTTTCCGAATTTTAGATAAGACCCGCCCTCTCCACTTTTTGAAAAGTTTGATTGATTCACCAGAATGATTGACAATTAGGAGGACCAATAGTATAGGTGATCCACCCGGAAGTAAAAAATCCTCCGCTATACCTTTAAGATCAAAGAACAAGTATTATAATATGAATAGAGTTTGTTTATACTGTAATATGCTTTTTTGCTTCTACATTTGACCAATTATTCATTTAGATGTATGACTGATTATTATAATGTCCACTGAATCATATAGAAGAGTTTTATGATGGTAAAGCAGCTGAAGAGCTTGTTTTTTAAAGATATTTAGTGTGTCTTTCTGCTCTCTCACACACGTTGTTGTGTTGTAACGTGATTCTGTGTAGATGGAGCCGAGCTTAAAGGAGTAGACGACTGTAACGTTCTCGTTCTGCCCGCCACCAGAACCAAGAAACAAAAAGTGGAGCGTCCCGTGCCCAAGAAAAGAGCCCTGACAAAGAAACAGAGGAAGAACCTGGAGAAAGTTCTGGAGCAGAAAGAAAAGAAATCCCATGTAAGGAGAGAGAGAGAATCTGTGATTGATGCTGTTTGTTATTTATAATTGATTTCATGTTTCTCACGATATCTCCACAGAGAGCAGAGATACTGTCTAAACTAGCTGAGGTTCAGCTGCCCGAGTCCGAGCTCAAACTGCTGTACACCACCTCTAAACTCGGCACTGGAGACAAACTCTACCAGGCCAAAGAGTAAGAGATCAGCCTATCGCCACTTCTGAGCAGCTGATGTGGACAAATCTGTCATTTCTCTTTCGTGTGTGTGCTTGCAGATCTGTGAATGAAGATCAGGAAGGTGTTTCATCTACTGCCAGGATCAGCAGTTTGAGCGGAGCCAACAGAAAGAGAAGAAGAGCGGTGGATGATGATGATGAGGAGGAGGAGAAAGAGAGATCCGAGGAGGATGATAGTGAGGGATCAGACTCATCTGAGGAAGACGAGGAAAAAGCCCCTGAGGAAGAACCCACAGAAGAGCAACAGGCGCTGACAGAGGAGGTGAAACAGAAAGAGACGGATGTTAAAGAAGAGAAGAAAGAAGATGTTAAGGAGGAAACGCATAAGAAAGAAGACTGTAAACCCGCCGTGTTTATTCCCGTTGACCGACTTCCAGAGATTCAGGTACAGGAACCAGATTGTTTTAAAGTCAGCATGAAACTGAAGTTGAGAGAGTCTTTTCTCCTCTATTGGGACGTATATCAGATTGAAACGGCTTCCGGAACGAGAATAAGTGTAGGGCGGGGCTTGAGTTTGTTCATGGGGAATTGTTTGGATGGTTGTGGTTTGCTATTGGTGAGTGACAGGTTGATCCACCAATCAGTTCAGAGAAGAGAAGAGATGTCTCTGAAAGAGGGAGGGGAAGTTATTTTGATTTAAGATTACGAGGCATGCGAATTAAAAAATAGAGATATGCACTATAAATGATATGCATTTATTATAAATGATATAACTCATTTATAATAAATACTGCAATGTTTCATTAAAAAATAAGATTTGTCAATTTAGATTTCATGGAGACCCTAGACTAGCGTTTAAGTGTGTGTGTGACCAGACCTTTGACTATCGGCATAAAGTCTGGTCTACATAGCAAACAAACAGCAAAATATACAATAAATATATTTATTTAATTAATTATAAATACATTACTTTAAGCATTTCAGGGCTCCAGACTAACTTTTTTTATTAGGAGCGCTGTAGCCCCTGACTTAAAATTTTAGGAGCGCAAGCAGAAAATTTAGGGGCACACCTTAAATCACCTTGCAATGCAATTATTCACATTTTCCCCCAAAATAACTGTATTACTGACAAATGCTTTGATAATAAATAGCCTTAACGTACAGAAATTACAATGTGCAGTTTTATTTTAAGTTCACAGGGCTCCAGACTAACATTTGAGGGCAGTGGCACTAAGTTCTACAGAAAGTATTTGGTAGCACTGTGGGATGACAAAGCACTGAGCTTAATTTGAGGTGTATAGATAAAGTTAACTTTAATTATTATCATTCATAATGTCTTAATATTAATTCAAAAGCAAAATGAGTGACAAAATATATATTAGGGAGTGAAAATAGCCAGTAAGCGTCCTCTGCAGCTATGTTTACAATAGGAATTTAATCTTTATATATTTTTTTTTTTTAAATAAGTGTGAGTTTCCCTACTTCTTGAAACTTTTAGTTTTATAAATAGGTCTTTAAAGGATGAACAAAAAATGTTTGGTCAACACATTATTAAAAATAACATTTAAATATGATAATATAGTTTTGAAGTGCTGGAAAAATATGTGTAGGCTACTGTTATAACCACAGTATACCATAGTTACAGTTAGTGTTACTACAGTAAATCCAAGGTGATTGTTGCTAATCTGTGGACCTAAAGCCTTCAATAACTTGTTCGCTCATTGCACATGTTTCTCCTGGTTTCCACGTCAGCGCTGTTTGATCTTATATGGTTTATAACAGAGAATTCTGCGTCAAATCTGAATGTTTCTCACTGGATCTCGCAGCAATGTTATTAATTCTGTCGCGAACTCAATGGATTTCTTCACTGGATCTCCACGATGTAACTGTTTCGCGTGATCGCGATCGGCCCGCGACTGGCGAGGAGCTCTGCGCTGTCTATTATTGGTTCGAACTATTAAACGGTCTGTGAAGCAGAATGAGTGCTGAGTAGCGCAGTTTTTTCCACTTTCATTTTGTTTTTATTTATTAACATGTCACGGCATACTCTATGCTTGAGGCTGAGATTGAGTGTTTAAACTGCGAAGTGCCTGCACTGTCTGCAAACTTCGTTTTCCCCGCAGTTCTGGGGTAGCCACTGCAACATTCGCAGCTCATGGAGTTCATCTCCTTACAGTACCTCAACCAGCTGAATTCTCGTAGCCAGTCTTCCCGAAAATAGTGGGTTCAGGCCTTTATCACCTTACAAACCTCTGACTCTGAATCATCATCATCCGACTGTGTCTGTCCGTGACATTGATATTTGTCTCCGTCTCCTTCCCACGGACGTTTACGCGCACTCGATTATCTCTAGGACCCTCCCCCTCCACACATTAGCCAGTTACAGTGGCCATTCCCTATTCTTCTCACACTCATTGGCCTGCCACACATTCCAGATTCATTGACGCGCCCCTTCCACGATTAACGTGAAAAAATAAAAAAATAAATTACTGGTCGCACATGTGCGACTGGGTGTAAAATTCAGTCGCACACTCTCAAATTTTGGTCGCAAAATGCGACCATTTGGTCGCAGTCTGGAGCCCTGCATTTATATATATAATGCATTATACAATGATTCTTAATGCATTCATTTTGGGTGTATTAATTCATTAATAATACGTTTGTAATGCATTCTTTATACATGTATATATGTATAATGTGTATATATACATATATTAATTATGCCTTATAATGCATTACAATAGAATACTTATCTATTCGGCTTTACACCTTTAAAATGTATAATGCATCAAAACACATGAAAAACAACCAATTTTGTGTGTAACAATGAATCTGCAAATATTATTAACATTGTCCACAATTATTTATAGAAACATTATGCATTGAAATGTAAATTAGGGATATAATGCTGATCATACATAAAGGATTCAAGTAAAGTGAAGTTCTCTCTTGGATTTGAATCATTTTGATCTGATTCAGTTCTGAATCATCATTCACTCTTAAACTGTGATGTTTCCGTTCCTAATAAAGTTTTTGGTTACACTTTATATTAGGTGTCTCTAACTCCGACGTACTTGCATTAAAAAAATGAATTGTAAGGTAAAACATATTATTGTGTTCATGTTGAATTGCAGAACGCTTGTTCTGCTGTATGGGTACGGTTAGGACAGGTTTAGTGATATGGGTGGGTTAATGTGTCAACAGTGCAATTAAAGATGTATTGCAGAAATTAATTATAGATGTAAGTACCTTCAGGTATTAAAAATACAGTATATAAAATATAAAAGTGTCAACGGTGCAATTAAATATGTCATTGCAGAAATTAATTATAGATGTAATTACCTTCAGGTATTTCTAAATACAGTATATAAACATGTATGTACACAATTAATTGAAATTTAGTAATAGTAGTTAAAGACACTCACTATAAAGTGGGACCAATATTTTGACTTATTTTGTTAATTAACTTGCCTGTCTATTCCGGTGTATACTTGCATTTGGCTCTTGTTTCGGAGTGTGTGTGTGTGTGTGTGTGTGTGTGTGTGTGTGTAACTCTTCGTGTGAATTGCAGGAGGCTCGTCTGAGGCTGCCGATCCTGGCGGAGGAGCAGGTGATCATGGAAGCGGTGAGGGAAAACGAGTGTGTGGTGCTGTGTGGAGAGACGGGGAGTGGGAAAACCACTCAGGTTCCTCAGTTCCTGTATGAGGCGGGATACGCCAGGTAACATGGGAACCGGCGAGCCGATGTGTGTGTGTCATATCTGTGTCGTCTGCCTCTCACGGTTCATCCCTCTGTTCCTCAGCTCCGCTGGCATCATTGCTGTGACCGAGCCCAGGAGAGTGGCGGCCATCAGCATGTCTCAGCGTGTCGCCACTGAGATGAACTTACCCAGCCGGTATGACATCAGTGCCGTGAAGAAATAATCCATGAGAGGCCGTGCACTGATTAAAATCCCTGAACCGAGCAGCTTATTGCTTTCATAAAACTCTAGCAAACGCCTATATTATCAAATATATGATCAGACTAAATATATGCAGATTATTATTATTATTATCAATCGTAGTAGTAATAAAAATTCAACCTAAAGTGACATTGTAAATATTTAGATTTGTCAAACTTAATGTAAATTTAAAATAACTATTTTCTATTTTAACATATTTATTAAAGCTGAATTTTCAGCATCATTACTCCAATCTTCAGTGTCACATGATCCTTCAGAAATCATTCTAATATGATGATTTTGCTAATCAGATGATTTCTGATTATCATCAGTGTTAAAGACTATTTTTGTGGAAACCATGATGCATTGGTTTTCAGGATTCTTTGATGAAAAAATTATTTGAAATAGAATCTTTTGTAACATTTTGAATGTATTTTTTTTTTTTTTTTTTAAAGTATCAATTCATTTAAAAAAGAAAATACTGTCCTTAAACTTTTGAACGATAGTGTATAATGACAGGATTTTGCTTTTTGCATCCAGATTGTTATGTAGGCAGTTTTAAGGTTTAAAATGAATCTCATGTTGACTTTAAGCCGCTCTGTTAAGCTCACTGTACTGTTGCATTTGTGTGCGGTTATTTTTAGACCTTTAACAAACATCCTGCATGAAGCCTGAGCAGTTTTAACTGAAATAAGTGTGTGTGTGTGTGTGTGTGTGTGTGTGTGTGTGTGTGTGTGTTCAGGGTGGTGTCTTATCAGATCAGGTATGAAGGGAATGTGACAGATGACACAAAGATCAAGTTTATGACAGATGGCGTTCTGCTAAAAGAAATTCAGAAGGTAATCCATATGGGCAAACATGCACCACACACATATTATATGATGCATACTATGTATTGTTTTTGTTTTTTTAAAGCTTTACTGTATTATACTCAACCTGCCTAAGTATAATATTGTAAAGTGTATACTGTTTAGACTAGACTTTAGACTAAACTGTTTGTTTTTTGCAAAAAGGATGTCCCTGGATGTTCTCCAAAGATTTTGCTAACAATCCTAATATAGTCAGTGTTTAGATTTCACCAGAGGTCAAATGTCAAGTACTGTATTGCTCATGAAAATGACCTTAGGTGTGTATGTTTCAGCTAAACCTCTATGATTGGTTTGTTTATCAAGTAATAAAGCAAAAACCTCCGTATTAAATGTACTATAGAACTAAATCAGTTTAAACATGATGCATCTCCTTCCTCTCCTTCCTCTCCCTCCTATCCATGTCATGATGTGTGTTTTTCAGGATTTCCTGCTGCAGAAATACAGTGTGGTCATCATAGATGAAGCTCACGAGCGCAGCGTGTACACAGATATCCTCATCGGCCTCCTGTCGCGCATCGTCCCCCTCCGCAACAAGGTAGCACGCGTGAACGTGTGTGATGTTCAGGGTAAAGCTGTGTGTTGGGCGTGTGTGTAATGCGATCTGTGATCCACAGAAAGGTTTACCCATGAAGCTGATCATCATGTCCGCGACGCTGCGTGTGGAGGACTTCACTGAGAACAAGAGGCTCTTCCGCTCTCCTCCTCCGGTCATCAAGGTGTCACGTTTCTATAGTCATTATCAGATGTCAGATGAATAATAGGGCAGTTTATGCATGCTTTTCACACAGCGCTTTAATATTTTCAGCTATAAAGTTGCTTTTATCTGATCAATATAACCGTGAATTAATTTTCTACACTTTATTAAATGCTGTAGTGCTGGTCTTGTAATTCTGCAGATTGATTATTAAATTCTCTCATTATTCACGCACCCTCAGGTCATTAGAAACCTGTGTGCATTTGTTTCTTCTGCATTAGAAAGCGTTCTGTTGGTCAGCACACAAAAACATTTGCAATGTTCTTAATTGAAAATAACCAACAGAGAATGTCCAGCATTAGGGTTGTTGCAGAAAATCCTCTCTGAAACGCTCTAGAAAATGTAGTTATTTGTTAAAAAAAATAAAACCTAAAATAAGCATTATGGTTCGGGTTCTGTAGGAGATATTTTAAGGTTGTCTCGAAAAAATGTTCTGGGTATGTTATTTTATTGTTATTAAAAAAACATTCCTTGAATTTGATTCCCAACAATATCCAAGTACTAGTGGGAACCAGATACCACCGTTAGAGGAGCATTCTGTGTTTTTAAGACTTCTAGATACAAATGACTTCATGTTATAATCAAGAAAAATACTTTTGTCCAGCATATGCCTGTTTTAACTGTGTGTGTGTGTGTGTGTGTGTCTCTAGGTGGAGGCCCGTCAGTTTCCGGTCACGGTACATTTCAATAAACGCACACAAATGGACAACTACACCGGAGAAGCTTTCCGGAAGATCTGCAAGATTCATCGTATGCTGCCGCCAGGTTGGTTAAACACACACACATGCAAAACTAAAATCTTAACTATATGCACAGATTAATGAATATGCAACAGGGGATGATGAATGTCTGAACACGTGTGTGTTGTCGTAGGTGGTATTCTGGTGTTTCTGACGGGTCAAGCGGAGGTCCATTCTGTGTGTCGCAGACTGAGGAAGGCTTTCCCTTACAGACCCAACCGAGAGCACACAGGTACACACACACACACACACACACACACACACACACACACACACACACACGTTATGCTTAAAGTGCCCCTATTATGCTTTTAGGGGTATTACCTCTCCTGTAGTGTGTAATAAAGCTGTTTGTTTATGTACAAGATCTGCAAAGTTTCAGAGATCACTTCCTGTTACATACCTACTTAACGATGGAACAAATTTGCATAATGCCAGCCTATGGTCTTCATTGGCTGCATGTGAACATTATGTACTTTGACCCGCCCTAAAACACTTTAGTTGTCGCTGAGACTGAAAGAGTTTGGTTTGTGTTGTTGAAATGTTCGAGCAAATCCACTTTGCTTCCACTTCCACAGGGTAAGGGCTTGTATTGAAGCTATCAAACCCGTTACCGTTCGCATCAATGTGCATCAAGTGCTGAGGAAGATCCAGAGCTGAAATTCAGATATGGTAATTCAGGTGGTCGACCAATCACAACAGACTGGGCCATCTGACCAATCAGAGCATGGCAGGATCTCGTAAAGGCGGGGTTTAGAGAGACTGAATCTTTGATTTAACCGTTTCAGACACTGACAAAAGACTAGAGCTGAAGCTGCAATGTATATTATGAGAAAATTAAAGTGGTTTTTGACCTTGGATGCATGTAAACCTGTTGTTGGAGACCTTCAAAATAAAAAAAGGAACCTTTAAAATAGCCAAATGGGGCACTTTAACTAAAAAAAATGACAGTATTGGGGAGTAGCGTGAACTAAAACACTTTACATTGTCTTTTTGTATCTTAAAGTTTAGAGAAAGTCTCCTTAGTAGATGAGCAGCCTTCCCAACATTAGAAACTTTGTGTCTTTTTCAGATTCAATGGAAACAGACGACCTGAAGAAGTCAAAAAGAGCAAAGAAAAAGAATGTGGTATGATTACTATCATAAAAGAACAAAGAAAAATACTTCTACAGCTAATATTCATTTAAATATTTACTAATACACTTTTTTTAAGTTCTGGTATCAGTATTTGTTCATATAAGTTAATTTACATTTACATTTATTCATTTAGCTGACGCTTTTATCCAAAGCGACTTACAATTGCTATATATGTCAGAGGTCGCACGCCTCTGGAGCAACTAGGGGTTAAGTGTCTTGCTCAGGGACACATTGGTGTCTCGCAGTGGATTCGAACCCGGGTCTCTCACACCAAAGGCATGTGTCTTATCCATTGCGCCACCACCACCCCATAGTTAATGCTTGCTTAAGTTAATGAACAATTGTTTAACACATTTAACAACGATTAATAAATGCTGTAAAAGAAACTGCTAATTTTCCTGTTGATATGATAGCAGAACACTTGCATTTAAAACAGAATGTGTAGTCAACTATGTAACACAACTACTACTAGTTGAAACGCTTATTGTCACACACTGTTTCACATACCAAGTATTATGCATTATACAGTATATTTGGTGTGCTAGCATAGGCTATATTCTCAACATAGCCTCAATCTCTCTCTCAGTCCCTCCCGAGGATTAATCTGGACAGTTACTCTGTTCTGCCTGTGGACGAGGGGGATGAGGATCGTCAGGCCGGCATTGATGAAGATGATGATGAGGGTTCAGACCTTGAGCTGGAGCTGGGTGATCATCCAGACAGTGATCAGGGTTAGAGAGTCTTGCATATATGCAGGTGTGTTTAATCTGTGTTTGACTCTATATATGAATTAATGTGTGTGTGTGTGTGCGTGTGTGTGTGTGTGGTTTCCTGTGGTCAGAAGAGAAGGCGGATCCGTCGATCCCGCTCTACGTGCTTCCTCTCTACTCTCTGTTGGCACCCGAGCAGCAGGCAAAGGTATCTCTCTGTTCTCTTACTTCAGTGTCCTCAAATAACACAATAATTGTACAAGCATTTTTCACTTTTTATTGAACAAAAAAAAAAACATTTTAGAAATTCATGGATATATACTTGATTTACTTTACGATATAGCAATAGACTATATAATACTATAATATAAATTCATTCATTTATATAAATAAAAAAATACTAAAAATATAAATAATTTGTAATATTGAAAAGCTTTTAATCTCTGTGTTTCTTGAAAAACTCAATATCCACAGCCATACTTTTACATTTAAATACATTTAAATGTAAAGAAATTTCATTTGGCTAAAATAAGAGAAAAAATCTTTATTTACTTGATTTATTTAATTTGATTTACATTAAGTAATATAAACTGTATAACACTATAATATAAATGTATATAATTTGTAATTAATTTGTAATTAATTAATTAATTATTTAATAATAGTGTTTAATGTTTGTAGATCATGAGAAACTAGATGATAAAATCCTAAACCTAATTATTGTAATTTATTATAATTATTATAGAAATGTTACTTGTATAGAAATTAATTTTTACATAATATATATATATATATATATATATATATATATATATATATATAGTTATTTTTCACAATGATTACAGATTCTAAACATGTAAGATATTTCGTTGTTTGTGGTGTTACTCATTTTTGTGAACGGTATTTTTAATAATTATGCTCTGAAATGAATGGACGAATGATGTTACAATACTTCCAAATCTAGTAGCCGTGAATTGACTTCAATCCTTAGACGTTTTTCTTAGACAAGATTTTCTCAGTTGTAAAATCACAGTTTGTATTATTCATCTCATCTGTGTGTGTTCAGGTTTTCCGTCCTCCTCCCGCGGGAGCGCGTCTGTGTGTCGTCGCGACTAATGTTGCTGAGACGTCTCTGACGATCCCCGGCGTCAAGTATGTTGTGGACTGCGGTCGAGTGAAGAAGAGATTCTACGACAGAGTGACGGGCGTCTCTGCCTTTAAGGTCACCTGGATCTCACAGGCTTCAGCCAATCAGAGGGCAGGAAGGGCGGGCAGAACAGAGCCGGGCCACTGCTATAGGTCAGAATTTGACAATTGTTGTATTTTAAAGGAAACTGAATGGTTATGTGAGAGGAAGATCTGGACGGTGTGATATTAAAGGGTTAGTTCACCCAAAAATTAAAATTCTGTCAGGAATTACTCTCCCTCATGTTGTTCCAACCCCGTAAGACTTTCGTTCATCTTCAGAACACAAATTAAGATATTTTTGATTAAATCTGAGAGCTGTCTCACTCCTCCATAGGCTTCTAGGTAATCGATATCTGCCAGCCCAGAAAAGTTAGTAAAGACATCGTTAAAATAGTCCAAGTGACTACAGTGGCTCAACCTTAAAGGTCCCGTTGCATGCGATTCCATGTTTCAAACTTTAGTTAGTGTGTAATGTTGCTGTTAGAGCATAAATAATATCTGTAAAATTATAAAGCTCAAAGTTCAATGCCAAGCGAGATATTTTATTTAACAGAAGTTGACTACAAAAAACGTCTCGATTGGACTACACCCCTCTACATCCTGCATTAGTGACATCACCAGAACCGTTTCTTGACTAACCTCCGCCCACAGGAATGCTCCCTCAACTCTACTGGCTACTTGCGCACTTCTTATAACTTAGCCTACTGTGTTTACTCAGCTCTTACGGTGATTTTCTGAAGTAAAACTGACGCTTCATCTTTTGTGTGATGTACAATAAACTTTATTAAACTCATCAGTACATGTTTGATCATCATTCAGACAGCAGACTTGTAGGCTATTATTAATAAATAATGGATACATAGCCTACAAGCAGATGACAAATACGTTATAATAACCGTAATTAAACTCCTAAACCATACCTGTTTCATCTCTATACAGCAATCTGACTCTGTAGGCATTATTGTCCGACTCGAAATGAACGCCGTTACTGAGAGTTTCTGATATTATCATCATTCCGTGAGATGAATTTGTCCTGACAGACTGAGCGCGAGCTCATGAAGCTCCGCCCCCTGTGTCGTCCAGCAGCACCTCATTTGCATTTAAAGGGGACATACTGAAACGGCTCGTTTTTCTGAGCCCCAAAAAATGTCAATTTAAACATGCTGTAAAAAATGATCTGTTGGGTATTTTGAGCTCAAACTTCACATACACACTCTGGGGACATCAGAGACTTATTTTACATCTTGTGAAAAGGGGCATAGAACGGGACCTTTAAGTTTATCAAGCGGCGAGAATACTTTTTGTGCGCAAAAAACAATGACTTTATTCAACTCTTCATTTTCTTCAGTGTTCCTCTGAGTGAGTTCATGTAGTGTAACAGCGCAGCGCTTCTGGGTTGTACGTCAGAACGGAGGCTCACTATTGGCCAGCATCACACACATGACCAGCGTCGGCCAATAGTGAGCCTCCGTTCTGACGTACGTGAACTCACTCAGAGGAACACAGAAGATAATGAAGAGTTGAATAAAGTCATTGTTTTTTTGCGCACAAAAAGTATTCTCGTCGCTTAATGAACTTAAGATTGAGCCACTGTAGTCACTTGGACTATTTTAACGATGTCTTTACTCACTTTTCTGGGATGGCAGATATCGATTACCTATAGAAGCCTATGGAGGAGTGAGACAGCTCTCAGATTTAATCAGAAATATCTTAATTTGTGTTCTGAAGATGATCAAAAGTCTGACGGGGTTGGAACAACATGAGGGAGAGTAATTAATGACAGAATTTTCATGTTTGGGTGAACTAACCCTTTAATATTCGTGTGTGTATGCACAGGCTCTACTCATCTGCTGTGTTTGGGGATTTCGGTTTGTTTTCGGAGGCTGAAATCACGCGGCGTCCCGTCGATGACCTCGTCCTTCAGATGAAAGATCTCAACATTGAGAAGGTTTCCTTTCATCATGCGATAAAAATCACACATGAACTATTATATCCCAGCATGACAGGTTGTGGTTTCCTCTTGTTTATGTGTTTTGTGTGTGGGTTTAGGTTGTGAACTTCCCGTTCCCCACTCCTCCCTCATCCGAGACGCTGATCGCTGCCGAGCAGCTTCTGATCTCACTGGGAGCGCTGGAGGAACCGCCTCGACGCGGCCGGTACGCTCGCTCTCACTCATGCATCACTCTTTCCTCCAAGTCGAACTGATAGATTTTTAAATGAAATTTCAACAGCCACATTTGCTTTCATTAAAATTATACATTGGTGTATTAAAATACCCAGTTAACATTTAAAAAAATGTAATATGCACACGTTTGCAAAAGTGATATAAACTTATAAATGTCACAGCCTTTCTGTGTAAATATGTGAGAACACAAAAGAGTAAAATATGTACATTGTTTTATTAAATATGAACATATTTGCATGTTATTACAAAAGTTCATGACAAATTTGATGTTTATTTGATTTATTTTTTTATTATTTTTTTCTTAATTTGTCAAGTGTTCATGTAACAAAATAGTTCATAAACACATGAATATGAACTGTAGGTCCCATAAAATGGTAATTAAAAATAATCCTTTGATAATCAACTGTAATATCACTGGGAAATGGGAATAATTTTTTCTCAAATAATATTAAATTGAAAATTACAAATTGATTCACTATTTGATTAAGAAATATAAACACTATATATATAATACTGTAATATAAATTCACATGTTTATGAAGTTATAATTAATTTGTTGTAAGTAATAATGTGAAAACTAGCACATATTTGCATATTATTGCAAAAGGGTCATCAACTATTATTGAATCACTAAAGATGACTAAATATTTCATAATTTAAAAAAAACTTAAATATTTATTTTAATGTGATCAAAATAGTTCACATGAACTATAGGTTCCATAAAATAATTACAGTCAGTGAATAATATATCTGTAATATCAATCTATAGAATTTAAGTAATTATTATGAAATATTACATTTCTGTATGAGCAAATATGGCTGTTAAAAAGGTGATCACAAATAGTAATGTTCATTATAATGTTGCTGAAAAAAAATGTAATCATCAAATGAATATTCTTTCCTAACCTGTTTCTCTCTGTGTGTGTGTGTTTTTAGTTTGGGCGCGATAGAGAGGGCGCGTCTCTCGTGTCCCATAACTCCTCTGGGTCGTGCAATGGCCGCGTTCCCCGTAGCACCGCGTTATGCTAAGATGCTAGCGCTGGGCCGTCAGCAGGGCTGTATGCCGTATGTCATCACCATAGTGGCCGCCATGACCGTCAGAGAGATCTTTGAGGATTATGACAGGTCACACACTTCCCTTTTGTCTCTGTGGTCCAGAAGAGGCATTAGGGAACGGTAGCGCTCACGTCCTGTCTTTCTCTGGTTCATCAGGCCTGCGGGCAGCGAGGAGGAGAGCACTAAGATGGCAGGGAAAAAAGCCAGATCTGTTCAGATGAGGAGGTTATGGGCCGGTCAAGGACAGGCACTGCAGCTGGGAGATCTGATGGTTCTGCTGGGTATGGCTTTGATTTTACTAACTTTGAATGTTGATGTCAGATGTTCAGACATTCAGGTCTAATGTGAGAAACCTTTGCTCTAGCAGTGTGATGTTAGTATTATTAGCTTTTGAATATTAGCTTTTGTTTGATTTTAATTTAGGGTACGTTTACACAACAACGATGTACTACAAACAGAAACGTTTTTCCTTCGCATTTTTCACGTACAGATGATGACAAACTTTGACGGCATCAAAGCGATCCCGGTTTACACGCATCCGTGAGAACGACTAAAATTTGTTTTAAGTTCTGTATTCTGCTGCCAGGCCAGTAGATGGCGATATCACTTTGTAAAGAAACACTACTCGCCTATAGACTGAACACGTAATGCGCTTGACATCACCATTTGCATAAATTTGTGTTTTTGTAGTTTACACGAAGGCAATAACAGTATCGTTTTCACAAACTTGCACTTTGAAACACGTTTTCAAAAGTTTTCAGGACCCAAAAATGCCGTTGTTGTGTAAATGCCGCTTTATTCAACATTTGAATGGCAAAACTCATTAAAATTACACTTTTGTTATGTGCTTTTTTATATTTATATTTAGCTTTAATTTATTTCAGTTTTAGTAATTTTAGTATTTCAACTTATTTATATTTTCCGAATGCCAGTATGTGATTCCGAATGCCATTATCCACACCGGCGGCGACTGACAGCCGCACATTCTCCTCAAAACATTGGATTCATCCGCGCTGTGCCGTGCCGAGGCACAACCCACGTAAAGTTGATAATTCCGCGAATAACTGCAATTGCAGATTTCGAACAGAGATGGCGACAGAGAGGAAAAACTACGGACTGCAGCTTAAAGCTACACTGTGTAGGATTTTCTCCCATCTAGCAGTGAAATTATTTATGACTACCAACTGAATATTACTTTCCAGTCCCTCCCATTCCGAGGGCGTTTTAACTTCTACGGTGGCCGTATTATTTCAAATCTACCGGCAGTCGCGAGTAATCTCCCCCTCGCATTCGTCACGGTGCCACTGTGTAAAAACGCGAAAGGCGAAGCTTGAATTTCCAGGTATGTCCCTCTTTGGCTAATGTATTTTCAAGATGGAGGCGCAACATGGCGACTCGCTCGTATGTATTCTAAATGGCAGATTCTACGCTTACGAGAATACTTGATTAGTTGGTAGAAGTAATTACACATTAATGAGCACATATCACTTTGAAAGAACAAAGTGGTTTTTGCTAAGAATCAACTTAAAAAATGACACAGTGTAGCTTTAAAAAAACAAAGCCAAATATATATAACGCCAGTCTCTTCTGTGTATGTTTCAGTTGCTTTCTTTTTTGTTCTGCCATTGAATTGTCTGGTTTGTATGGAAGCTTGTTTCCGCCACAAAATAAAAAATAAAAGATAATTGCGACTTTTTATCTCACAATTGCGAGTTTACATCTCGCAATTCTGACGTTATTTCTCAGAATTGCGAGATATAAAGTCAGAATTGCGTGAAATAAACTCGCAATTGCGTGTTTTAAAGTCAGAATTGTGAGATATAAACTATTCTAAGATTAAAAAATAAAAAAAAGTCCGTCTTTTTTTTTCTTTCTTAGAATTGGACTTTATATCTCACAATTCTGAGAAAAGATGTCAGAATTGCGAGATATAAACTCGCAATTATGTGTTATAAAGTGAGAATTGCGTGATATAAAGTCAGAATTCTGAGATATAAAGTCAGAATTGCCTTTATATCTCAGAATTCTGACTGTATTTCATGCAATTCTGACTTTATATCACGCAATTCTGACTTTATTTCTCAAACTTTATTTCTGTAAACTCGCAATTGTGAGATAAAAAGTCGCAATTATCTTTTAAAATGTTTTATTCAGTGGCGGAAACAAGCTTCCATAGGTTTGTGTAAATGGCGTGTGTTGATTGGTGTTTAGGGGCGGTCGGCGCTTGTGAGTTTGCTGGCTGCACTCGTCAGTTCTGTGAGGAAAATGGGCTTCGGTTCAAAGCAATGCTGGAAATCCGAAGACTACGAGGACAACTGACCAATGCAGGTACATACACAAAACACACATGCAATTTATTATTTGTGTCTTTGTCTTCTGTTTCTTGTGCATATGATTTAAGCATCTCTCTCTGTCACTCAGTGAATGCCGTGTGCGCCGACGCTGGCGTATACATGGATACTAAGATGGCTCCCCCGACAGAGTCACAGGTGACGTTTTTACGGCAGATTGTATTGGCAGGTTTAGGAGATCACATCGCCAGACGAGTGCAGGCCGAGGAACTGCTCGACCCCAAGTGGAGGAACGGCTACAAGGTGCCTTAAAAAATCTGTTCGCTTCTGATTTCGCTTTTGATTTCACAGTTATAGAAAGACCTATATGCATATGTGTGTGTTCCAGACTCCTCTGTTGGATGAGCCAGTGTTTATTCACCCATCATCTGCCCTTCATAAGACACTTCCAGAGTTTGTTGTTTACCAGGAAGTCATGGAGACCACCAAGATGTACATGAAAGGTCTGTGTTTATATGTCACTTCTATACACTGTCCTTCAAATGCACTCAATCAAGGTTTTGTAATTACTTAAGTTAATAGTTAATAATAATTTATTTACAGTATTTTTTATTACTATAAATATGATATTTATATATAGTATATCATATTTAGTACTATAATATGATATTCATATAGTCTGGGTTTCGAAACCATGTGAATGGAAAGTGGCCTTGGACTCTCAGTTGACCAAAAATATAAATATTTTAAAAGTTTATATTCAATTGTAAATATTTAAATATGAAAATACCTTAGTCAGAAGAAACCTTTACTCTAATTGGCCGATATAGATAGATAGTGAATTTATCCTGAAAATCATGAAAAAGAAATGCAAGTTTCCACTAAAATGGCAGCAGAACTGTTTTCAACATTGATTATCATAATCGTAAGAAATGTTTCTTGAGCTGTTATTTAAAATTGTAACAATATGTTACTATTTTTACTGTATTTTTGATTAAATAAATGCAGCCTTGGTGAACATAAATTAATTTAATTTCACGTTAATTTAAAGATAGTAAATGACACATACATAACAATAGCCATATAAAGCACATACAATTATATTTATTTTACATAACATTTACTAAAATCATTAGAAGGAAAAAAAATCAAAAATTTAATAAAAAAAAATCTTTCACAATTGTGACAGCTCTATCTACATATACATCAATCATATGCCGAGTGTTTTGTTTGTCGCAGGCGTCTGTGCCGTTCAGGCGGAGTGGATTCCTAGGCTCCTCCCACAATACTGTCACTTCAGCGTCCCGGAGGAAAGCCCCGCCCCCTGGTACTGTCCACTGATTGGCCGAGTGAAGTGTCAACAGCAGAGCACCTTCTGTAAGAGGACAGAGTTCAGAGTGAACCGCACCGTTGTCTCTCGGTGTGTGTGTGTGTAATATCAGTCACATGATGCGGGTGTGTTTCTCTCTCTCCGCAGTCAGAGTCAGTTGGAAACTTCCCGCCGTTGAGATGGATTACCCAGAGGGCCTTGAGCGTTACAAACTGTTTGCAAAGTTTTTCCTTGAGGGCCAGGTACATTTGTGTGTGTGTGTGTGTGTGTGAGTGTGTGGTGTAAATCTGAATTAATAACATGCATCACACTAGTTCTGTATCACCCTGATTAGGTTTGCCATATTAGGAAACCATAAACCATTTTGTTCTTCATTTAAATACAAATCTTTTGTAACATTAATATCTCTACTGTCCTTTCTTTGTGATCAATAATGCATCCTTGCTGAATAAAAGTATTCATTTCTTTAAAAAATCCTTTTTGAATGGTGGTTTTAAACCATGGTGCATCTGTAGCAAGTGATGCGTGAACTCATTCCTGGGTGAATTTCTGCAGGTTTGTCCAAAGATTCAGCAGTTCAGCACGTGTTTACTGTCGGCACCCTCCACCATGCTGAAGACGTGGGCAAAGTGAGACCTCACACACACACACACACACAAACACACACACTCACACACACACACACACACACACACACACACACACACACACTCACTCCCCCTCACTCACACTCACTCGCGCACACACACACACACACACACACACACACACACACTCTCGCTCTCACTCGCTCACACACACTCAAACTCACTCACTTACACTCAAACTCACTCACTTACACTCACACAATCTCACATTCACTCGCTTACACACTCACACACTCTCGCACACTCTTGCACTCACTCACACACACACTCGCTCATTCACACACTCTAGCACTCACTCGCTCACACACTCACTCACTCACACTCACTTGCTCACACACTCAAACTCACTCACTTACACACTCTCGCACTCACACACTTGCACACTCTCGCACTCACTCGCTCACACACACTCAAATTCACTCACTTACACACTCACACACTCTCGCACTCACTC